>NC_044571.1:33114234-33423400 GCF_901933205.1 Camarhynchus parvulus | reverse complement strand
GAGGAGAAACATTTCTTGAGTCCTAAAAGTAAGGACAGGGATGTTAGTGTGAAAAGTTTTATTTAAACTTGTATTTGAAAGTCAACTGGGTTTCTGTTTGACTGTTTCCCTTCTGTTTTGGTTGAAGGGAAACTTCCCATTTCCCACAATATAAATAGTTGCCTGCTCTTCATGTTATTTATTTACCATATATATAGTAACACATTTAAAGTTATATCTAGGCGTACACATCTACATATCTACATTTATGTATGTATTTTCTAACCAGGTGCAAAATGACTGCTCAAGTAACTCTGGAGGATGCCTTGTCCAATGTGGATCTCTTGGAAGAATTACCATTGCCAGATCAGCAACCGTGTATTGAGCCCCCACCCTCATCTCTTCTCTACCAGGTATTTTCTCTTTAGAGGAAAAGGTTTTTCCATTTCCCAGTGCTGTTAAGAAAGAGTACATTTTGCCCAAACCAAGTTGTGTTTATATTGGCAATATATATATAAAAATTATTTTCATAGAACCATAGAATGGTTTGGGTTGGAAGGAACTTTAAAGATCATCTAGGCCAGCCCCTCTGTCATGGGCAGGAACACCTTCCACTAGAGCAGGTTGTTCAAAGCCCCATCCAGCCTGGCCTTGAACACTACCAGGGATGAGTCAGCCACAGCTTCTCTGAGCAGCCTGTTCCAGTGCCTCACCACCCTCACAGTCAATCAGTTCTTGCTAATACCTAATCTAAAGTACTTTCAGTTTGAATCCCTTCCCATTTGTCCTGTCACTACATGCCCCTGTGCAAAGTTCCTCTCCAGCTCTCTTGCTGGACCCCTTTAGGTCCTGGATGTTGCCATAAAGTTTTCCAGAACCTTCTCTTTTCTAGGCTGAAAAATGCCAGGTCCTCAGTTTTCCTTCATAGGAGACTTGCTGCTACAGAAGACTTAATTCCATGTTTTTCTTTCCTCTGCAGCCAAACTTCAACACTAATTTTGAAGACAGAAATGCATTTGTCACTGGTATTGCAAGATACATTGAGCAAGCTACAGTCCATTCCAGCATGGTAAGTAGATGTTCCAATACACACTTTTGTATTGCATAAAACAGGAGGAGAGGAATGTGTCTTCTTGCAGTTCATTAAAAGAATTATGGTCACAGATAACAGGTTACCTACTTCCTACCTCCAGGGGAAGGTAAGATGCAAAAGTGTGTGGCTTTTCTGTTTTTTTCAAACACGCTTCTTAAAATTTTTTTTTAATTGCCTTTCTTCTTGAGCAACTAATGTTGTTCAAAGGTTCCCGTCTTTCATGGCATTCTTGGAAAATTAGGAATAATATGTCTTATAATTCTAGAGGCCAGTTCACAAACTTTGGAATGGGCAGATAGCACCTGGTAACATGCTACTTAAAATTATGTATGTTTACATTAATCTACTTTTAAAATTATGTGGTTACTCATTTACCTGTTTTGATTATTTGGATATTGTTGTACCTCTCCTTTGCCATGTAGAAAGTTGCTCTGCATGTGCTGACTCTTTCATCCTTGAACATCCCACCTGGGGTCCCTGAATTTAAAAAGAAGAATAAATCCCATCACCCTCCCCACCCCAAGATTAACATTTCTATTTATGCTTACAGATAACAGTGTCATTAGTTTTGGGAAGAAAAAAAACAGTATAATAAACCAGTATAATCTGGAGAGATAATAATTGATGATGTATCATTCAGCATGCAATGCATGTGTGTTTGTACATACACATTCTGATAAGAGAAATAGGTTCATTTGGACATGGGCTTGGAATGACAGAAGACACATGGATACAATCCTTTTGTATTACAGTTCCTAATTATATTGAGTGTCTTCCCTACAGAATGAAATGCTAGAAGAAGGCCAGGAATATGCAATCATGTTATACACATGGAGAAGCTGCTCGAGAGCCATTCCCCAGGTAATGGATGAAAACTCTACTGTTGTGCAATGTGTGAACTTCTGTCTTGTTTTGGGGTGGAATTACACAGACAGAGATTTGTCAGCGAGATCCAAAGTGAAGCCTACTTTGATTCCTGAATTGTGAAGCTGGGCATGCCATAGAACAGTGTCATTTAGCACTTGGGGACCAGTTGGACTTTATTTTTTTTATAAGGCATCTATAGCAATACCACATGGGGTGCGTGTCAGTCTTTTTGGATCAAGAGCAGTATAGGGGTAATGTGCTTTAAAAGGAAAACTTTTGTTTGTGGGATCTGCTTGAGGTCAATATTTCAGTCAAGAGAATGGACTCCTCCCACTCCCCAGTTTAAGTCTTAAATTCAAAACAGGTTGCATAGCATGTAAGGATTAACATTCAGGTTTTAAACATGTAAATTTCTAGACACTTCTACTCCAAGTTAGCCACTTTCTAAAGGTCAGAGCTACACAGTGCTTTCTTGATCTGTAAAACTCCTGCTGTGAAAAGGGCACAGGCCAGCTTCAAGTGTCTGGGAATGGCTGTACAGGAGTGGGGTGGGAAGAATATTAAGGGGCGTCAGAAAACCGAACACAATTATTACCATGAGTTGAGTCCTTCCTTTTTTACAGATTAGTAATGCAATTATTTTTATACTGAAATGCTAGGAAGGCTGATCCTGTGGTTTAAATATTTAGAGTGGAAGTCATGTAATCTGTTTTAATTTACAGTTCTGGCCCTATTTTAGTGCATGATTTTGAGCAAGTGGCTTAATGTGGAAAGGTTACACCCTACGCACCCTACAGAGGTGTTTGACAACTAAATTACTCACTGTAAGGTAGAAGGACAATCTTAGATTGTTTTGGGTTTTTTTTTACGCACAATTAAGCTTAGAAGATTAGCATAAGATTACCAAACCTGGAAATTTTTGTCTTTAAGTTTGTCTCTTTAGGATGATATTGCGTTTTCTCAGGATCTTAGCTGCTGAGGCTTTATCAGGGGAAGTTCCAAGTATAACCACCTCTTTAATTATCCACAGGTCAAGTGCAACGAGCAGCCTAACAGAGTAGAAATTTATGAGAAAACTGTGGAAGTTCTGGAGCCAGAAGTCACAAAACTGATGAATTTTATGTATTTTCAGGTAAAAGGAATGGAAACAAAGTTTGTCAGTAGGCTTGTAATTTTATATTCCTGTTTTGTATATTTTATATTGTGTGCTCAGGTACTGAACCTAGTCATTATATCTTAGAAAAAACACACCATATTCTCTTACAGAAGGGCAGAATTTTTAAAGCCTGTCTTCAAAATTTGAGTCAATCTCCATTAAGACTATCAACATAAAACCAAATGTAATTGCATATAGTCCCTATGCAGCACATGGGTACAGAGACCTGTCACTTCAGGAAGAAAGGAAATAGAAATATAATGTGTTTCACATGTATAATGAAAACATCTCAGCACAGAAACCATTTGCTGTGGAGTGAGGGATCCACAAGTCTGGACAGCAGAGCAGCAGGTGCAGCTTTGCTATGGCGATTCATAATTGAGGCAAGCTAACCCAGTTGTTGTGACCTGCCAGCCACCCGAGCTGGAGAATAGCAGTCTGTCTTGCCTTCTCCTCCCTCCTGGCAGCTTGCCATCTATCTCAATGGACTGAGGATGTTTCCAGGCATTATTCAGAGTGGAGCAGCTAGAGCCTGTGAGGCCCGGAGCACACAGGAAGGAGGAGATTGTTGTACTCAGTAAGACCCCCAGTTGGGAAAGACAACAGGAAATGTTGCATTTCATTCAATCTCCTTTCATTCAAGCAGATTAGAGCTTTAAAGTCAGAACAGATTCCCTTTTATGTTTGAAGTTGCTGTCTTTTTTGTATTTGTAATCCTGATCTGAAATGGCCCTGGTGTGTGCTTGGAAATAAACCCTCAAATAAACATGTGCCAGGATGACTTAACAGAGCTGGCATGTACAGTGTGCTGTGGATTTTTGTTTGTTTGTTTGAAGGGAGCGTTCCTATAATTTGCCTTTTAATTCATATATACTTCATTACCAAAGAGTATGAAATCCCATTTTTCTGAGGGATTTTAAATTTCATGGAATCACAAAATAATTTGAGTTGGAACAGATCTTGAAAACCATATAATCCAACCCCCCTGCAGTGAAAAAGGGATATTTTTGACTAGATCAGGTTGCTCAGAGCCCTATCTAATCTGACCTTGAACACTTCCAGGGATGGGGCATCCACAGTTTTTCTGGGCAACCTGGTCCAGTGCCTCACCACCTTCACTGTAAAAAAAACTTCTTTATGTCCAATCTAAATTGACCCTCTTTTAGTTTAAAAATATTACTCCTTGCCTTGCCCTATATTTTATTTGTACTTTTAATTACTTTTATCTGCAAAGAAGAGCCTTGGCTCTTGTGTCAGGCAAGCTTGGTGGCAAAAATCACTGGTGACACTTGCAGCAGACATCAAGTACACAGTGGAGGAGCTGAAAGGCCTGTACTCATACCTTGCTAGTTTTGCATAATATAAACATTTTTCTGCTTCACTGGAGCTTTTCACTGAACCAGCTCTTTCTCCCTGGAAATGTCATGGCTTTTACTCCCTGTTTTTCTGTCTTTTCCCCCCCATTAGAGAAATGCCATTGAACGGTTTTGTGGGGAGGTGAGGCGTTTGTGCCACGCAGAGAGAAGGAAGGACTTTGTGTCTGAAGCCTATCTGATCACACTGGGCAAGTTCATCAACATGTTTGCCGTGCTGGATGAGTTGAAGAACATGAAGTGCAGCGTGAAGAATGACCACTCAGCCTACAAGCGGTGAGTGCAGGGGGCAGCAGGACCCGGCCTTTGCTGCCAGCATTCAGGCCTCCCACGAGGTGGCAGCAGTTGCTTTTTTTCTCACAGCTTTTTCTTCAAAAATAGTCTCTTCACGTGTGGGGCAGGCTATCTTGAAACTAGGGGTGTCTTGACTGCAGTTAGGCAGTTGAATACATCTGTTTTCTTTGTGCTCTTCTTCCAGCAGCAAAAGGTTTTTCTGCCTTTAATGCCAAGCTGTCAAATACTTCTGTCTTTGTGTATGCTAAATGCAATGCATATACTTTGTTCAGTAAAGCTTCTGGTTTTAAATTTGAGAGAAAGCTGGCTTTCTGGTCACTTGTGCTACTCCTGTTCTGATCAATTCTATTCTTGGGATCCGCTTTTGACATTTTTAGCTGAGAATTGTTATACTCGTTCTTAAGATGTTTCATCTTTGCTGTTCAAAATCATTGTGATTGCAGGTATAGCAGGGAAGGGAGGGGGTGAGATACCTGTGGCCAAATTTTGTACATGAGCTACCAGATGGTATCAGGTATCTTCTATTGAACACAGTGGTCAGAACAACAGGGAAAGTCAGCTTTATGCCAGCTCTAGCATCTGTGGTCTTTCATGCAGAAAACTATTCACTCAATGACTAGCCAAATTTACCTGTGTTGTTTCTACTTACGTGAGATTTAGTTTCTACCTCCACCTGTTGTAGTTGTTGGGCCTTGAGACCTCTTAAGCTTACTTGGTTTGCCTTTCTTTTTCTTTGGAGGTGTATTTCTGGAGGCCAAAGTTTGTTTTCTGGAAGACTGACTTTTCCTGGGTTGTTGAGTGGCTTGGATCTATAGAGCCACAGCTGCAGCCAGTTGAAGGGTATAGCCAATGGTTTTTCATTTGTTTTTTCATTTAATTTTTTATTGGACCACCTAAGTAGGAGTGTAGTGAGGAATTCAGGATAGCAAACCAGTTTATTTTAGATAAATTAGGTTCATCTCTGTCTTCTAGTGAACTTTTCACCTTTTTTTTGAAGAGATAGATTTACTTACAAACAGTCCTGGCCAAGGGAAATATAGTTTTTTTTCTGTTTTTAAAGAGCTGCTCAGTTCCTGCGGAAAATGGCAGATCCTCAGTCCATTCAAGAATCTCAGAACCTTTCCATGTTCCTTGCCAACCACAACAAGATAACACAAGTAAGCTTGAATTGTCTTCTTGCAAGTTACCTAATGCTTTGCAAAAGTATTAAAATAAAGCTCTTCCAGTTTGGTAGTAACTTTTTTCCCAGTCAGTGTAACTAGTTAACTAATATCCTTTTTTTTTCTCCAGTCTTTGCAGCAGCAGTTGGAGGTGATTGTTGGCTATGAAGAGCTGCTTGCAGATATTGTGAATTTGTGTGTGGACTACTATGAAAACAAAATGTATCTAACACCCAGTGAGAAACATATGCTTTTGAAAGTAGGTTTCTTTTGGGTACAAAATTAAAAAAAAAGAATGTTGAGGAGGGAACAGGTGTTTGAATTCCAGATTGTTTCCGGTTGTTTTTGTTTTTTTAAAAGGAACCAGATTAAGCAAATAATTCGCATAACTGCTTTTCCCCATTATTGTCTTTTTGTTGTATTACAAGCTAAAATTATTTGAAAGCTTTTAATCCATTTTTGTTTTTCATAAATTGAAGCTGACCCCTTTGGACTGCATCCAACTCTATGAAATTGTGTTTGTATAAAGTATAGTGATAGCAGAAGGGAACTACTGCTCTTTATTTTAGATATGTGGCAAGATTATTTAAAAAGTTTTTGGAAGTGAGGCTGTGTATCAAATATTTCAAGGAACAAGTGTCTTGAAATTAGGATTAATTAGTCAGTTTAGTTAGCTGGACTATGTACCTGTAATAAGAGGGTGCTGGGCAATGTGAAATGTGGCTGATTTTATCAGCTGCATTTCTTGCAGTGGAAGAAAAGATACAGAGTAAGAGCTAAAAATATGCCTCATGACAAATGTTTTGAGACACTTCAGTGTTTAACTTTTGAAGAGCTCTGTTTATTAGGAGTAAAGGAAAGTCTTCTGAAGCCACACATGAACTCCTAGAGCATTTACATTCTATTGACAAGGGTGCCCAGTGTGACTTTTGTATTTGGGCTTTTTGCTCACTAGAGATGCTTAGAACACAGTAAGTTGCTCTGCTTGGCTCCTGTAAATACTAAGTAGAATCCAAGAATATGCTGAGCTGGGAGGGACCCACAAGAATCATTGAGTCCAACTCCTGGCCCTGCACACCACCGTCCCCAGGGGTCACACCATATGCCTGACAGTGTTGTCCAAATGCTTCCTGAGCTCTGTCAGGCTGCTGCTGTGACCACTGCCCTGGGGTGTGTTCCATTGCCCAACCATCCTTTGGGTGAAGAACTTTTCCTGATAAATTCCTAACCTTATGTTAATTAAATGCTTTGGACAAAATGTAATTAGATCTGAGCTCTTGTGTGTGTAATTCAGAGAGGCACTGAAAGCCAGAAAAGCAATCACTCAGAAATGTTAGATCTAAACTTCTGTTACCAAATCAGTTTGCATGTACAGAATTTTAATAAATGTGAAGTGAAAAGAAAAGCTCTAAAAATAGCCAGACTCTCAGTGAGATTTTTTTTTTTTTTGCTAAACCTTAATACAAACAAGCAGCATCTTTTAAGGGTAACTGATCAGGTGAATGTTAATGTAAGAACTGCTAATACAGTAATAAAAGAATAGTACAGAAGTGTAGGTATTTAAAAATATATTCTGTTTGAAGGAGGTTGGGTGTTTCAGGACTGGTCTAAAAATTTTACTTCTTTAATTATATGAAGAACAGACTTACAGGTTTTTACTTCTGAAGTCCTTTTCTGGAAGGCTTAATTTTTTCCTTTTTCAGGTGATGGGCTTTGGATTATACCTGATGGATGGAAGTGTCAGTAACATCTATAAGTTGGATGCAAAGAAAAGGATAAATTTAGCCAAGATAGACAAGTACTTTAAGGTTGGTTAAGATGTGATTTTAAAGGTAGTTTCTCTTGCATTTAAATATATTTAAATAGAAAAAAAGATCACTTTGGGTTATAATATGGGTAAATAATGGTTTGCTTTCACTATGATTTGTGTTACTAATTTATCTAATCTGATTTGTTCTCTGTGTACAGCAGTTGCAGGTTGTCCCACTCTTTGGTGACATGCAGATTGAACTTGCAAGATACATTAAGACCAGTGCCCATTACGAGGAAAATAAATCCAGGTAGGAAGGAGAAAGAAACAGAGTCGAGCATGTGGGATGGGGAAGATCTGACCCTTAGAGTATATTTTCATGCTCATCTGTTAGTCCATGGGTCTGTGGTAATTAATAGGATTTTCACTTTGTCATCTTTTTGGTGTGGGTATTTCACTATTAATGTAATTTGTGTAATGGATACAACTAAAGAAACAGAGGGTTTAAAAACCTTTCTGTGCTGCTGAGCTCATTCTCATGTATCTGTGACATTTCTTATCACCTGGGTTGGAATAAATTGATTTTATCTTACACTAATTTAGTTTTTATTTTTTCCTTTAAATATGAAAACTTTCATTAAAAGAAATGAAGGATTTTACTAAGCAAGGTGAGCAGTAGTAGTGCATGGGTGAATAGGCATGTGTACATTGTATATGGAGCAGCAACTTAGCTTGTCTCCCCCTACTTTTTTTTTTTTGGCTAGGTGTGCATCACAGCAAAATGGTTGAAAAATACAGCCAGTTGTTGCATTAATGGATCCATGGTTTTTGGTTATTGCTTTGTTTTAGTGAACCTTTCTGTGCTCCTCCAAGACCTTGCCTCTATGCAGTTACATGAATTTAGAATGTTTTGCTTTGCATTTTAATTCCTGCAGAAAAAAACACATAACTTGCATGTAATTGCTAAGAGAAAATCAATGGCAATGGACCTACTGAGCTACTAAAAATATGAGGCTACTTAACATGACATTCTTGGTAGCATGTTTTTCTGTGCCTCTTCATAACATGTAATAGTCCTGATAATGTCTTTTTTATAGCTCAGAGCATACTATACACTCTTCAGAGTTCAAGAAGAATAAACAAAAAAAAATCTGCAGGTGGCTAAATGTATTTTACAGCCTATACCTGCACTTCTGCCCTAGCTTTTAATCCTTTTTGGTCTTGCTCCTAAGTGCCCTTGAAGAGAGATTCTGGTTTGTATTTCATAGCAGCAGCCTTTAAAAACAAAAAGAAAAACTCCCAAAACAGAAAAGAAAAACTAAACAGTTTTTTCTTAGGGCTTGGAAGAAGTGCTATTTGAACTCAGAAGGGTAGTTTATCACTAATGGCTTGTGCAGGGGTAGAGGTGTCAAGAGAGGAAAAGCCTCAAACAACAGAGAAGGAAATGTGTAAAAAAATAACGCATTGTGGATCTTTCTTTGCAGTGTCAGTTGTGCTGTTTATTGTCAAAACTGATTTAAGTGGGGTTTTTTTTGTCTTCTGAACCAGATGGACATGCACATCTTCCAGCAGCAGTCCCCAGTACAATATATGTGAGCAGATGATCCAAATCAGAGAGGACCACATGCGTTTCATATCTGAACTGGCTCGTTACAGCAACAGTGAAGTGAGTGGGCTTAGAGCTACATGTGAAAATTGTACATCACTCATTAACAGTTACTATTAAGAATCTGAAAAGCTGGTAGATCTCTGGCTAGCTAAATGATGAAGCTTGACCACCTGAGTCAAGAAAAGCTGTCTGCAGGTCTAATTCCCCATTCTCTGAATTATATTTGCACTATTTAAATTTAACATAGTAATGACACATACAAACTCTAACATCCTTCAACCTCTTTCTCTTTATGTATCTCAGATTTATCCTAGAAATTTTGGTATGTCTCATTTAGAATATGTGGTCCTTACTCCAAAGAGGTTCTTGTAACAGTTTAAACAAAACTAAGATTAGTAAAATGGTACAGCAATGCATATGTATACACACACTCTTACATATATGTTATATAGAGACAAAAAATAACTATATCTATCGTATATAATTGATATCTTGAATTCATCTGCAACAGTATTGTGGTCATTAGGGACACCAGTGATTTCCGTCTCTTGACCAAAATCTGTGAAGTTTCCTAAGTCTCTAGAAGAAAAAGGTCGTTAGACCTTTTTAAAAAGGATGTTAGATGGTAAAGCAGGTGTTGGTACATGATGCTGTTTTAGTGCTTCAATTGATGTAGAAATTCGGCTGTGGATGCTGAATACAGCACATTCTGATGTGGATTTGGGTGTGTGTGGTGTTGTGAGGTCCCCAGGATGAGGTGAGAGATGAGAATTTGACTCCATGTTCCCAGAAGGCTGATTTATTATTTTATGATATTATATTAAAAGAAATTATATACTAAAACTATACTGAAGAAAGAGAAAGAATACATCAGGAGGCTTAGCAAGAATGATAATGAAAGCTTGTGACTGACTCCTCAGAGTCCGACACAGCTGGACTGGGATTGGTCATTTATTAAAAACAATTCACATGGAACCAATCAAAGATGCACCTGTTGGTAAACGATCTCCAGACCACATTCCCAAGCAATCAGATAATTATTGTTTTCATTCTTTTCTGAGGCCTCTCAGCTTCCCAGGGGAAAATCCTGGGCAAAGAGGATTTTTCAGAAAATATCATTGTGACAGGTGTGGGTTTTTTTGTTTGTTCTTTTATAATGTCTAGGTGGTGACTGGGTCTGGTCGACAGGAAGCTCAAAAAACAGATGCGGAATATCGGAAGCTCTTTGATCTCTCTCTCCAAGGCCTGCAGCTTCTCTCCCAGTGGAGTGCCCATGTCATGGAAGTGGTAGGTAACATGGGAAATAAAACCAGATGAAAAAGAGGTGGGTTGGTGAGGTTAGACAGAATAAAACTGAACTGAAAAATGTATGTTGTGTTTTCAAAGGATCACTGAATATTCTGAGTTGGAAGGGATGCAACAAGGATCTTGTTCCCTTGCTTTCCCTCTTCCTTCTTCCTTCACTCCTTTTCTCCTTCTGCTTCAAACCTCATTCTTAGGGGATGGTACATGAAGTTCGCAGAGTCTAGGAGTAATGTTGCTGCTTTGAAGATCCAGTAGCTTGTATCTCACACAGTACATTCAACTTGTTCTATTTGGAGGATAGGCTGTCTGTCACCTGTGAACCTTCACCAGATGTTTTAATGTCACTCTTGACACAAACATTTTGTAGACTAAGACTTCATAATTTCCTTCTAAATATTGTTTAAAATTATATTGTTGGAAATATCTGTACTGACATGCAGTCACCGAGGAGGTGACAGAACAGCTCCAGCTGGCTGTGTTTAGACATCACCCCTGAGTAAATAGAAGCATGTATGGTTTTAACACACAAAAATAGATGGAAGGGCTCCCATTGGCTTTAGATTGGGCTTTTAGTCAAAAGGAAAGTAAATGCAGGAAAAGGAAAATGTGAGAGGAGGTGAAGGGGGGGAAGTAAACAACATGCTGAGTTGTTTCTGTATATTGTAGTAGTTTATTTTAAAAGCAGATGCCAATTAGAAAAGTGACTGTGCTTTTTTCTGATAAGAAGCTGCTTAGGGCAGAAATTGAAGAGGAGTCCTTGTTATGGTGCAGAAACTGAATAAAAACTGTGTGCCTTAGTTGAACCAAAACATGTTCAGGGAGGGTTGGAATGTAACTTACTGTATGAGAGAAGCCAGACTTGCTCCTCTTCTGTCTCAGATGTCTTGGGGACATGAAATAATTTGCACTATGTGATCCACAGTGGGCATAGCTGGTGAACCAGTTCTCTCTAATTTGTATTTTTAACTGCCTCTTTTAAAAGCCAGTAGATGAGTCATGCTTTTCCCTGTATTATCCTATTCCTGTTTAAATTCTCAGTGTATTTAATGGTGAAAGTCTTGTTCTCCTTTTCTCAAGGGAGTTTGCTGTCATCTATTCCCTGCCTCTGCAGCTCCTAGACTTGCACCCTTTATTTCTGTCATCACAAATTGCTGCATCCAGGGTCTCTTCACAGTGAAAATCTTCCTATTTTTTTAAATCTCTGCAGGAGGTCTCTCATTCTTAGCTCTGTTTCTGTCCTACTCATTCCAGGACAAACTTTCTCTGGGCATCACAGCAGGTTTTTTGGCTATTCTCACTGCTTTTCATTGTCTTTCTAGTTTAAATGGATTCCCATAAATACTTCTCATCTAAGTTCAAGTTTGTGTTCACCTTCTTCCTGTCCTGCTGAGAATTTATTCTGATAGGGAGTATCCTAATTATTTACCTGTCTCCACCTTCACTGAGTATCCATGAGCATAGTTGTGTGCATCATGTTCAGATAAAAACTTGCAGCATAAGTTTGTTGTGCATCTTAACCCTGTCAGTTTAATGCCCCCAAAGAACTTCTTTGTTTAATCATTTCCCCAGTGCCCTCTTTGCAGCACTCAGGTTGCAGGGTGTGATGCTTCCCTTTGCCATAGGTGAATTGGTGCTGTTAATCCATTATAGTAGACAAATTTATATTGCTCTGTAATCTAATATTTATGCTAAGGTGGTCTCAACCAGATCTTGCTATGTGCTGAACTCAAACTCTGAGAAAATTGTATTTAAATGTGACTAGGTTTTTCACTTGATGTACCCTGATGGATATTAGGCCAGCCTGATGCTGCTCAGGAGCATTTTGAGCTGTGTTTGCAGTGACTGAAAAGGCAGTATTTAAGAGAAGTGAATGCTGTGCAGTTCATATTGTCACAGATAATACAGCTATTTCCACACATTTCAGCCTAGTAAACTTAAAAATCAAGCCCCCTGAAAAAAAACCAAACCAACAACAACCCAAACCTGTAGTTTTCTGGTTGTATTTTGAAATCTAAATGTGAATATTTCATCAAGTAGAAAGCTCCTCTTTTTGTGTGTGGGTCTGATGGATGTTTTTTCTTATATTCTGAAGTCTTTCTGTGTTTCTCATATTTGAGGCAGAGAAGAAACTTTTGCCTATGTTAACATTTGGACAGTAAAAAACACCCTTAAGTGCAATACCTGTTGAGTTTGAGTTGCATTTCTTTGGAATAATACAGAATTGCTGGTTTTCAGGAAGTTTTTAGGAAAATTATTGTTTGGCATTTCCACCAGATAGTAGTTTCAGAATTTACACAAGGTTTCAACATAGTACCAAATAATATTCTTCAAATATTCATGAAAATGCTGTGGTATTTCTCAAAGCATATTATTTGTGTCCAACTGTGTTTTGTGTTTCTCAGGCATTTTTATTTCTTTTTGTTCCCCCATCTTTTTTTCTCCCTCTCCTGCCTTGTGAACTGCAGTACTCGTGGAAGCTGGTGCACCCAACTGACAAATATTCTAATAAAGATTGTCCTGACAATGCAGAAGAGTATGAAAGAGCAACAAGATACAATTATACTAGTGAGGAGAAGTTTGCTTTGGTTGAGGTAAGAGAAATGTTTTTCTATAGGGATTTTCCAAAGATTAATTCTATACAAAAGAGAACATTCTCTATAGGCATTTTGCATACCCAGTGCAAAAAGACAGCCTGCCCTGTGCTGACTCTGAAACCAGAGTCTGACTCTGTGCTCCTCCATTCAGTAAATAAGAGGAGCACAGCAAATCTATCCTTTGTTGTTTGTAACTTGTTAATTCCTCTTTTCTCATTTTTTGTATTTAAAAATGCACTGTTTGTACAAATATGCAAACAAAATTAGAAAAATACATTTGTCTGGGTGTTTTTTTTGCAGGTGATTGCCATGATCAAAGGTCTTCAGGTGCTGATGGGACGAATGGAAAGTGTTTTCAATCATGCCATTCGTCATACCATTTATGCAGCTCTTCAGGACTTTGCCCAGGTCACACTTAGGGAGCCATTAAGACAAGCCATTAAAAAGAAGAAAAATGTCATTCAGAGGTAGCATTACTGTTGTCATATTTTTCTATAGTCTTCTCTCTAGACCTTAGTAAATTAGTTGCAGAATTGCACAGATGTTAAATTTCACCCAAGTCTGTACTCCCAGTCTGTCTGGTATTCATGGTTAGCTTGGTTGGATAGGAATTGAAGTTGAAGCAGTCTGAAGGTAAAAATGAATGGCTGCCAGCATGGCTGCAGCTGGAGTCCGGGCTGTCCTGAACCTCTTAGCACCACTTTAGGAAGTCTTGTGTTCCCTGTTGTTCATTTTTATTTTAAGAAAATACAAATACAGTAATACTGAAAGCAAAATCGGCGTTTGTATTTTGAAGAAAGATTTCACTGCCCACTTTATGATTCCAGTATTTCCTTTCTTTGTGTCCTCTGTTTATCCCACTCTCTCTTCTCTCTGCCTCTCTTAGTGTTTTATCTTATTTCTCCGCTTCTGCTGCTTTTGGTTTATTAGCCTTACACTTCTCTTCCAGTGCTCCATCTGCCCACACTGACTAGTGACATTTCCTGACCTTTATTTTTTTTTGTCCCTTATTGTTTGCTTTTAATCTTGACTTGTTTATCATGTGTTTGCTCCCACATTTCATTGCAAAGCTCTTAGAGGTGAAAGTCCTTAGCTAATTAGGCTATTGCTAAGTGCTCTGTCTGCCACAAAAATATCATCATAAGCTAAAAATAAATAAATTGCTCCACATTATCAGGTTTGCAGGGAGAGTGTTTTTGTCACAGGATTTCAATGAAATAGAAAAATATTACTTTCATACCTGCTCAGATTTGGGATGAGACATTTTTCTTCATCATTCAGCATGCCACAGATTATGTCTGTTCCTGGCAAGTATCTGAGTTCCAGTTCAGTATTTCGACCTAAAAGTATGAAGCTGTTTGTGTAAATTTCAGCTGAATTCTGGAATCTAAATTTCTTCTGGAAACAGGAATTTTGCTTTTTTCATTTCAAGCCATCATTGTCTCTCATTAATTTGGTTAATAATATGCTTTGGTTTGATTGAATGTTAATTGGATTAATAGTGAATATGTATTCATATTAGTATGAATTTGGTTTGATTGATCCAACTCTGGGGTCCTCAACAAAAGAAAGATGTGGACCTGTTAGAAAGGGTCCAGAGGGCCATGAGGATGATCAGGGACTGGAACACTTCTGGTATGAAGACAGGCTGGGAGAGCTGGGTTAGTTCATTGTGGAGGTAAAGGCTCTGGGAGGCCTTATTATAGCTTTCCAATACCTTAGAGGGGCTTATGACAAAGAGAAAGAAGGATTTTTAATGCACGCAGGTAGTGACAGGACAAGGGGCAATGGTTTTACTGAAAGAGGAAGGCAGGTTTAGGTTAGGTATTAGGAAGAAATCCTTTATTTGGAGGGTAATGGAGCAGTGTAACAGTTTGCCCAGAGAAGCTGTGGATGCCCCATCCCTGGAAGTGTTCAAGGCCAGCTTGAGTGGGGCCCTGAGCAACCTGATGTAGTGAAAGGTGTCCTTGCCCTTGGCAGGGGGAAAGTTGAAACTAGATGGTCTTGAAGGGCTCTAGACTACCTTTTCTGATATACAGCATGGAGTGGTTATTTTGTGGTTGTGTCATTCTTGAAAACATTGGTGAAATTCTTTGTTCTTGATTGGAATTACCCTGAGCTTGTGAATGCTGTTGCAAAATTTCTGTGCTTATGGAAGAATGCTTAAAAAATGTAAAGTGTGCTGTCAGGGCACTTGCTGCAGTCTGAAGTTGTGGGAATTGTGTTCAGTGTTTTGCAGGCCATAAGGAAGACAGTGTGTGACTGGGAAGCAGGGCACGAGCCATTCAATGACCCAGCTCTAAGGGGAGAGAAGGACCCCAAAAGTGGCTTTGACATCAAAGTCCCAAGACGTGCAGTTGGACCCTCCAGCACTCAGGTATTTTCCTGTCTGGTGGTTGTAATACCTGTCAACAATTATTGCATGAAATGTGTTCTTTCTGTCCTGAACTATTTTAAAATTGCAGATTTTATTGCAGTCTTTTTTCAATGCTAAAAATCTACTCTGATTTATATTTGCAAAATTAGATGTGCATAACCAAGAGCCTCTGCCTGGATTGTTGTAATTTTCTACTCTGATACATAATTTTTCTAAGGATTCAATCACTTTAATTTGATTTTCTGGGAACAAATATTTTCTCATTGAGCTCCTAATGTTTTAAATAATATTTTTGAACTATATGAATTATTTCTAGACTGACTTCTATCTCTGATATGGCTGGTGAAATTTTTTTTCTTAAATCACACTATTCAGTAGATGTCTAGTAGTTTTAAAATGTGTTTAAAATATAAATTAATGTGTGTTAAAATATGGGAAAGTATATGACTTCTGACAAAATCCCAGTGTTCAGTAATGAATGATAAAGCTGGTTCTTAGAATCTAATTTGTCTGCTGCTGCCACTAAAATGAGATATTTCAAATGTTTTCTGTGGTAGTCATCAAAATCCCATACCTAGATGCTCATTCTTGTTACCTCCATATGGTTCTCTTTATTTCATTTGTGGATGTGTTTGGAGAAAGAATGGTCTGATATTCATAACTCATCTGAGAAAATGAGATACTGAGTGCTTGGGGGTGAAAAATTGAAGGCACCTGTGATTTGTGGAGATAATCTTTTAATACCTAGAATCCGTGGGAAAGAGAGCATGTATGGTTAATAATTTTGGGTAATAAAATGTTGCTTAGTTTGTGATAAGATTGGTTTAATGAAGATTTTGTTTTGATAATTGCATAAAAATTGTTTTGATTTCTAATTTCCTGGGGTGAAAGAAAAGGTTAAATATCACCACCAGTTTGCTTCTCCTGTGCTTTAAGGGCTTTACTTCACCTTTGCAACAGGCTGTTTAGAGTATGTGGTTCTCTGCTTTTTCTGCTCTTGGGCTGGCACGCTTGTCTGTCTGGGTTGACAGGAAGGCAAGAGGTCAAATATATCCATTTTAGATGGGTTTTCCTCAGTTTCATGTGGTTCTAAAATGGCTGTGTATGAATGGGTAATTGGTGCTAAATAATTTTTAAATCATTTGATAAGCTAATGGCTCTCTGAGCATCCTCTGAAATGAACCGAACTTTGCTTGAGGGAGCCCCGGATTGCAGTGATTTTTCTGAACAACCTTTCTGTATGGCCTCCTCTGCATGCTTACTGTGCTGCTTTTCATTTTTAACAAACTAACATGTTTTCTCTGCTTCTCTTTCCCGTTCCTTATTTACCCGTGTGTTTATATTAACGGATTCTCTTCCCCTGCCTGCCCCTGTCTGTTGGTTTTTAGCTCTTCATGGTTCGCACTATGACAGAGTCCTTAAACTCTGCTGAGCTGTTGAAGCAGCTCAAGTCTCTGGGATTGGAAAAGCTATTGCATGTGACACACAAGTTTCTGAGGCAGTCCTACATCTATCCGCCTCTTTTAAACTTTGGTGGTAAGACATTACTTATTACTTTTACTTTTTGTGGTGATGTGAACTGTTCCACTGCAAATGGTCTGCTGCCGAGTGTCAGTGGAGGTCTCCTTGGCATGGGTAGGCATTTGTGCTGGTGTGTAGGCTAGTGTTGCATCTGTTCCTCTTGCCTCAAAGGCTTTTATCCACACAGTGCCAGTTTTCAGTTTGAAGTGGAGCAGTCGCTTACTGGTAGTAATTCTCAGTGTTGCTCAACTAATGTACCATGTGTATTTTCCTTTTTTCCCTCCCCTTTCCACCATAATTGTTTCCTTTAATGATACAGCTTTACATGGTGAGAACTATGTTAGAGTCCCTCATTGCTGACAAAAGTGGTTCCAAGAAAACCTTGAGAAGTAGCCTTGAGGGGCCCACCATATTGGACATAGAAAAATTCCATCGCGAGTCTTTCTTCTACACTCATTTGATAAATTTCAGTGGTAAGATATGTAGATGATCAGTGTCCAGCTTAGCATGTCCTAACACCTCTAACACGATCTGGAAAATGTTTCCGATTGCCTAAGTCAACTTAACCTTTGGTTTATTTATCAAAAGCCTTGGTCTGTCCAAACTTTTTCTGAGATGGTACTTAGCATTGTGGTGGGATTTTTATTTTAACTTGTTATATGTTTGTTCCTAATGCGTCAAATTTCATATTGTTACCTCCTTTTTCTATTTTATGTATGTACTTACATAAACAATAAGCCTATGCACACTGAAATTTTTTTAAAGGAAGTAGTTTTTGTGTTTTGGGAGATTTTTTTTGTTTTGTTTTTTGTTTTAAGTACAGAGGAAACAAATTCTCTGTTGTGGTAAATTTGATGTCATTTCACTACTCTTACTATTCAGTTAATTGTAATCGGAAACATGCTGTCCTAAAGAATTCACCTACTGACATTGAGTGTACCTAGTCTTTGTCATCACCATGCTGTGTTGTCTTTCATTTTTGTTTTGCTGCTGGTCTCCTTTACCCTTGGAGAAGGGGGAGTCTGTTAATATCAGTCATTGTGCTAACTGGGGAACAGCACTGCAAAAGGTTTTCAGAAGGTCTTAGTGTAAAAAGTTCATTCTTGTTTTAGTTCACAAGCCTTCAGGAAAGGCAGGATTATACCAAGTGTTTTGTGGAGAGGTGGGAAGCACACCTCTGTGCCCTTGATGGCATCCTTAGAAACTTGTTGTTTTAATCCCTACTTCATGTGTCTGTCTGTCATTTCCTGCTCATCTAATCAACAGGAGCATGTGGAGCGATTCAGTCCTCCATAGGGAGGGATGGTACTGGTAGTTCCAGTGCAATTTTGCCTCCTTCACTTACTGCTTCCCAAATTCAGTGTATGGCTTTCTCAGCCCCCAACTGAGAAATTAAACTAGAAATCCCTTTTTACTGGTGTACACAGTTTTTCTGTTTAACTGATAGTCTTATCCAGTTCCACTGTTTTTTTTCTATAAGAAGGCACCACTTTGGGGGCCAGTGAGGAGTTCAAAACTCTTACAAAAAGTCATGGGCTTTACACTTTGAATTTGCTTTAGATTATATGGCCTATGTACAGCTCTAGTGACTTGCACCTGCTTTTTTTTGTTTTGCATTGCATCATCAGAATCACAGTTGTTTTGTACTTGATGTATTTCTATAAGAAGTGTAATTCTCCCTTATTCATTCTGAAAGAAACCCTGCAGCAATGCTGTGATCTGTCCCAGCTGTGGTTCAGGGAATTCTTCTTAGAGCTGACCATGGGCAGGAGAATCCAGTTTCCCATTGAGATGTCCATGCCTTGGATTTTGACTGATCATATTTTGGAGACAAAAGAGGCATCAATGATGGAGTAAGACCCGTTTGTGCTCTTCCACTGAATAATTATTCTTAATGATTGCCATTCCTTATTATAATTGGTTTTAACAAGTAGTCACTGAAAAGGTATTCTAAACTTTAAAAAAAAAAATTATCTTACATTTGCCCATTTTCAAAGTCTCTAAGTTTTCTTTTTGACATGAATAATTGAAATGCTAAACCTTTCATATCATTGCACCAGCCACGTATTTTGCTCCTTGAGTTCTCCTTACTTATTCTTCAAAGATGTCAAATATAATGTACAGTGGTTAAAGCCTAGTTCCATTTTGATGGACAGCTAAAAAACAAGTTTTATACTTCAAACGTATCTACATCTTTTCTTAAACCAACAAATATTTTCTTAAAGGAAAAATTGTGATCCTTTTTATATAAACTAAAAAAGGAAAATACCCTGTTTTCGTGAACCACTTGTGGATTACAATATTGACTGGCTTACATCATCTTGACTGCATCATCCTAAAGAATCATGACTTTTATACACATGTAACTCACATGTTTTATTCTTTTTCTTGCAGGTATGTTCTGTATTCTTTGGACCTTTATAATGACAGTGCTCATTATGCACTTACCAAATTTAAGAAGCAGTTCCTCTATGATGAAATTGAGGCAGAGGTAAAGTAACCTTAGCTACTGGAGAAAAATCATCTGTACCTGAATGTGAAAATCATGCTAAAAGGCAAGGCCTTTTTTAGAGATTCAGAACAGCTGGAGATAACAGAAAAACTGAGAAGACTGACCAGAAGAGGAGTAACTGGTTGGGCATATCTTGTGAGGAAAGCTGTAGACCTGTGCAAAAATGCCTCACATTAATGCTGCAAATTGTAGACCTGTGCAAAAATCCCTCACATTAATGGTGAAAATTGAACCACATCTCTTGTACTGGGAATTTTGGACCTAGTAACTTCCTTGACTATGTTTGATAAACAGTGGGAGATCTTAGAGAAGCTCTTTTTTAAATTTTAAGTATCTCTAAACATATGATATTTTTCTCCCCAAGGTAAACCTGTGTTTTGACCAATTTGTCTACAAGCTGGCAGACCAAATATTTGCATACTACAAGGCAATGGCTGGCAGGTAGCTATTCCTTCCACTATGAGAGCTTTTCTTCACACTTTTCTGCTCTGCTTTGCTGTTTACTATACCTTAAGCATTTTCTTCCTTTCTTCATAGCCTGCTTCTGGATAAACGGCTGCGTTCAGAGTGCAAGAACCAGGGAGCAACCATTCAGCTGCTGCAGTCCAACCGCTACGAGACACTGTTGAAACAGAGACATGTTCAAGTGAGTTAACTCCAATGTTGCATCTGAGTTGCTTGGCAGCTTTCCAGTGGTGTTGATTTATGTAGGTAGACAAAACTCATTTTGTGCTTCATGTTCTGTCATCTCGCTAGCATAACTGAGCACTTGAGATCTGCTTTTTTTGTCACATGAAGGTGCAAATTAAGAAAGAAAACTTAAAAGATCCTATTTTAAAGCAAATGTCTGTTGCAGTTAGGAAAACATGAGCCAAATAGGAATGCCATGGGTGGTAGCGTTGTCTTCTTAGTAATGTCTTTTACTAGTTTTCAGTATGTTGTTGGCACAATATGATGGAAGCATAAAATGCTGATATAAGTACTTAAATGTAGATGCAATGTGTACTTTTACTTCTTTTTGTGAGAATTGGGATGCAAATTGTAGTACTGCATTTGCTCATGAATTTATAAATTTTGTCCATCTGCTTTGTTTCCATGTGTTTGGGATGCAAGTTCACAAAGTGAGAGTCTGTTAATCTGGGGAGTCTCACAGCCCTTGTACAGTGTGTCTTGTAACCTGTCTGGCAGTTCAGAGCCTCACACATGTTTCCCCTTAGCTCCTAGGCAGGTCCATAGACCTGAACCGGCTGATCACGCAGCGCATCTCAGCAGCCATGTACCGCTCCATGGAGCTGGCCATCGGCCGCTTCGAAAGCGAGGACCTGACCTCCATCGTGGTGAGTCTTTGCTGCCCTTCTGCCACATCACTGGCACACCAGCTGAGGTGGAGCAACCCCAAACCTACTGCAGCTGAGGGCCCTGGGAGTAAATGTAGAGAAGGCAGGTACTTGGAGCAGTGAGAAAACAAAGAAAGCAATCACCTTGTGATATAAATTTTTGTAAGCACCCACTTCTGCCCTTGCTTATAAATAAATTGCACATCAAAAAAACCAACCTTGTGCTTGGTAGAATCAAAATTTATTTATTTACTCAAGCAGCTTGGTTTTGGAGCATGACAAAAATAATTTTTTTGTGAAGGAAAGAGATCTGACTTGTGCCCAAGGAAGAAAAGCATCTGTGCAATATTGAGGTGTCCTTTTGAGTTAGTTTCCTGGTTAAAGTGCTAAAAACCAAATTTTATTTCAAGACAGCATGAATTTGACAAGTAAACATGCAGTCAGCAAGAAAAAAATATCAGGCACATTCAGTTCTGCTGGAATGAAAAATAAATTAAAAGTTGTGCAAAAGAGTTTACTGTTGTTCTTTCTATAATAAGACTTTTACCAGTGACATTTTGTCATGCAGTTACTATCTTGATTTAATTTCATTCTTTACTGAAGAGAAATCAAATACTGAGGCCATACAGCCTCTTGACTTCTGAATGCTTGGTTTTATAACTTTGAATTATTGAAATGTAGTTTTTCTTTGTTATGTGCAGTACATTCTTAGTGACTCAGTGAACAGAAACCATCAATGATGTGTTCCTTAGGTCACAGGTTCTCATTCTTTGAGTAAGAGTAAGTAAGTAAGAGAGTGACAGAACTAAGGGTTGTCCCTTTACCATGCTCCTGCTTTTTTTTTTGGTTGATTTGGTGGTCTTTTTGTTTGTTTGTTTGTTTTATGCAAAATATTTTCTGTTGAAAACTGTCTGCTTTCCTCAACAAGAAACTGATCCAAATAGATTAAGTAATCTGTAACTTCTGCTGGTTTTCCAGATAAAGAAATTAAATTAAGGTGTTTACAAAATTGATCTATTATTTTCTCCTCAAACTGGACTTAATTCTGTAGTAATAATCATAGTGGTTTTTTTTTTCCTTGAACTAACTTGTTCACAGGTGTAAAACTCCTTTGAAATATGGAGCACTTAAATCAGAGAGTAGTCTATGGGAAGATAGTAGTAGTAGTTTGATACACAACTACAAGAAGCCACTGAATATTTCTTCAGTAGGTCACTGCACAATAATCTTTAAAAGCAGTGCTTGGATTTTTTGGAAGTAAAGGTTGTGTTCTTTGTGCTTGGTGTTTTCAGTGTCTGATGGCAGATATGGAGTTATTTTATTTTATTTTAAAGTAATTGCCAGAACAGATACTAGGAATTTCTTGTCAAGAGGAGAAACATAATGAAATGAAGCACACATATATAGTCATGTAGCCTGCAGCTAGTGATTTTGTGGATACCTTCACAACATTTGTAAATGGCTGATCTGGTCTTTCATTGCATCTTTGTACATCCTTCACTGGAGTAGACTGTGAGAAGGATTTATGGTAAATGTGATGTTATTCCTAATATTACCACTACAATAGTTAGTTCACCAGTTACTCTACTAAGCAGAAATTACTTTTGTGATTGCTTGTAAAGTAGGAAATGTAGAAAGGTGTTTCTGGCCTATGTCTGACTCCATTTAAATGTTGGAGTTTTAAGTTTTGCTCACTGGAGGAAGTGTTGGTACAGATCTGTGTTTGAGACCTATCTTTGTCTGAATACCCTTAAAGTCTCAGAAGGTTTAAGAAACAATCTCAAGAGTACTGATTCTGTCCAGCCCTTATTGTTACAGTAAGAGACTGGGAGAGAGTCAATTGTTCATTTTGACTTCTTTCTAGTTTTCTCTTCCCTCAAGGTTATTTATGTACTTTGCTCAGTTTCTCCACTTTATTAAATGCATCATTCTCTTTTTTTCTCCTTGTTTTTCATAGGAGCTGGATGGCTTGATAGAGATAAACAAAATGACTCACAAGCTTCTGAGTAGATATATGACCTTGGACAGCTTTGATGCCATGTTCAGAGAAGCCAACCACAATGTTTCAGCCCCTTATGGCAGAATCACTCTTCATGTCTTTTGGGAACTCAATTATGATTTCCTTCCAAACTACTGCTACAATGGATCAACTAACAGGTTAACAAGGCAGCTTTTTTATTTGCAGCTTTTTATTTATTCTACCACCCTTCTGCTACTTCCTCCCTAGCAAGTGCTGACAAGTTCATCTCCATTCATTTAGTGTTTTCCACGTCTAAGGCTTTACTTGAAATGAAGCAGCATGAGTCATTTTACCAAGTACTGTTAAATGCATGAAAGCCTGTTATTTGTCCACAATAGAAGGCAAATGGAACCACAGCAACCAAATTCTGACATTTTGATGACGTAGTTATGGTATACTGAAAAACAGAGTGTGTCAAAACACTGCTAAGTGCATATCAGGAAGGTATTTTGAAACAGGATCTTCAAGGGTGAGATGACGGAAATAAAATTATAGTCCTGATTCTGTGCTAACGTGAAGAAAAGATTCTTTCTGTGAGTTATTTCTGATATTTATATAATTATTTCTTATTTGTGATTCTTTTTGTTCAGTCAATGCTGAACTCTTCCTTTCTGGAGAAAGGAAGAGTTCAGTATTCACTACAAACTGCAATTGTAGCCTTTAAGGAGAGTGAGTAATGGAAATAGAAAGAAGAAGGTAGGATCTAAGGTTTGAATGAGGGGGAAGCACAGTGTTCAAGATTTTGCATATCTGTGCTTCCTGCTCATGTGCTGTTTTTAGGATTTGTGTTACTTTTAGTCTTTACTCAGGTTTTGGTTAAAGCCCCGTGAAGTGACAGTAAAGTGATAGTGAATATTGAGCTGTAGGAAGAGGAAGAAGCCTGTTCTCATCTTTTACTGTCTCCTTGGAGAGCTTTCCTAGTCTGACATGTTCTGTGATGGTGATGTTGTATTTTAGATCCAAGAGTCTGTCTGCCAAAAAAAAAAAGGAGTGGTTTTTTCTTGTGGTTAAGTTTTACCCGAGAAACTTCTGTTACAGGAATCTGTTTGCATGGGAAAATTGAATTTATTTTGGAGGGAGCTTCTGTGCAGTTAATGTGTCTGGAGATCAGTACTGGAATATTCAGTGTGCTGTATTAAGAATCATGTAAAAATCTTGATGAAATGCTGCTCTTCCACCCATCAGGTTTATTGAAAGGCATTCAGTAGCTCCTGTACAGTTTAGTCTGTGTTCATCCTGGCTACAAGGGATGCCTTACTGCAGACCACAGTGCTTGGGAAGTGAGTGTGAGGTGCCAAAGGACATTAGCAGGATCCTGAAGCACTGCGGCTTGTCTGTTTTTAAAATCTGTACACAAGAATTGAATTAGGCTCAGCTTGTTGGGTAATTAATTCAGGATAATTAATTTAAGAGATGTTAAAGGCAGCCAGATCTTAGGCAGTATGTGTACCATGTGTCTGATTTCATCATAGAAGTGCTTGGTTTCAGTCAATGGCCAAGTGTGGAGAGAATTAATATATGTGTTGCACATGCTATACAATGCCCTTTGATATTTTTGGTGAGAGAGAGAACAGGAAGTTTTTGGCCTTTTTATAGTCCTTAAGCATGTTCATTGCTGCCTTGCTGTTAGCATGAACTTTAAATTGGTGCGCTCTCTCTGCATTCAAGTGTACAGGTTGTTGAGTGCAAACACAGGAGTGCACTGCGAGGAGCTGTGTGAGAGCTGCTGGTTTAATGCTTGACTCTTGACAGGTAATACCTTGCATGAAGGTTACACGTAAACAAGGGAAGAAAAGTATCAATTAAAGGTTGGAAGAAAAAGAAATAATCGTGATGAAAAGCAGAGAGGTTACTTAGTGGTGTGAGGGGCTGGAGGCAGAGTTCCCAGAAAATGGGTCATACCTGTGGCTAGTCTTCTTTTAATATGACAGCTTGGTATAAGAGTTCTTCTTTTAAAGTTAGTGTTTTAGTCAGATTAACTTGTTTCCAGTACCTTTTGAAGCTCTTTTTCCAAGAATGCATGAATGTGATAATTTCATATATCTGTAGAAGAGTTCAACTATGTAGAAACTCTGCAGGTTTAGTTCAAAAGCTAAAGCTCTTCATGCAGAAGTGCTGGAACACATTTTATGTTTAATTATTTGGGACTTAGGACATTTTTTTTTGTATCTGATAATGTACTGCGATTAGACAGTGAGACTGCTATTAAAAGATTTAGCAATTTAATAATTGGAGTTGCCATTTATCTGAAATTTAGTCTCATTAATGCTGGCCAGCTGCACAGACTGAGGGACAACAATTTATGGAGAAGGAATGGAGAGATGAGTGAGAGGATCTTTGCAGATGGGCCTTAGCAGTGAAATCCAAGGGTATTTTTTATCCACCTGTTGACCATCATGAAAGAAAGAAAGAAAGAAAACAAACCTTTGGATAGTGCACAAATATATGAGCTGCAGGTGAGGTCAAAGTTGTCTCTAGTGCAGTGTCCTGATGCTGTCAGCAGCCATAAAGGGGCTGAATATGAAAACAAGGGAGGCTTGAGGTGATATTTCTCCCAAGAGACATGCCAGCCTCTAGCAATGATTATATGTTTCTGTGAAACAAAAGTGGAGGGATGTTAGTGCAGTTGTGGCCCTTTACAGGGGTGTTTATTTTTCCCCACTGTTTTGTCCCGTCCCTTTTATAAAGCTGTGTGAGGCTTTGGCATTCATTGTATGCCCCAGTGAGGAGTCTGCAGTGAAGCTTGTGCTGCATCTCTTTTAGATGCTCTCAAGCTATTGTCCACCAGTTCTTTTACTGAAAGTGGCCATAAAGAGGCATTTCCCACTTCTTGTCTTTTCTGTGCTGCCTGGGATTGTTTTTCAAGAGCCCTCTCTCATGTTAGCCCTCAGTTGCATGTCTTTTCAAGCCAAGTCTTTTCACACCAGGAATATTTATCATGCTTAGGCCTGCATCTGAACTTTTTCCTTGTGAAGTTAGGTTATCTAGATTCAAATGACTCAAATACTCAGTCTTAGTTCCTTTTCCGCTGTCTGTAGTGTCCCTTTTTCTGCTTTATTTTCTTTACTGTTTCTAAGCTGATCTTTTCCTTCCTTGACAGCTTGTTTTGTATTAAGGACTAACAGAGAAGCAAGTGTGAGACAGTCTTACATTTATTTGAATTGAAGATTTTCTGTGCTTTCTTGACACAAATGATACAAGCTTTTGGTGACAGTAGTCAAACTAGTAGCTCCATCTCCTTTAACACATAACCCAAATCTGTGTTCTCTGGTATAAATTCATGTGTATAGCACTCTTCCAAATGCAGTATGACATGTTTCTTCCAAGGGTACAGATTTGTCACAGAAGGAACAAAAAGACCAGCTTTTTATTTTTCTCTCTTCCTGACAGCCTCTCCCGCTTCCTTTTGCGAGCTCTCTCTCTCATACTGCTTTTGAGACAGGCTTTCATGAGAGAACAGCTGTGTCTTCTTGTGTTGCATATACTCTGACAATCACTGTTCAGAAAAATTTTCAGCCCTTGCACATAGTGCTGGAGCAAACCTGAAAAGTAGCAGTGAAAACCATCTAGTTTCTGCTACCGAGAGCCAAATGGTACAGGGATATAGACTCATGCAAAGTAGGGGTGACTGTAGTCAACTACCTTTTCCCTCCTAAAAAGACAAGCAACCAACCAAAGTCTTTCTGGCAAAAGGAAAAGTGACAGCAATGGATTGGTAGATATGTTACTCTCTCATGCAGTATTTTCCTTGCTGTTTCCTCTGTACTCTCCATCTTGGCATCCAGGTTTAAGAAGGGTGAGTCAGATCTAGTGTTCGCTGAGAGGGGGTGTAGGGCTACTGTTTGTTCTGCTAGACAGGACAAACTAATCTGAGAATGCTGGAAGCAAGAAGTGTTTAATTAGACAGGGAGGTGCAGAGGAACACCTTCTGTAGGAGCAGGGAGGGAAGACTGTCCTATCAGTCTTCTTCATATCAGACTTACTTCTAAGTTGAAGCTCAGAAAGTTTATGAATGAGGTTTATCTAACCTAGTGCCTGCGATGCAGCAGGCTCACTGACCAAAGCAGTCTCTTTCAGTTATCTCCTTAATTAATTATAGTAAAATCACAGAATCATTTAGATTAGTTTGTGATATGCTCACTATGAACTCCTTCCTGGTGGGTATCACAGAAAAATTAATATTAAATGATTTGATCCCTAAAATACTTACTCTGGGAGCTCATGTTGTCCTCTAGCAATTCACTTGCAAAGCTTTGGTAAGCCAGAAGGCTTTTCATCTACTTAATCTACTTTGACTGCTTACAACCTGTGCTGATTAAAATGGATAAATTGCTGTGAGATCATCAACACTGATTAAAAATGAAACTGATTATCTTGGAGTAGGCTGTATCCTACCAGTATCCGGGGGAAAGTAAAAGTTTGTTTAGCTTTAGCTTTGATATTCAAAGAGCTTCAGTCCTTCAAAGAGACATTCCTCCTTCTTGGAGGAGGAGCAGGAGGAAATTAACCAGCAGAATGTCAGAAAGAAAGAACACACACACATGGACATTGAAAACCTTCGAAGAACAGTAGATGATACTGAACTGTGAGGTTTTCATATAGCCCTTAGTTTTTAGGGAAGAAATTTCTAATACTTACCTGAATGATGTGTTGGGATTAGTCACATACTTTCTAGGATGATGCACTCTTTAGGCTGCTGTAGCCTCAGTCTTAGATGTTGCCTCTCCATAACTTAACAAGGGACTATTATCCTTTGTCCCTATTTCCTTACTCCTTTTCTTCCTCTCTTGGCCTCTTTCACCCAAGAAAATGTAAGCAAGTGCATTTGCTTCAATTCTTTAAGAAAACTTTAAGACTATTTTGCTGCTACTCTGGAGCATTAGAGATGGAGAAACCCCCAAACGTGCAGAGGAGCACTGGCAAACACACAAGAGTTACTTGAGCATCTGCTTGCATTGACTTGTTTGTCCCCAGACACTAATTACATTGTAATTGATACATGTACACACAATAACTTTTTTATAAGTCTAAGAATTATAGTTATAGCTTCCAGAGTCATGGGATGCACCCATTTATATGTCGAAACACTCCTTTCCTTGTGAGTGTTTTAATTTAGTGGTAACAAATCTGCTCTTGCCACATATGTCTGCACACTGAAACCCAGTCTTATCTCAAATGACATGTTACCTCTTATGATTTCATTTTAGAGATTCTCTTAGGGCTTGAAAATTGATGTCAGCTTAAACAGGAGTGGGATTTGGAGAACAAAAAAAGAGGGACTAGAGTAATCTCTGACCCTGTCGTATGTTGCAGATTACTTTGAATTCCATCAAATGTTTGCATCATCTCTGTAAACTCACTAATGAAGTATCTGCAGAATACAGACTCAAGTAATCTCTCTCAAAGGAGAGTTTTCAGTTTCTGTGTAAGTGAGAGAGAAGGGGAGAAACTTGTAAGCTGAGGAAATATAAATGTAAGGAGATCTAAATAATATATATAGTATGAAAAATAATGTATATAAATAATATCTTTTTCCTCAAAAGCTCTAAATGCAAACTCTTTCTGGACTACAGCAAGTACAAGTATTTTTGGGAAGAGTGGCTAAACTATGTATGAACAAGTAGCTGTACCTATTTTTGAGAAGGTTAAAAATGCAGAAAATATTGTTCTGAAATTATAGATTCTCACAAGAATGATTCAGGAATAAAACACAGTAGAAGTTATTGTAAGCAACATGGTGTAATTTATGTTGGTCTCAGTGAAACAATTTTTGATTATCGTGGCTGTTCATGTTTTTAGCTAGAAGATGGGTATATTAAAAATAGAATGTCTCTGTTCTTTCTAGGAAGAATTAATAATGAATAATTAATTTTGTGTACTGATGAAATGTAAATACTTTAAACAAAAAAAGATTAGGATATAATTGTATCTTATAATATTATAATGTAAGGCAAGTTTTCTTTCCTGAAACATTTTCCTAGATATATTTGTCTGATATAATATCAGACCAGCCTGATATTATACAACCATTTGATGCACACTTCTTAAATAGCTATTTTCCCTCTTTGCTGTGCATATTCAGCTTTGCACCATTTATCAAGAAATACTTTTTAATCAAGGTAAAAATAAAGTAGCCATCCAACTTGTAAACACACATCCCCAATAATTTTCCGCTGTTTAGTGAAGTTAAGCAGAATCAGAATTGTAGTGGATATTGATCAACTTCTTCCTGCACTAAAACTGCAGTGCTGCCAAATGTGCATTACACAGTCAACAGGGAACATCAAGGGGGAAGATTTGTGCTCCTTGTTCACAAGAGGACTGGGAATTGTCCATTAGGCTCTGGTGCCCTCAGTTGTGGGTGGGAGTGTTCACAAGAGGACTGGGAATTGTCCTTCAGGCTCTGGGGCCCTCAGTTATGAGCTGCATGGCTAATCCTGTCTTTGGCTGTGCTCCATATCTTTGTAGTTCTCTCACCATCCTCTTAACAGTATACAAAGGTAAAGCTAAGCATGATTTGTATTGGTACCTGCTCACACTGAACTATGAGCAAACTTTCAAAACATTGATTTTGCTGCAAGGATTATACCTTTTCTCACGCCTTTTTTTAAAGGTAACATCTAACATATTTCTCCTGATGTGAATTTTGGGGGGAAAAGCTCCGAAACATTAAACAGAAATGCCATGTTCCTCTTTGAAGGCGTACTTCTTTCTCAAGGACTTAATTTTGCAAGCACATTATGCCCTGTGAGAGGCTATTGATACTTTGTTAGTTACTTCCCTGTTTGCTGGCCTGGGCTAGTGGTGAGGAATATTTTGGGATCCTGCACACCATGGGAAGAACAGTAATTGTTGAACTGCAGTATGATTTGTGTCCACGCTTTTGGGCAATTCAGGCTGCGTGCTTCCCCAGTTTCTACTTGGGCTGAAAGGCTGCTGGTCTGGCTTTGATTGTATATGCAGACAAAAGCAGTCTTCTACAGGGTAGGGTGCATTAGGTGCACACCTGCTCACCTAAGTATAAATAATGAATTATTGTTTTTATTTTTTTATATAGATTTGTTCGGACGGTGCTGCCATTTTCTCAGGAGTTTCAGCGTGATAAGCAGCCTAATGCACAGCCACAGTATCTCTATGGATCAAAGGTTGGATTTGATTCCCTTTATCTTTATGGTTTGCTAATGTTTAAAGGTATCTTCTTAAATTATAGAAACTATGGTATATGAAAGTTATTAGAAATGGACTGGAATACATTTTGTGTGTATTTTTAATTGAACATACCCTTTTTTCAGACTTTGCTTGAAGCTCACCATATGTTTCAGCCAAAGTGCAATTGATTAGTCTGATGTGTAGTCTTATCTGACAAAGCTAAAAATAAGCCCTTCTCTCAACCACCTTGCATTGTTCAGTTGCTAACAGTGGCAAGTAAAGATTAATTACTTATTGATTACTCATCTGGTGAAGTGAGAACAAGAGCCCATCTTGGGTGCACCTTCCCTTTTGATAACAGAAGAAAAGGGAATAGATAGAAAAACTGCTTCAGATGTTATCTGACTTAAGAGGAATATAGATTCTGACTATCTTTAACTATCAGATACCTAACTACTTCAATTTTTATTTTGTTTTATTATAATATTTCTTTGGACTCTACAACCCCAGAGCTGCAAACTCATTGTGATGAACTTGGTGTTTTGGCCATCTCATCTTCTGTGTTACCATCACATTTCCTGCTTTGCAGTTAGGTGGGCTGGGAAGGTTAGTGCAAGTTTTCAGTAGAAGGGTACGTGATGTGCAGACACGTACTCTGTCCCTGGGGCAATCCCCAATGCTGAGGTTGGAAAGGAGCTTGTGTGGGTGACAAATTGGAAGAGTGCTTGACACAAGAGAGCAGCCGTGGGCTACCCAAGTGAGGAGAGTTAGCCTGCACTTACAGGACCAATGCTATGCTCATGTGTAATTGATTTGTTCTCCCTGATCACTGTAGATTTATTTTCTTATTCTTCAGAATTATTGCTTGTGTCTTAATGACAGTTAAAGGCGTAGTGCATTAACATATATTTACATTTTTAATATCTAGTCAGAAATATTGATCTACTTCAAACAGCAGTAAAAACCAGCAGTGCTATCTTCAACACATCATTTGGAACTATATGACAAGGTGTCACTCTAAATTTAGCAATGTTTTCTTGACTATCAGGGTGACAAGCTGAAGTATGGAAAAGATAAATAAAAATATAAGGATTAAATTAGAGGATGGACAATAAAAAAGCTTAAAATTATTTATTATTATTTAAAATGACTTAAAATATGTACTTAATTATACATCTAATTTATGCAAGTGTGCTGTAAGTGTTATGGGTGGCTACTCTCAATATCTACCTCCTACTTAAGCAGGAACATAATTAGTCCTTGTCTTACTCTTATTTTCTGCACATCATGTCGTAGTTGTATGGTGCAATTTCAACCCAGTAATCTAGGTTTTGAGAGATCTCAGAAGTTACAAATTTCAGTGCTAAAATATCTGCTGCATTTGTAAAAGTTTCATGCCTTTAAAATGTAAAGGAGCTAGAAAAGGATTCGCATATCTTAATGCGGAATGTAGCGGCTGGCTGTCGGCTCCTGTAAATGTTTTATGTAATAGTTCTCCAAAAAGGACCAGTAAATTACAGGCAAGTGGAATTTTCTTTCATTAGAGTTATTGTGTTCCTTACTATTTTAGTAACTGACCAGATGCAGCATGGAGCAGAAACCTGAATTTCACAGAGATTGCTAACTTAATTTATCTAAGTGATGATACGGTGGAGTGAGTGACAGAAGATTAACTGGGGAACACTTTTTTTAATCAGTCAGGTTACATTATTAAAATGAGTTTAGTAATCTTCACACTGAGAGCTATACATTTTCGGAATTCTTGATTTTTTTTCTATATGAGCAGCAGCAGTCGAGGTAGGGGGTCTTACTTGCATTTCTGGGGCAAATTTCATAACTGCATAGGCCTATATTAGAAAATACTCATGACTCTCTCTAGTTTTAAGTTTTAACAAGAGTATATTTTTATTCTTGAATTGAATATATTTTGAAATTGAGGATATCTGAATGGCATTTTTAAGATTTCTACTTTATATAGCCAGTAACAGATAGGAATTCTTACATTATAGAGGTTTCACTACTACAGCAGTAACTAAAGAAATTTTTTATGTGTATCTCAAAGTATTCACATATTCCCAGATATTTCTACATGAATCAAAGCATCTAGTCTGTATTAATGTGTGTTGATACTTAGCATAGAGAGTTATAGTAACCTTCTCTTTAGCAACTCAAGTTTTCTGAGTGGTATCTTCATTTAATTAGCAAAACAAAAACCCACAGATACAACTTCTTTCTTCTGGTTGATGTGGAAGCAGAGCTGTCAGGTGGGAAGGAGCCAGCCTACAAAAGCTCATTAGCCTTTTAAGTGAGCTCGATTATTTTAAAAGTTTGGTTGAGCATGGTCACTGAAATCCCTTTACTCAATTAAAGTATGTGTAGGATTAATGATTTTAATGTTAGCAGGTTGGAATTTGGCAACATTGGGTGAATGCATGAAATATTTTATAATATATATATAAGAAAATATCTTTTCTGGGGACTTGAACTAATTTTCCATGAAATACTTGCTTTTATAGAGGTTGTGTAGACCAGAATTGAAGGGCTTTCTTTCTGTCTTATACAACATTTTCCAAATATTGTAATGTTTTTATGTCTCCGGCACTTTGCAGATGCTAACTCATTTATTTTGTGAAAAATACATGTTTGAAAGGTACTTCTCACTGTGAATATAATGATTTTTATCTACTGATGGTGCACAAATTGAAGTCAGTTTGCACTATGTTGCAACCTACTGTCAGTTTGGTAATCACTTAGAATGTTTGCCCCATACTCCGTGACTGTTGAGTGGAGAATTACCAAATCTAATACAGAATTGCCTGAATGAACCTGAATTAATCTGCACTAGAACTTTCTCAGCAAGAAACAAAGAATCATGTAGCTCTGTGAGCATGTGATGACATGAGTTTTTCAGAACTAGAGCAGAAAACAGATGACACTCTGCATGAATTGCTCATTTGCAGCAGGTGCGAGATGGTCCATTGCTTGTGAGATGATATAAATGTTTATCTTAGTAGTGCACAGTAAACTCTGTGGGTGGGATGGTTTTATATTTATAGAAGGTAAATCCCTTGGGAAGCACTACCATGGTAGCTCTTTGCTTTCTCAGTTGGATGTAGGCATGTCTTTTGGTTATATGTGTTTGTGTATAAATAACGAAATGCAGTAGGTGAATTGCCTTGAAACTGCTTTAAGCAAAACTGCTCCTTGTTCCCAGTGTGACATGTACATGTGTATATAACATAAATGTGTGTCTGTATATGTATTGGACTGCCTTAAAACCCATATAAAGAAATGGACCTGCAGAGAAGTAAACAAGTTTCCAAGAGCCCAAGATGTTGGCAGAGATTGACTGTGTGTCTCTCGGCCTCATCCCATTAATGTTAAAATAATCTTTGCTTGATGAAAACCTAATCAGAGAAGTGTTACTGTTAATTTGATTACAAGATAATTTCAAAGCATTTTCTCTGTCCTCGCCACCCAGGCGCCCCTTTATGGCACTAAACCTGTTGTGCTGGCTTCATGCTCTGATGAGGGTTCTTGAAATAGTGCCTATTTCATGTAACATTGTCATTTGAAAGAGCAGTGAGCTGTTATTCTCACAGTTTATTTGAGACTGACGTGCAAGACAAAGGAAAACGTGTGAGCTGGAGGAAGTGCTCTGCAGCAGGTGGAGAACACGTTATTGCTAAGTTCACACAATAAAAATGCCTTTTGAAGTGTTTTCTGAAAGTCATACTTGCCCCTGTTCAGCAAGCGCTCTGTGTGTCATGCTTATCCTACTCAAAAAAAAAAAAAAAAGACAGATTCATCACACTTCTGCCAGCTTCTCCTTAGCACTCAGAGTCGATGCATTTCACAAGTCGTGGGAATTGTTGTCAAAATAGAGTAGCTGAAAAGATCCGCTACCTGCTGTGAAATATTCATGGGGAGCTCTCTTGCCAAAATTGTACCCTCCCTTATCTTCCAGGGTAGAGGGGGATGGCAGCTGCCCAGCCATCAACTCTCCAGCCTTCACTGGTACTACCAAGCTGTGTCAGAGAGAGCTGACTTCACACATAATTCGTACCAAGAGCAATTAACTGCCTGCACTCACAGTGCACCTTTGTCTTTTTTAGGCATAACATACAGCAATACTAAAGATTTATTATGTTTTTATGGAACACAAATGCACTTAAGAGGTTTAAAACAGGGTGACTTACACATGTAAATCAGACAACACTTATCTCGTTGTGAGGGTGAACAGATTTCTGTCCGAAGGACCTTGGCACTTTGCCATGAAGCTCAAGGCAGAGTGAGTTGATCAGCAGGTTTTTGTGTTACAAAAATAAAATGCATTTTGGCATATTTTTACTATTTTGCCCCCCTTCATTACACAGAATGTACTGTGCAATTGGAAAGAAATTTGCATCTGATTAACGCATGTTATCATTAAAACTGAAAGGGAAAGAGCAAAGGAAGGGCCAGGAGCTGCATCTCTGGATTCCGTTTCCTCTGCAGGGAGTCTCTGGCCCATGGAGCAGAAGGTAGCTTGTGGTGGGAGCAGAAGAGTGCAAAATGCAATAACCCAGGATATTTCCTTAATTAGACGTGTCCTAAGTCTCTATCTTGCATATATTTAGACTGAGGGAAAATAAGACAAATGAGAGTATACAATTAAAATCCTGGTGAGTTTATCTTACATTCTGAGACTGACCTCAGTGCAGATGGGAGGGATGGGCAACACCATGGGCAATGAAGTGTGTTGTCTGAGTATAGTAGTTCTTGTAGCGTGTGTTTTGGGAAGCAGCTGGGATTGTCAGGTAAAACTCACACTGGCAAACCAGTGCATTCTGTGTGTATGTTCCAGTTGCCTATAGTGTAGCAGTCTGAAAACTCCTACTCAGTTTTATTCATGCTAGTTAACAAAAAATATTTTGGTTACTTTTGGCTACTTTTTATATTTGTTTGCTGTTTTGGGCTAAAGAAAAGCAATGAAAAATCCCCTTGAAATGTAAACCAGTTACTTGCTACATGCTTCATTTTTAAATAATGGAGGGTGGGTGAAGTGCTCACTTCTTGGGCATGTGAACCTTTGCCTACAGGCTGTTGGAAAGGGATGTGAAATCAGAGCCAGGAGTGCTGCAGTGAGCAGTCAGAGCTCCCTGATGTGAGCACCAACAGTGCATCTGATGTGTTTGAAGTAGCTGGGGTACCATATGTGGCAAAAACCTTTCTAATTTATAGCAGAGCACTGTCCTGTTACTAGGACTCGCTCTTGACTTTTAGAAGATGTCACGATGGGGTCATTGCACACTGAGGGATTCTCTATGATTGTGGCCAGCTGGATGCCACCCGGATGCTTTTCCTCAGCGTCCTGTGTGTGCTGGCTCTGCCTGCTGAACTCATCTGAGCTGTGTGCCGTGCTTTTGGTCCATGGCTCCTCACGCTCCCGCTTGGAGGTCCCGCCCCGCTCTTGCAGGCGCTGGTGTCTCCTGCGGCAGAGGAGGTGCAGGCAGCCGTAGAGCAGCACTGCAGCGATGATGAGGAGCAGCACGCTGCTGGTGAGCCAGATGCCCAGAGCCAGCTCTTTCTTGGTGCTGCTCGCCGACGCTGGGTCTCGTTCCAGCGTGTTGAAAACTCTACACTGGTCGCTGGAGGGGTTTGCGGACTGGCAGGTCACACACATGATGTACGTCGTCAGGGGAGTCAGGTTTTCAACAACAAAGGAGGAGCGAGTGGTGGGCACCCTCTCTTCCCTCTGGAAGCTCTTTCTGGAGTAGCTGGACAGCATGCTGTTCCAGTTAGGGTGGTACATGATGCTGTAAAAGCTGTCGACACAACTGGCCATTTTTGGCCAAATTACCATTGCTGTGTTTCCTGTGATGTTTTGGATGGTTATTCCCATCAGGATGTTTTTTGGGAGGTTTTTTTTTTTCTCTCTTGATGCTGATCTCCCTGTGGAAAGGGAAGATGTTCTTTGGAGAAGCTGCAGCACTGAGGATGTCGTTTGGATCTTAATCATAGAGCTCTGTAATGTAGGAATTGAGTTTGTTAGGAAAGTATGCTCTCATCTTTGGTACTGCAGTGTGAAAATTGGAATGGCTGTTCATAAAGTCTGAGATGTTTTAAAATGTCTATTTCTCTTCCAAGTGCAAGTGTAAAGATAAACTTAGAGAAGTTCAACCAGAGCTGCTGCCTGTACAAGTGACCAATTGTGTCTTGAGAGATGGTGAATTTTTGCAGAATTTACAATTGAGGAATCACTTCCTTTCACCTTTTTTTCCCAGGTGATTGTAAAAAAATGCAGCAGGTGTTTTTTCCCCTAGTCTGTGTATCTTGTATTTTATGTTAAGTGGCAAGAGGGGTTGGCAGGAGTGGATACTGAGGAATAAATGCCTCTACCGTCCGCAAGTCTTTATTTTTACTTGTCACAATTAGTTGAAAAACAAGAGTTTCCACATACTCTGTGACCACATATTATTTTGTCTCCCAATATCTTACGTTAGTTTCTTATTCACAAGTTCACATAGGAACACATTCCCTATGAAGACAGGCTGAGAGAATTGGGGCTGTTCAGCCTGGAGAAGGCTCCAGGGAGATCTTACAGCACCTTCTGGTATCTAGATACAGCAATACAGCTGGAGAGGGGCTTTTTATACAGGCAGATATTGATAGGATGAAGAGGACTTTAAGCCTAAAGAGGGTATATTTAAATTAGATATTACAAAGAAATTCTTTGCTGTGAGGGCAGTGAGGCACTGGAATGGGTTGCCCAGAGGAGCTGTGGAAGGTGTCCCTGCCTGTGGCAGGGGTGTTGGAACTAGGTGATCTTCCAGGTCCCTTCCAAGCCAGACTGTTGTGTGACTCTGTGATACTCTCTGTGCTTTGCTGCTGAGTTGCACATCTGTAGCCACTGCAGCCACACTGTGGCAGTGGCTGTGAGCACTGTACATTGGTGGTATCAGTGTCACAATAGTGAGTCTTGATGCTAGTCAGCCTCTTGGAAAAGCTTTGTCAAGCTTAGTGAAATACAGCTTTCACTATAGCCTACCTTTTGGATAAATAGTGGGGATTTAAAAAAAATTACTAATGCTCTTTGCTGTTTTAAGTCATTTTATGTAATCCCATAGTCTGCCTGCCCTGAATTTATACTCCTCCTCGTCCTCAATTCAAATTAGAAAATCTGCCAGTATTTTGAGATTCTCAGCATGGGTAACCACTGTAAATAGCAAAAGAAAAACATCTCTTTTCTGCAATTTCTCTAAACACATCTATTAAAAAATACATAATAACAACCAGTGGGTATTTTCATTTGTTTGGCTTGGGTTTTATGCTTTTACTGTCATGATGGTAACTTTTGAAAAAGAGCTTACCTCAGCAATTTAATCTGATCCCTTAGTTTGACTGCCAGCTTCCAGTGGCACTTGTGGAAGCTTTCTTCCACTTTAAAAGTTTCTCACTTTTTTTATGACTGCAAATGCCTATGACAGTAACACTGTATTTCATTGTTTATGACTTTGTTGTGAAAATTTAATATATTTTTTAAGATCAAGTTTAAAATGTTACATTTCCTGGCTAAGTTACAATTAATTATTGAAAATTCTCCTGAGGAAGAAAGATTGTGAGATTTGCTCATAACATATTCTGAAATTATTCTGTAATACTAGTATTTTATACTAGATAGGAGACTGGGAAAATGTATATTTTATAGGATATTTTTAATGGGATTTAGATAGTGGCACTACATTAATAGTAAGAATTCTGTGCCTGTTTGTGTATGAAAATTGTTGCTCAAGGGTTTTGGATTCTGCTTAGGGGGAAGTGGGAAGAAAAATATGTATGTTTATTTTCATGACAATGTAAAACCATAATTATGACTGATCTGGGTAGATGCTGCTTTTCTAATTCTGTGGTATAGGCACCCTTTTTTATACAGCAAAAAGATAAAGGAACTGAGTTTGCTATCAGACAAACTTAACAAACAGACATATTTGGCATCTACCCAGCTACTGCAGATATTAAAATAGGGTGCATTAGTGAGATCAGTTACCTTCTCTTTAACTGGTAGATCCCTATTACTTAAAATCATAATCTATATCTATTATAATCTAGTGTTTTTTTAGAGCACTTTTTAACACAGCCTAGGAACAATAGTTTCAACAGTTTAATCCTCATACATTTTTAAAGTAGAATGAACTGTAATTAAATAACAACAATACATTTCTATTGTTACAAACCATCAGTTATTAGAAAACATGCAATTACTGACATGTAAATGTTTGGAGAAGCCATCTGATGTTTTATGGATCATAAAGTCGTACTTACCGTTGCTCTCTGATGGAAATTCCAGAACAGAATTTCTTTATGGCGATGCTGCTGTGAAAATGTTACAAACACCACTTTTTTTGTATCCCTTTCTACATGAATTATTTCCTGGCTGATGTCTGTTTGCCAGTTTGCTTTTTCTTCTCCTCAGATTCTCTGGACTGAATTCTCATTGCTTGGTGATTTCAGTTTTTTTCTCTGACGCTGCTGGTAGCATGGTTTCTTTGTCTCTTCCACTTAAATTCCTGCAAGAGCACATCTTGTCTAAAGATGCTGTTGCTTTGCTTTTCAAAGACCTCACAGGAGAAGAAAATAATGTCTTTTCCCCCCTCTCTTGCTTGCCTCCCCTTGGCAGTATGCTGCCTGAGCATCCCTGTTATATACTCTTGTGTGTGGACCAGTGATGCTGTGAGTGATTAATGTTAGCACTTTGATGACATCAGCAACTAACAACTCTTTCTTTTTTTTTTTAATTTAAGTAGGGGAGGGAGCAAGTATAGCTTAAAAAATAATGAACAGCAAATTCCCTTCCCTCCCTTTCTGCTTCCACCCCCCTCTAGTTAGTGGCTTCTTCCCTAAGGATTTTATGCTTCTGTGTCTCACTGTGGGGGGGGGAAGTGGTCTTGGTGTGTAATGGTTTTTTCTAAATTCCTTGTTACAGTTTAGAAAGATCCACTAATCCAACATTTACAGGTGGATTGTAAATTTTAGGTACTTCCCCATGAGGTTTGCATGAAAGATATATTTTTAGATTGGCTGGCTTCTTATTGTTATGTATTGGCAAGTTTTTTAAATACCAAAATCATATTTTTAGGGCTTGCTTTTCTATGACAAATTCCTGCTGTGTGAAGAGAGGTTCTCTCCCCTTAACCTCATGGCAGTAAAAGGCTTTAACCCACTAAAATAAAATTCTCCTTGTGCTGTAGCTGAAACAGATAGTTCTGACATGTCTGTTGTAGGAGACTTACCTAATTGGAAACATCAAAACCAAAAAATGAAATCTCATCTTTTAGGGGCAGTAGTATAAATCCTTAGTTTATCAGGACATTCATCTGCACGTATGTTCTTAAGGTTTTCCCAGTTCTCTGTGCTGTCTTTGCCCCAGACCTTATTTTTGTCTGCAGAGAGCTATGGAAATGCACAGGTTGTACTGGAGGGATGCAGCTTTAGGCTGTGCCCTGCTGGGACACATTTGGAGTTTGGCCTTTTAGCCAGTTCTGATGTAACAGCAGGACTGTGTTATGTACTAGGATTCTAATAGTTATCCAAGTGTCTATTTTAGTTTGCATTTAGAATTTTTAAGTTTCTAAGACCTCAGCTGGAAACTGGTGTTTATACAGAGACATACAACATAAATAAAAATGTGCATATTTTATTCTGATTGCGTCAAAAGATGATTTTTAAGTCCTTTTATGAGAATAAAATCCTTCCAGAGCTTGGTAGAGTTTTCTAAATTGAATTCCAACTAGCTTAATGCCATGTGGTTACAGTATCTGGTGTTGACTTGCATGGGTAGTTAGGGCAGGATCTGCATTGAAGGGAATGTTCTTCCTGGAAAATCTTTTGTTACAGCTGTGTGTGAAGTTGAAAGTTTAACAGTATGCTGTTTTCCATGTGTGTTTTAGAGAGAATGAAAATTCAAAAAACCGAAGGAAACACAACAGTCCCTTCTGTATGAAAGGTGACCAAGATTCCTGCTAAAATTAAATTGCAGGGTATTAAGAGAACAACCCACTTGCAGAAATGGAGGATGCTAAGTTAGCCAACCATCTCTAATCTGCAGCTTCAGCAACCAGTTCCTAAATCCTCACATCACATCAGTCTGTACAGCTGCGTTCACTTTCATGGAAGTAAACATGACTATGGCAGAGCACCTGGTCATATTTATACAAGTGTTGAAGAATTTCTATGAAGTTGCATCCCAGACTTAGATTTGCTTTGATCTTGTGTACAGCACAGGGGTTTGAAAAAGAAAGATCCTTATTAATTAGTTGCAGAGAGCAGTAGCTGCAGAAGGCTTTTTTTTTTTGTACTTGACTACTCAGAGACTTAAAACACCTATTATGAACAGAAAATTGAAGTAATTTCTTTCAAGATGTTTTGCACACTAATTTATCTTGCTAATAGATATTTGTCAAAGTTCGTGCCTTAAGAGAAACTGCCAAAAGAGAAATTGTGCATTTAAAGCTTTTTCAGAGACAGTGAGATACAGTTTTTTTATTTCAGTTTTAATGTACTTTAAAATGACATTTAAATTACATTATTATTGAGATATAGGCAGACAAAATTTTCATTAATCATATCTGCTTTCTTGTTTTAGGCATTGAATTTGGCATATTCCAGCATCTACAGCAACTACAGGAATTTTGTTGGTCCCCCCCACTTTAAAGTCATCTGTAGACTTCTTGGATATCAGGGCATTGCTGTGGTGATGGAGGAATTGCTCAAAGTTGTCAAGAGCCTGGTATGCTAATTGTCCTTATTTTTCTGCTAATCCAAATGGTTTCTTATAGGAAATGTCTCAGGAAAAACAAAGTAAAACTGAGATCCTGGATAAAAATAATTAAAATAACTTCCATTGAAATTTGATATAAGCTGTGCTTGATAGTGCTCAATGTCTTGTGTGAGCAATAGAAAGAAGTGCCTTGGTGCCATCAACAGTGTTTTGAAAACTTTTGATTCTTTAGTGGAGATTCATGCAATTTGTGGTGACCTGAACTGTTAGGGCCTAGGTAGGCTCTGGAAAAGTATGAGTAAAAGTATTTAAAATTAGTTGATTTCAACTTAAAGACCACACTGTACATTCACTTCCTTGATATTTTTTGAGAACAGCTGTAGTGTGCTTTCTGTCTGGCACCTAACTTCAGGGCTCTCATTAATGACATCACTGATAGATGACTCCTTAACAACAGGAGTTTAACCTCTGTGCTTGATTAGCAGTGCTGCTCAGGCCAGCCTTGAAGACATTATCCACACAGCCTGGGTATCCTGTATTGGAAAGGGCCTTCTTTGTAACTGGGAGGAGGTTGAGGTGCTAGCTGTTTGCTATACTATTAGAATCTATATATACAGCCACAGTGCATTGCAGTTAATTTAAGCCAAAGAAATTATATTTTCCTCCCTGTTGTTTGTAGGAGCATGCTGCCAAAATAATCCAAATGTACCAGGGAAAGCTGCGGTATTCATAATCGTACTTCAGGCACTTGACACATTTGGCAGTTTGTTTACAGTAATTCCCACAATGTTCTAAGTACATTTCTGATGTTCTAGAAAGGCTGAATCCTGCTTGAAAACATGCTGTAATTTAATCTTCAGGGAGAGAGGAAGACACTCATATTTTCCAGGGTTTGATTGTCAAGTATTAGTTTGCTGTGTTTTATGAGAGGGGTTTTTTTATAACTTATTGGTAAATTGTCTCAATTCATTAAAGGTGGCATTGGACACTTGGTCATTTATAAAGAAGGTTAAAAGGCCTGGGGAGGGTGTCCTGCCAATGCCTGATGCAGATGCTCAGATATAGGTGGACAGATAAGGGAGAGGTCTCTAGTGGTAGGAAGACAGGCTGACTGGAGGCTGGGACTGTCTCAGCTGCTATGTCCAGAAGAACCAGTTTGGGCTCTTGCAGCCATTCCTAATTATAAGGGCTTTTTTTCGTGTTGCTTTTGAACACATTCAGATGCTTTTTGAATGGTTTTGACAGCATTCAGATGCAGCTTTTTTAACCAAAAATCTAAAAGTTAGTTAGACAGTAAAGAGTCTGTAAGAGAAAAATATGTTTTCATTTTTTACCTTCCTGGCTTTAGCAGTTGTGCTACTCTTATAGCAAAGATGGCTAATGCCATGTGAACTGTTTAAATTTGAAAAAGCTGCCTTTTTAAATATGATGACAGGCAGATTTAAATGCAAGATTTTTGGAGCTGTTTCAGTTCATGTATAGTTTGAATGCAGTTTGTTGTAAAGTTTTGTAGTTCAACAGCTCTGACATGTTTACACACATCTGTTTTCTCTTAGTTACAAGGGACCATTCTTCAGTATGTCAAGACCCTAATGGAAGTGATGCCTAAGATCTGTAGGTTACCAAGACATGAGTATGGTTCTCCAGGTTAGTCTGTGTTTGATGTTACCTTAGCAGCCTTAATAAGATGATACTAACCACTAACTTCTGAATCTTTTATATCTGTCTTTCCCTCCCTCCTTTTTCTCCTGATAATCAGATTTTAGCCTGGCTTTGCTTTTTTATTTCTTTTATTTTTCACCGTCAAAAGAATCATTGAATGCTATACTTTCTGAAAGTACTTACTGAAGTTTTAAGACTTCTGTATGTAGGGCAAAAGAATGACAATCTGTATAGAGTCAGCCTTGTGAAATAATTGATCTTGAGCTGGGATGTCCACAATAGTTTCTGTTTCTTGTCTTTCTCATAAGCTTGTTGAGCTTTTACCTCAGCAAGTTAGCCTCTCACATTTTTTCTGTTTAAATGTCTAATTTAGGTAACCCAGTCCTCTGGAACAGCCTCTATTCCCTTTTCCTTTGCCCTCACCAAATGCAAGATAAAAGGAGTGATACTGTTGGAAAGTAAACTGGTCCTGCCAGAATAGTTTTGTCTGAGGCTTGTGTGGGGTGCATCTTAGCCTCTCAACAGGAGGTGTGACAGTTGCAGAAGAAGAAATGGCATTGAAAGCTGCTTGCCACTATGGAGAAATAATTGGCTAATTAGTATTTATCATATTGTTCACTGAAATTCTGAATCTGCTTTCCCCTTCAAAATATTCCTCCTTCGCAACTTCTAATTAACAGAAATTAGTCCTTCCATGTGCCACCCACCTCCTGAGTTTATTTTTCCAGAGTCACTTAGTTTTATTAAATGCCACTCCAACTGGAATGAGGTTGGGTTTTTTCTGCTTCCCACAGCTTGCTTGACGTTCATTACCAATGTTAAACGAAATTGAGGTCTTACTAAGTGTTTCCTTCCTGTTTTTCTCCCTGGAGCATAGAGATGGATGAATCATGGTAGTTAGGAGTATAAAAATAATCCCTCTGAGGCTTTTAGCCATTCATTAAGGTCTGACCACAAAAGCAGTAGGTATTCTCAAATATAGATAATGCATCACTAGGATCTGTGACGCTACACGTGATATTAGGAAGCTTGCCAGAAATCCTCACCTGTAAGGGCTAAATATTTGGCAGGAGATGCCTAGGGATTTTAGGATAAACCTTTCTCTTAAAGTTGAAAGACAATCCATCCTATAGGAAAGGCAGAACTTTACTGGTGCGGCGGTAACAAACTACTTTGACCACATATTTACTCTTCCAAAAGAAATGCCATTTGTTTAGATGCCTGCTGTACCAAGAGATCAAAGCAACTCTTGGTTTTACACTGGAATATCATACTTACTTTTAGAATTGGACTAGATCTCAAAATCCCACCTGATTCTCTGCTCCTTTACTGCCCCTGTTCCTGTCAGGTTTTGTCTTAACACATGTGGTTTTCCTGTTCTGAACTATTTCTAGCAGAGGACACGTAATGATCCCCTGGAGAGTCTCTTCCAAGAAATGCAGAGACAGTCTTTATAGCACTGTCACGCCGTCTCTCCCTTTCCTTTTGTAGTTGCCAGACAGAAGAGGTTTGTGGAAGATCAGGACACCTCCATGGCTCTTTCACATCAGGGAAAAACTGCCCTGTACTCTCTGGCACCTCCCCATCATGGAGCTGTCTGCCCTTGGAACAGACTGGCTGAGAAAGGAAAATGTTCCCTGTGATGAGGATGTGCTGCAGATTTTACCCTTCACTGGGAGAGGAGCTGCCAGACTGTAGAAGGGCAGGCTCAGAGTGTGCTTCCTTTGAGTCACTGTCCTGTCATTTCTGTGCTAAATTCTCTTCAGCAGTCTTTGCCACACCTTGTTTATGTGTTTTGTCACAGAAGATGCAAGCCACACACCAACTGTTGTCTGTTCCCTCCTCTGCCTCCAAAAGCTTCCTCAGAAGTTGTTAGCTGTAGTAGTAAGGTGGGGTATGTCTGTGTGCTGCTTCTGTTCTTTCATAACAAATCATTTAATAACTTCTTTATAACTGGTTCAATGTACATATACAGACCAAAACTGTGATTCCAGTCTTTAGATGAAGTATGCAGATTCTCATCTATTATTAATTCAGAATTAATTTCCTGAGTCCATTCTCCACATGCAAGGTGATTTAAGCACACTCAGTAAGTAAGCCTCTAGCTCTTTCATGCACTTCAGACTTTTCAGTTGGAGAGTTTTGTTTGGACTCTGCTGATTGCAATTCCTTGGCCCCTTCAGCCTTCTAGACTTGTGGATTTCTAACTGGTGATTTATTGCTGCTAAAAGGAGCAGGGTACAGACAGTGGCATCAGAGTTGTTCAGGACTCCTCTTTGCCAATGGGTTTGTTTCCATAGGAACAGTCTAAAGCAGTGGGGAACTTGTTCATCTTGTAGTCATAAAAATATTTGTCTAAAAATACATTAAGCATAAGGATTTTTAAAGGGACCTTTTGAATTTACTAAAGCTCTTAAAGGAATATTTGCCTTGTAAGAGTTTAAGCTTGAAATTTCATCTTGGAGGTAACATTTTCTCTGCTATTATTTGAGTATTTGAACCTGTCTCTTCTGCTTTTAATGAATGAGTATCCTGCCACTCTGATGTGTCATTGAATACCATGAGGAAAAGTAGTTTGTCAGCTCTGCTGTGAGATGAGGCTTTTGTCACTGGTATACTACCCCTCCAAAATAAACTTTTTAAAAGATCAATGACCTTAGCAAGATACAAACTTCATGAGAAAGGAGACAAATTGTGTATTTTTTCCTAAGTGTAAAATTTCCATGATTCTTCTTTAAAAAAAAACCATAACAAACTGAAACCAAAGAAACAAAACACTCAAAGCTGGTGCAGGACAAAGCACTTGTTATCCCAGGCCATGGCCTCTTGAAGTCCCACAAGTTGGCATGGCAGTTTGGGGAATCCTTCCAAAGCCCTGTGCCACAGGCTGCTGTGTTCCCATCCCTCCCTGGGCTGATTGTGCTGCTGGCAACACTTTGGGACCTGTTTCTGCACAGCAGTCTGGCAAAAAAGAGTCTTCCACCCCTTCTTGTTCTGGAATATTTCAGGACAGAGTCTAATAGGGACTGGAGCAAGCCTGGGCTGGGAAGCATGAGGAAGGGCAGCAGTGGCTGGAGGCTGCAAGGGAGGCATCACTTGGGGCGTAGCAGAAGGGTTTGTAATTCTACCTGTTATCTGAGGTTTTTGATCAAACTCAGATAAGGAGGAGAATAATTCAGGGGAGGGCACAATGAAGTCTACATTAGATGAAGGAAATTATAGTATTCATGGGTCTTCCTGAAACCTGTCCAGTGGAGAAGGATTTGGGAAGGCATCACAGACTGTTTGAAAGAATTTAGGGGAAACCCAGATCACCTTGATGATTTTAAGAGGACATTAAGAATTCTTTGGATATGCAGAAAAATGGAATATTTCTTTCTAGAAAAATAAACACAGTGCACAGGCTCCATGGTCATAATTCCTGGATACATGTATATGCTTGAACCTGATGAATATTTCCATTGATGGGAATGAATGGCAGCTCTGTTGATATGCAGAGTTAATGATGTCTCTGGTAAGCCAAAGAAGCATTTGGATGCAGCATTTGAAGGTCTCTGTGAAAGTGAACAGAAACTAAAGGTTTTTTATGTTTAATAGCACCCAGTTTCTTGGGAGCAGCTTTGCTATTGCAGATTAGTAGATTTTATTTGAAAATAGCCAAGTCAGTTCTTTGCAGAAAATAACCCAAAACAACTAGACCAAGATTTATAATCAAGGTCCAGTTTGTTTGTAGTCAGAAATTCAGTTCTAGAATTAATAGCTCATTTTTGTCCTAATCTTTTAGGTACCAGAATTGTTATAAGCTCTGGAACATGTTTGATTTCAGTCTGCAGGTGTGAATTGAGAAATGAAAGGTGACCAAAGTGAAGGAATCCAACCAGCTTTGAGTTGCATGTGTTGATTTGCTCTGACTTCCTAAATTAATCAGTGTACAGACTGCACAGCTGAAACTTGGCATCTGCTGTTGGAGTGCTGTTGAGATAGGATTTTGGAAGCAGAGAGGGAGCCTAATCCTTTACTAATCTTCTGTACTTTACTGGGTCTATTCTATATCAACAGTCTTTGCTTCTGTTGAGATCTGTGTAAATCAGAAACTGGGATTATGTAATCAATTATTATGACACCTAATGTCTCCCATCTGCAGGAATAGAGGGATTTAATTAAAACTGCTTTCTTGGAGAGGAGGAGCAAAATACCTTGATTCATTTACCTTGCAAAGTTCTGTGTGTATATATAACTAATTCAGTGACTTATGAATTCCACCCACAAACAGAATTAGAGGAAGAAGGAAGGTTGCAGGCAATTAAGTGAAATTAATTTTCCTGAGACACTCATTCTTCTTCCAGGGCTTTAGTAGGCATGCATCGTCTTCCATAAAAATACACTTCTGTGTAATGTGCACAGAAGTGTAATTTGGAATGGCATTGCTCAAACATTAATGAAAACATGATGATGTATTTCTGCCACAGGACTCCACTGGGGAGCAGATTGGTCTTTCATCAGAAATAGCCTGTGTAGCTCTGTAAACTTTCTTCTGTTTTGCTGGTATATCAAGCTCTTGATCTAAAGGGAAGTACACTAATGATGGCAGCATTTGAAACACCTGCATGCTAAGTACTGGCTGTCAGATTTTCAAAATAATACGACAATTTGTTCATGAATGCATGTGGGTGTGCATATTTATATATCTGTAGATGGAGATTGGGGCTTTGAGTGAAGAAATAAGGAACTTTGTTAAGGACTTTGAGAGGAGCTCTTGCTGCAGCTTGAATTGCTGCTAGTAAAGTCCAGGGTAAAGAAGCAAAAAAGGCTTTTGCATGATAAACATAGATGTTTAATTCAGCCGTTGTCTTGGTTTGGGAAGACAGGAGTCTGCTAAGGAAGGCAGGAGCCTCCCCTGAAATGGAGAATGTAAACCCTCCCCACCCCTCCAAATTGCAATAATTTTAAATTAAGGGGCTCTCAGGCAAAGATTTGGGAGCAGGACATAACAGTTCTTTAATAGGGAGGGAAAAAAATAAAAATAAACAATGCAGTCCACTAGAACAACACTGACAGAGTCAGAACCCAACCTGACACCCTGTTGGTCAGGGTGCTGGTGGCAGTCCGATTGAAAATGTGGCTGCAGTCCTCTGAAGTATCAGGTGTGGTTCTGTTGGAGCAAGTAGGATCTGTAGAGAAGGATGTAGTCTTCCTCTGAAGATCCAGGAGGAAAAGGCAGCTGCTGTTCCTCTGGGGAATCTCGTGGAGAAAAGCTGTGCCACCATTTCAGAATATCAGAGTATATCGGGGTAGCAGTGCTTGGCTCCTCCCTCTGGGCGGAGCATCTCACAGTGGGATGTTATAGTTCTTATCAGTCATGCACCAATATTCAATACTCTGTTATCAGCAGAGGTCCCCTCCCGAGGAAGGTGTGAATGTGGTCATTCAAAGAGAGAGATAAGGCAAACTGCTCACTTGACAAGGTAATCAACCATACAGATGGTAATGGAAAACATCTTGCATGCAACCTTCAACAGCCGTGCAGTGAGATGTTCCGCTCTCCGACCGACATCCACTCCCGCCAGGGTCCCCCTCTCCCTGCCAGGGGCCTCCCAGCTGACCTTGGTCTCCAGGCAGTATCAAGGTGAGGGCCAATCAGGGAAAAGGGAGGGAGTGGCTCAGGAACACCTATGTTCAGGCATAGGGACAGGGGAAGGAGCCAATGGGGTGTAACTTAGGAGAAGCCCCTCCAGGGCCTCCACAAGCTCTGTCATCTGGAGTGACTGTAAAAGACAGTAGATAATTTTTATGGTATGAACCTCAAGACTCTTTGACTTTTACTGTCCTGCTGCTTTTGGATGGACTTAATATCTCATTTTGGTTTCCATCACACTTTCGGTATGAGTCTCGTTTCTGGTCACAGTTCTCTGTGCTACTCCTGGTTTCTCTCTGTCCCATCCTGCTGCTTTATATTTGCTTCAGGTGACATGGGTTATTCTCAGGATTTCATTCCTCATATTGAGAAAAAAATATTTCTCATCTTTCCACATGTCAGCCTTTTTTCCTGAAACTCCCCACAAAATCCACAGGCTGGGTAGGGAATTGAATGGACTCTGAAAACCCTGTCCTTTTTGATCCCTGTCATGACCAATGGTTGTTTCCATGTTGCAGCAGCAGAATCTTCCTTGCTGTTCTGCTCAGCTCCTGTTTCTCACCACACTGCTTCCCACCCACCACACAAGCTAAAGCAAAGAGCACGTCTATGGCCATGCATGTCACCAGTATCCTGTTGCTCAGATAGTGCTTTCTCTCCATGGTGACCCTGTGGAGAAGTCCACAGTTCCTCGTGGTGTTTCAGGGAGTCTTCCTGGCCTTCTGTTGATTCACCATCAATCTCTGTCTATGTGGCACAGATCATAAGACCAGAAAGATTGGTAGATGTTCTAGTTCGATTTCCTCCATGGCGCAGAAGTTAGTCCAGGATAACACATCAGACTTTTGTTTGCAGAAAGTCTTGGAATGAGGAAAGTATTTGATTTCTTGCAATTCATCCTTAGAAAACCTTTCTTTCTAGATGTGGAAATCCTTTCATCAACAAAAACTAAAGAAAGACTAGGGTGTGTAACTGAAACACACTGAAAGTTTGGGATAAAGCTGATTTCAGTTCCCTGACTTTGCATTTTCTTCCTAGCATCAAAAACTTTTGGGGGAAAAAATTTCAGCATTTTCAGTCTGATCTTTAAAATGGGAGTCCTGGTATTCAGCGCTGCAGCATCCCATTGCCATGGTGGGCAGGTCTGTTTAAATGACACACACCAAGTCTTCACTGCTCCTCACATACCTGGGGATTGTGACTGGCTGGTATCCTGCAGTGTTCAGTGAGCACTGACAGCCTTTCCCACAGCTTTTCCATTCCACAGTCCCTGCATTATGGGGAGGTGGGAATTGGTGATGTGCTGGCATTGTTTGCTTTTTAGCTAGTTGTAAAAGTGTTACCTTGGAATAAATTAAGCTCAGCAAGCACTCGCTACATCTGACCTTTCTCCATCAGTTTTTCAGTCCTGTTTTTCTCTGAAGTTACTAAAGTACTAAAGTTAGGTCTGAAATTCACCTCCAGTGAATACATGTGGGAACACTCATTTACTGTCAATTTTCTGTTGACAAACAGTTCTTTGAGATGTAGCAGAGCCAGCCGTGCATCCCCTAATCATGCACTTTACACATGTTTTGTGTTACTAATTTTAATGATATGAGGCTTTCTGTAGAAGTGCATGGGTTACCTACGTAATTCTTTCCTTCACTGTATGTTTTCAAGTTCCTCTGTGTCAGTGGGTCTTGGGTCTTCAAAGAGACAAAAGCAGTTGTTGGTTGCCGTAAAGTTGTTTACTGGTGGAATACATCAGTCTCGAAGGCGAAGAGTTCAGAGTATTAAAGTCCGTGCTAAAAGCTTTCTGGAATAGAGTCCCAATGTCCCGAGCAGAAACAGCAGCTCCCACACCTTTTTTTTTTATTTCCTTTTTTTAATTTCCTTTTTATTATTTCCTTTTTTCACCTCAGTACAGGGGGATTTTATTCATAAATCATCCAATCAGCTAAAAACATGATTCTAAAACATTCTTCCTGCACCTATCCAAGCTTGATTCTAATGTGAAAGTAGTGTCAGTTCTTACACAAAATCTACGCATATAATTCTCTCTATTCTATCTAGAAATGCAAGCAGTGTTCTGCTATGTTTTCATTATGTCTAGAGCCATGTTAATTTTGTGAAAGGTAGCACTACTGGATTAAACTAGTCTTTAAGGCTTTTTACTAGCTAATAGTTTCTTAAGGCACTTAAGATGTATTTCTACTTACTTAAATTTGCGCTCTTACTTCATATCTGTGTGGCTTAATATATTTCAGTTTCTCTAAAGGTTCCAATTCAATCCCTGCATCCCATTCTCTCTCTGAGGGACTCAGAGAGGCTTCTATTTCATGCATTCCAACATCTCTGAATTTGAGGAATTTCCTTGGAAGAGATACGCTGCAGGCTGGGTTTCATGTTTGTGTGCTCCCTTCATCCATTGCCTCACTGAGTAGATCGCCAAGTATGATCTCCTGCATGAGAAGTGTTCATCAGTTGTGTCAAAGGAACTCATGGGAAGGTGCTGAAGGGCATCTGTGTTCTCTTTCCTTGTCTTCTCTCAAGTGCTTTAGATGTAGTTGGGTGGGGATTTATCAGCCTTGATTCAGTGTAATGGAAATGAATTGCTGTGTGCAGCATGAAATTTGAAAGCTTTTTATGATGCATTTTCTTCTCAGTCAAGTGTTTTGGTGGGTTTTTAGAAGGGACAGGCTTGTGCAGAAAGGTGGAGAAATGCTGCTAAGAATTAACTTGCAAAAAGCTGAAGAGCTGTCTGACCTACTGTAGTTCCTACTGCTCTTCCATCCTGCACATGGCTTGAATCTCTGAAAGATGACCAGACTGGGTCTCTGCAGAAGCTGCTGAGCCTGGGGTTTCCTGGGCTCCTCTCTAACCAAGGGACTGTGCAGCCTTTCTGGGGCTGGAGGGCAAGGACTGGAAGTCCACCAGCATGTTACGCATCACCGTTGTTCAGGAGAAGTTTGATGGAAAAGACACATGTTTATGTAAACTATGTGGGTTTGAAAATCATAATTTTAGCTGGTTTTTAACAGTTTTGCAAAACTTTGACAGAAACTGTGTTCTGGTTGTGCTTGTCAGCAGGATCTGGTGTACCCTTGCCTGCAGAACTCGACTTGAGATCTCTGTATTTGCTTCAAGGGGTCACAGATCACCTCCAGCCCTGTGGCACTGTCAGAGTTATAGCCTGACACTACCCTTCTTCCCTGTATCTGAGCTCTCTGCTCCTTGCTGGCTCTGTCATCCATGAGAATAGCAGCTGTGAATTGAGTCTGTCAGTGGTGCAGCAGGTTGGGGAATGGTGGCTGGAACAGGGCTTAAAGAGATGAGAGCTCTTTTCTCTCTTCCTGCTCCTGGATATTTTTTTCTTACCTCTTATACTGGCTGCCTTTTCCAGGAGTGAAAAGTTAGGCACTTCACTTTGCATGATTTATCCAATTGAAAAGGTCAGTGGACTGGCTTAAACACTTCATAATCTCTGAGTTTTAATGCATTTAAATGCTGCTGCTTTCAGTTTCCTCTAGGCTGCATGTCTGGAGATAAAATCTCATGTGCTGATGCATGGAGAGGGAAGTCTAAACCTGCACCCTCGGTTATTTGTATTCTCAAACAGTGTATGGAGGCATGTTTGTGCAACCTTTGAATAGACAGATTGGTTAGAAAAGGGCTTTTGAAGCAGAAATTTAAATTAATCCTGATCTCTATGACTCTTATTCACATGGCCAGTGTCTTTTGTCTGCTTTCCTGAGGTAACAGTGTGCCTGTGTGGTCATCACTAGATTTGTTCTGGCTACTGAGACTTTTTTTTCCACTTCTTTTCTGATTTCAGGTATCTTGGAGTTTTTTCACCATCAGTTGAAGGACATTGTTGAATATGCAGAACTGAAGACTGTCTGCTTCCAGAATTTACGGGAAGTGGGAAATGCTGTCCTGTTTTGCCTCCTCATTGAACAGAGTCTGGTAGGTGCCTGCTGTGCTAGTTTAAAATCCATCTGTCTCTCAAAATGTACTCTCATATTTTTGTTACTAACGTCATCAATAACAAGGTTGAAATCTGTGAGTTTGCTGTTACTGATGGGCAGATGGGTAGGAACAGTTCCCTGCACTCCTCTCTCACAGTCTTGCAGGGGCTTTCATGTCTGTTAGATACAGTAATGCCTGACTTTGCTGGGTGAGAGACACTACCTCTTGCATGGTACCTGAGGATCTCACATTGCAATCTTCACCATAAATTATAATCACCTAAATTATAATTAAATTAAAACCCCCTGACACTCCTGCAGCCAGTCACAGTGTGGCCACTCTTCATGTCAGCAAGCTCTGCATCTGGTACTGCTGTATTCCCTTCCTGCATGTCATTCCTGTTGAGGTCTGAAACATCACAAGGTTAACATGGACATCCTTGGACGTCGTCCTTGCTGCTTGGATGGCTGACAGTGGTGCAGAAATCCACTCATCTGTCCTGGCTTGAACAAAACTGTGAAACATGTCAGTCTTTCAGGTGCTTTTGATGTATCTAGAGTTTACCTTACACTTTGTAAACCTGCCCACAGCTGATGGTACAGTGCTACAATTGATCTTTATCCCTACCTCCAGTTTTCTTTTCCCATTCTTTTCCCATCTTATTAGTATTTACTATTCAAACAAGATGCCCAGACCTGTGATTTCTTTGTTTTCAATGCTTTTGGGTGCTTACAGAGGAAAGGTGGGCATTGATAATGGATCAGAACAGCAACAGGTGTGCTGGCTTCCCTTTCTTTACCTGCATGGTGTTGGTGAATGTTGGGTGGGGGATGTCTCCTCCTGCTGCGCATGCAGGCACCCTGCCCAGGCTGTGCAATCTCACAGTGCTGCTGAGGTTGGGCAGCATGCAGAGATCTTTGCTGACTGCAAACCAGCCACGTCATTTCCTCAGCAAGCTGGCTGGGGGCCTGCTGTTGGACAAAAATAGACCCTCACGGAAGGCTTCTCTAGGGTGTATTAAAGCTGTCGGTGTTAGATAAGGTAACGAAGACAGCCTGTTCCTCAGGGTTCCTGCTGATGGTGTTAGAGGATCCTTCCGTCATGGTGGAGAATAATTGTAGGGCCTAAGGACGCACAGCAAAGCTGTAGTCAATAATGGCACAGCTGAAACAGAATGAGAAGCTGGACTGCTTTGGATTCAGGCTGAGTGGCTGCATGGTGAAAGGCCAGGCAGGGCCATCACTCCCTCCTGGGAAGGATTGAGGGTGTACCAGAGTGACACCAGCATGGAGGTACCTTCTTTGGGATACCACCGAGATTACCCTTTGCAGTCACACATCTCTGCTCGTTGCCTCTCCTCGTGTTTTTGTCCTCAGTCAGGCCCCCATGTCCTGTGATGTATTTCAATATTTTTCCATTGTGGTCATCCCTCATAACTAATCTAGATTTGAGCGCAGTGCAAAGTATAACTCTGAGTATATCTGTGGTAGTGGGTGGGTCTCATGCATTGCCCTGGCTGACATCAAGGAATTAGAAAACAAACTGGAAAAGGCACATGAGCCCCCCAGCACCCTAGCCTTGCTAAGAGTATGGATGATGACCGACTTTTCTAATATTAATGTTGAGGGATTACAAATTAGTAGGGTCTCTGCTTCAAAAATGAGGAGTGGGTCGTAGCAAAGTCATGCATCTGCTTCTGGTCATCTGCATTTTCCCTGTGTGTACAGAGGAGCAAAGAAACAGGAGACAGATGTCTTCCTTTCCCCTGTCCCTAAAGATGTAAAATACTTCGAAGACATGATTCTCGGCTGTTGTCATAGTCTCAGCCTGCCTGGCAGGGAGACGCTCCCACCACGATAAGCTCCCATTAGGATAATGGGTTGTGGCTCTGGTAAAAATAACCAGGCAGTGAGTGAGTCATCCTCTTCCCCCTTTTGTCTGCGCGGGAGCTGTCTGCCACTTTCCCACCGAAATTACTCATCCTCCATCAGTTTATTTAATAAATACCCCGTCCTTTATGAGCTGCCAGCTGAGGGTAGGGGGGGGGGGAGTTGCCGGGGTTTCTTTGGGAGTGCAGAGGAAGCGCTGGTGAAATGCAGTGGTCTTTGGGAGCGATCCGTGAGGGGAGGCCGGGCTCGGAGCGGCTCCTGCCGTGGTGACAGAGGCCGGCTGCCCTCTGCTGTTCCTGCGGCGCCATCGGCCTGCGCTCGGAATCCTGTTCTGCCTTTGGAATCCCGTTCTGCCCTTGGAATCCCGCTGTGGGGGTCTGGTGTGCTTTGGGGATCGATGCTTCTGTCCTAAATGCCTCCCGTTTGCTTTCTGTCCCAGTCTCTGGAGGAAGTGTGTGACCTGTTGCACGCGGCGCCATTCCAGAACATCCTGCCCAGGGTTCACGTCAAAGGTATGGGCAAAGTGAAAACTCCTTCCTTGGGTAACACCTTCTCCCTTTCCCTTGCTGCTGCCGTGCCTTCAGTAACCACCTCCAGCCACCCTTTACCACAGCACTGGTAATTACAGGACACAGGTATCAGATCCAGGCCCGTTTGTCTGGCTGAAAAAACAAATGTTTCCTGGCAATTCTCTGTGCAAATGACAAGGGGAAGAGGAGGAATGCCATGCAGGGAAAAGCAGGATGGATGCCCAGGGCAGTATTATCCTGCTTTGTGGATATAGAGGCTTTTTTGAAGCTGCTGTTTAGCTTATAGGATTGTCAGTTAAATGGGGTGTAGGGAGTCTGTCAGTAAGTTAGTAAATAAAGGTGGTCCCTGTCGATTTTTCACTTCCTTTTCACTAAACTGAGTATGCAGTAGTGAATATTTGCAGGATTGCTTCCTGTGGTATCTGCTCTCCTCATCTTTCATCATCAGAAAGTGAGCTCTCCCCTCTCCTCATTGCCCTCTCTTCTTACTGGGTTTCTTGTCTGTCTCCTTTCTTTTCTGTTTCTCACTGCTGGAGCAGCTGATTTGAAATCCCATCAGCTACAAAACTCTGAGAATATTTCCAAGCTCACAGTAGCTACTTGCATCTCTGCATAAAACTAACCAGACCCTTGTAAACAGTATTTTCCCATTTGCCAGAGAACATTTCCTACTTGCCAGTGTTGAGGAAGTGCCAGCTGGTTTTTAGCCTTGCTATACACAAAATTGCATCCTCGTTTTACCTCACCTTCTAGAGACAAACATTTTATGCATAAAGACAACTTAGTTGTCTTAGTACAAGTGGGGATCAAGTATCTTGGCAGCAGCAGCATAACACAGCCTTATATTCTTACTTGAATTTAGTTAATTAGACGTACTCTACTACAAATCCTTTCTGTTTGCACATGTAATGTAGCATTTTAAATATGTATTTCTCTAAAAGTGCATTGAAGATTAAGCAGCTATTTAATACTTAAATTACCTAAAAAGAACAGTTTTCTTTTCTCTGGATAAAGATTGTGTTAAATTAAGAATTCTCTTGGTTAATTGCAATTTATGATTGCTCACTTTTTAAAAATTTTCTTTCAGAGGGTGAAAGACTTGATGCTAAAATGAAGAGACTGGAATCAAAATATGCTTCACTTCATTTGGTTCCTCTCATTGAAAGACTTGGCACACCCCAGGTAATCTTTCTCATTTGTGTCAGACACAATTCAAGAAATTTCTGAACATCAGAAAGCCTGTCCTGATAGCTCTGTCAGACCTTCAACCTGCACATCCAGCTTGTTCACACACATGATTTTTATTTAGATCCATAAGTTTGGAAAAAGCTGTTAAAGCTTAGAAGTTTAAAACATTTGAGACTGGGGCAGAAGTGACACATTTGGGGGAAAATGCTAATTGGTATGTATGTTTACCATGGGATACCGTCCTAGTGTAAGGTCCAGCCTGGGAGCTTCTCCTGCAAATTCACCAAAAGCAATAAGTTTTTTTTGTGCACGTGCATATATGTTTTTAAAACATTTTGTCACTCTTTCAGCCACTTAGAAACTCTTGGAAAATGAGCTGTCATTTGATTTAAGGTCTCCTGCAAACAATGACCAAAGAGAACATTCTACTGCCTTTGCAGCTTCAGCGCTGTTCCCCTTTCTCAGGGGTGAGGTGCATTAATACCCTGCTAATCTTAGCAGTTTACTAGTGGTTGAGATGTGAATAGTAGAAAGTAAGAGCAGAATGCCCTGAAGCAGAGTTCAGACAGCTTTTGTCATCGTAGGTGCTGCTGCACTAGGAGAGAGCTTGTGTGATGGCACAAGCTGGGACAAGCACAAGCAGCATTCCTCTTTTGGGTTTTGTCTGAGCCTGTTGGTGCTCCCCTTTGGAGCTTTCTCATCTCTAACAGCAGCAGCTGAGGGAGGTGTGCAGGAGAGCACATGCAGGAGCTACAGCAGAGCACTGAACTCTTTGGTTTTGCTTTCTGCCTCCATTTAGAGAAAGAATTCTTTAAACTTCCCTGAGATAAATCCAGGACTAGCATTACTGCAGTTAGTGTTACTCACTTTAAGTCTGCTTAAAAAGGATTTTACATTTTTCTCAAAAGGATTGTACAATTTTACAATTCACAGTGAATGTTTTTCTACTGATCTGATCTCCAGGTTATCAGTGTCTGACCCTCACTTTAAGTCAGAAGACATTTCTCCTAGAATAAACCGCGTGAAACTGAAAAATGTATTGTATTTATTTTTTAAAATAAAATTTTGTGGTGAAGTGGCTTTTACCAGGATTTTACCCTTTGTTTCTCTGCACTTCAGCAAATAGCAATTGCAAGGGAAGGGGACTTGCTGACCAAAGAACGCCTGTGCTGCGGCCTGTCCATGTTTGAGGTCATCCTGACGCGGATCCGCTCCTTCCTTGATGATCCCATCTGGCGCGGGCCCCTGCCCAGCAACGGGGTGATGCACGTGGATGAGTGTGTGGAATTCCATCGCCTCTGGAGCGCAATGCAGTTCGTCTACTGCATCCCCGTGGGAACGCACGAGTTCACTGTGGAGTACGTGCTGCCAGCTGCCCCTGTGGGCAACAGTGCTCGGCTTGTGCTGTTGTGGCAGCGGGGCTGGAGCGGGGGCGTTTGTGTGCCTGCCTGCAGGAGCTGAGGGCACAACCAGGGAGAAGTGCTGCCATCACCATGAGGGGCTCATCAGCCACGAACACAGATGCTATTGTTATCTGTAGTGAAAATAACCCTCTATTTTAAGTATTGCCAGTGTATAGTGAATGATCCTGTGACAAATGGGCCCTAGCACATGTCTTTCAATAGGGGTAGTGCCCCCACAGACACCCAGCTTAAATAAAGTAGCAGAATATTTGTGCATCTAACTTTAACAATTATTTCTTTGAATTTAAGAGCAGGAATGACCACTTGGAATTTCACATGATTAACACGAATTAACCAGGAACTGTTATTTTTTCTTGGTTTTGTTGCTTTTGAGAATACACTTTTGAAAAATTCTTGAGATGTAACATGCTCTTTACTGGGCAATTAGAAAATGGCATAGGACATTTACTTCCTTTCATGCCTGCAGCCTAAAGGAGCAGAGTGGTGTTGAATTCCCACTTTTTTTCTTTGCAAGCATTGTTTCCACTGAAAATGAAATGTAATGCTGCAGGAGTCTAATGGGGAGTAAATGTTTTTGGAGTAACTCTGTTACGTGAAATTCAAGGAGGAGGGGGAGTTCTGTTTTTTTATTAAGCATCTATTTGAATTGCTTGTGATATCTCCAATATACCAGAGCTTTTGCTTTCTAGAGGAATGTCTAACGTATTCATTATTTAGTGAAGTGGCTGATTACTGAGTGTTTGCTGTGACTGTGTTTTGAAGATGTAGTTGAAACCTGCTCTGTGGCGTTTCCTATTCCAGGCAGTGCTTTGGGGATGGCTTGCACTGGGCTGGATGTATGATCATCGTGCTTTTGGGACAGCAGCGGCGCTTTGACGTGTTGGATTTCTGCTACCACCTGTTGAAAGTCCAAAAACACGATGGCAAAGATGAGGTTATCAAGAATGTGGTGAGTTGAAAACATCTGCATTTGCTTTAGTAATAAAGACAGCAACTCAGAGCTGTTTGTATTCAGATGCAGCATAGATGTGGCAATCCTTTTTTTTAGAACGAATTGCTGAAAATGAGGGCACCAGGATTTTCAGAAACAAAAGATTAAGGCTGGAGTTGGAAGACTGGTCAAGCAGAATTCCGATGTCACAAATATATGAGATTTTCTTAATGCCTTCCATCCTATATATGCTCATTCTCAAAATGACAAGGCTGCTCTAAATTGAGCTTCTCTGCACCCAAAGCAGCACTGTCAAAAACCAAAATACACCTTGTATTTCCACTGGCTTAGCAGTGCGAGGGAAACATTTGTAACATTGCTGGGAGAGATGAGCTAACAGCATTGGCTGGTTTACTGGCTAAGGCTTTTCATATCCAGAGCTAATTCCTGTATCTGTTCATTTGATGTTTGCAGCCTTTGAAGAAAATGGTTGAGAGAATTCGCAAGTTCCAGATTCTGAATGATGAAATAATTGCTATTTTGGACAAGTATTTGAAGTCCGGCGATGGAGAGAGCACACCTGTGGAACACGTGCGCTGCTTCCAGCCACCAATTCATCAGTCCCTTGCCAGCAACTAGATTCTCACCTAACAATACTTCTTGCACCTCTTTAGGCTAAAAGTGTGAGAAACAAAGCAAGAAACAAAACCCACACCAACAGTTTTGAAGAATACTCTCATCTGCATTTTTCAGTATGCCTGTGCCATTTGAGTGGCACATTGTTCTTTCCAGTCTCCAAGCACAGTAACTGTATACAATCCATACTTATTTTTCTAGACTAAAATTTTATACACTTTGATTAAAAGCCTGTAAGATTTTTGAAACCTCTTTGCATTCCTGTCTGAGGTGACCATTTTAGACTGGACTGGTATAATTTTCCCCTGAAGCTATAGAAATAATGGCTGTGGAGGGTAAAAAACGGTTCTGTAGAAAAAATTTTTAGAAATCAATGCATAATTGTTTGTATTAGAGCCTTAATTGCTTAATTTGCCTTTATTAAAAAAAAAAGAGAAAAAACAACAAAACAAACTCTGCTGGTGCTTTGTGAATAATTTTCTAGTCAGTTGACCCTTTTTCCTCTTTGCAAATCTTTTCTCAGAGATCAGTAATTATGGAAATGAAGGTTATTTAAAGTGTTTGTTTCAAAGTTATTTAGCACGAAGGTGATTTATAGAGTCTAATCTTTTTAAAAGGTGGAAGTTTGATTGATTAGAATGGGGACTGTTTACTTTTTCCTAATGAGCTCTTCTAACACAGTTTATATTTTGGTTTGCAATACATACCTGTGTACCCAAACATGTTACAAGTGATGAAGAATTCTTGTTTACAAGAATCTTGACTACAGTGAGCAGGTGTATTCTATCCCAGTACATAAACTCTAACGATGTTAATCATTATTTATTATGGAAAGTATTTGTTAAATTATACCTGCTGTATAATGCAAACACTGCATCAGTAAAATTGTAAAACTTTGCAACTATAGAAGTTGAATTTTAACACAAACCCTTCAGCCAAAAGTAGTAACTCCTGCTTGCTTACTCCAAGATCCTGTCAACTGGCTTTGGGATCAGCCCTAACAAAGATGTTAAGATGGCCAAAACAGACCCAGACAGATAATTACATGTTTTATGCAGGATATGGATTTGTGGAGATGTTCCTTGGTCAGTGTTTCTAACCTATAGTGTGAAACCAAGAATGCATCCCTTTGAAAACCTGCTTTTCTTCCTTCCCTCTTAGTAGTTCATGGCTAGGTTACAACACATCTTTTCTCCTGCTCAGCTCTTTCCAGGTGCTTCACAGCCATGGAATTGACTCCAATAGTGGGTAGAAATGAGCATCTGACAGAAGAGGTACACAGGAAGTGAGGAACACGTAGGTATTGCAGTGGCAGAGTCTCTAGTTTTAGGAAAGAAATTAACTGAAATTTCCTCAGCAAAACAGGATGGAGATTTTCCAGGCAATCTATCAGCAAGTTTCCACAATCACAAGTTTCCCTAGGACATCTGTGCTTGAGAGCTGCCATTCTGGAGTGGTGTCTGTTCTGATGAGTGCACACAAGCCTGCCCGTGGGAGACACAAGTCAGAAGCACTTGTGCTTTGTTACACCAGCTTGTTGCAGGATTTCTTTTACAAGGTGCTTTACAGATGATTTTCTTTAAAAAAACAGTCTTTTAGTTCACAGAACACTTTTGGTCATCCAGATGCTTCCCTGTGCTTCCAGTTAAGCAAATGAACAACTTTCCTAATTTGCTGACATCATCATTGGTTTAAGGATGTCTCATACACCTGAGATTTTGGCTCAGCACCGGTGCAGAAATGGTTAATTAATAAAGCCTGATTTTGTTTAAGAACTATTTAAAAATAACTAATCATGATGTGAATAATTTCTAATTCTTACCAGTTAACTTCCAGCAGTAAGAGAATTGGTCCCTTAACATCCTAAAACTGCTATTAAATACATATTTTATGATCACTGAGGGGAAAAAAGTTTAAGACAATTCAGACATTAGTCCTAGGAGATGTTTATTTCCCATTTTTATAATGGAAATTTTTATTATTTTTCAAAAAGAATTATAGACTTGATAGGAGCTAAATATTCTTTGCCTAGTATAGCCTTTCCTACCTAAAAGGAAAAATGCAGCAAGGTGTACAAAAGGTGTAACTTTTTCATTTCCAATTATTCTTAGCAAAAACGTTTTTCTTGTCTGACACCTTCCCCCTCTCCTGTGTATTATGACACATAAGAAAGGAAAGCAGCAGAATTTTTTTTCACAGGTGGTAACTTGGGGTTTTTCTGTCCTAGGAAAAATCATAATTTCTCTTAAACAATAAGCACTAAACCAGACAACATCGAGCAGTAACTATTAGTCTCTGTCCCAGGTATTTCCAACTTTCACATGCATAGTAGAAAATTGTTATAAAACCTTCTTCCCTAATTTTTATTTTCTGGTTTTAGTAAAGTGAATTACCACCTATCTGCCTCACCCTTCCCCCCCCCCGCTTTGTTTTGAAGCAAGGTCATTAATGTTTCATTATTTTGGTTCTTTTTGAAAATCTCAGGGTTGCAGCAAACAAAACAGCAATTCTGTGAGTTCAGGCTGTAACATCAGGAACACAGAACAGCTCTGCAGAGCCAGGGCGGTGTGGTGCAGCACAGACAGAACCTGACCTCTGTTACAGAAGAGGAAGCAGCTTCTCTGGCTACTAGTAATGATTGAGATCCTTCCTTCTGCATAAACTGTCATAGCAGGAGCTACCATCTTACCTATCCACTCAGAACACAAGCTCCTGCCTTCCTGTTTCTGCCAGACTGTTACTCTGATTTGGTAAAGTTGGGGTTTTTTGATGCAAATCCTGCAAGTTTTGCATACAGCTTTACCTAACCATTATTTCCAAAGGATCAGTCGTGCTTGGTTGTACCCTTCCCTTTTCTCTTTTACAAACTAGGACAGGAGTAGTTGCTGCAGCTCCTGTTTCAATATGGTTACAGTCACTCCATGGTCAGTCAGGGCACAAGTACAAAGGATTCAGGTTTGCTGCAACCTTTTTACCACCAATGCAGAAATAAAGCCATTTATTTTTGATAAAATTGTAATTAGTGCAATACATCTTAAAAACAGACGAATGAAATGAAAGTATTTACACATAACTTAAGCAACAAAACCAATTGTGGTCTGAGGTCATTTTAGTACTTTTTAAAGTAAAAGTAAGGCAAATAAAAAACATTTCAGTGTTCTTTATCCAAACAAATCAAACTCAAAAATCAACGATTGTCTACACATACTGTTAAAAAGTACATGACTTTCCAGACAAGCTCAGACATTTCACAGCAGGAAAAAAAAATCCAGGGTTACAGAATTGTTCTTTTCATAAGTAACACGTAGATATTTTCAGAAGGCTGACAGGCTTCCGTTTCTTCTGGCTGAGAGACTCTCAGTGGATTGCATTTCACCTAGGCAGGCAGAACTTTCTTCATCATCATTAAAGCTGTCATATGTGCTCAGCAAAGTGCCATTGGCTGCTCTGTCATCCTTCCGCAGAGAGAGGGGCAGGTTTGCTAGGGTGAAGTTAACATCTTTGAAGGCATGCAATAAAAAGATCCCCACAATAATAGTCAGGAAGCCACTGAAGGTGCCAATAATGTCATCAGCCGCCATGTGTTGCCATTCCTTGAAGAGGATGGCAGAACAAGTTAAAACAGATGTTGTGAAGATTACATAATATATTGGAGTCACTATTGAAGTGTTGAATATATCCAGAGCCCTGTTCAAATAGTTGATCTGCGTGCTCACACAGACAGTAAGGCTTAGCAGCAGAATCCAAGACAATGGATGTTTCAGCACTGGTTTTCCTGCAAAAAGTTCCTTTATAGCAATGCCCAGACCTTTGACACAGGAGACTGATAAGGCTCCAATTACAGAGCAAATGGTTATGTACACGAGAATGTTGGTCTGTCCATGGCGAGGTCCCACCACACAGATTAGAATTAAAGACACAATGACAACGAGCGTTGCGAACACAACAAAACCTGTGGTTGGAGGAAAAAAAAACCTTGTTATTTATAGACACTAATGGACACACTTGTTACTTATGGACTCTATTTATCAGAAGCAGGAGTATTTATCTTAGGGGCCAGGGAAAACACTCACAAACAGTGGGACTGACTCAGCTTAAACAGAAGTGTTCAGGATGTTTCTCACTATTCCTCCAGCATCACAGTTTAGATGATTTCAAAGTGAGCAAGCCAAAACAAAGGCTGTACCTCAGGCATGCTGTATTACCCTTACCAGTCTATTGGGAAGACTACTACAGGATTAGATTGCTAAACTGCCTTACACCCAAACTCTGAGGTACAGATGCCACTGGACACAGGCCTGCGTCTGAATTGAGTCTTTTTCAGGAGATGATAGATTTTGGCAGGTGGCTGTATTCATCAGCAGGTTTCCAATGATTAGGTCATTCCTTAAGAACAACTTTTTAATCTCTGTGCTGTTTCCTCATGTTTAAGATGAGAATTGCCTTTGTATAAACAGTATTTTGCAGACGTGCATTTGTGAGTGCCTCATCTTCCACATAGGCATAGCAGCTCATCTGTAAGACTTTACCTCTCAGCAGACACCAAAACGCCTACCTTTTTATCTCAAGGACAGCTCAAAGTTGGGCTTAGAGATGGCACATCAATCAAAATTTATAGAAACTTTGCTTATCCACCTGTGTTGCTGCATTTGTTTAAACTGTCATGTCAGTGGCTGCCATCAAGGTACTTTATTCAAGGCCAGACAATTTCATCTTGCCATCATGCAAAGCTCCCTATGGAATTATGTTACAGAATTCAAATCTACTTCATTTGGACATGTCTACATGAAGCAGACACAGGCCATCTTCCTGGAACTTGAAAGCAGCAGTAATGAAACTATAAAATGAAGAAATTATGCACTGTGTACAGCTCAAGCCAGTATTTTTCTTACCTGGATCACCTAGTTTGTGGGACATTTCATCCAAAGTTTCTACTTCTTCCTCTTGTGGAGCATGAATTACCATCACAGTTGATCCCAGTATACTTAACAAACATCCTATTTTTCCGTGTAAATTAAGTTTTTCATTTAAAAAGAAGGATGACAGAATGGCACTAAGAAATAAAAAAGGCACCAACAAACATGGGATTAGTAACATTCATTTGCTCATCAAGTTACAGGTTGTTTTGTCTGTACAGGTCACTTGCATACACAATCTGCAGCTTAAAAATAGCTATTTTCTATCTTGAGATACTTGCTGTGGACAGAACTACCTGTTAGTATTTGGCATCTCTGCCCATAACCCCTTTTTTATGTTGCCTGCCAAAAAAATGCTATATCCAAGAACTTGCGAAAACAATCTTACAAAGACAAAAATCCTCACCTAGGAATGAAAATACTGCGCTGCTGTGATCATCATGGTTTTGAAATGCAGAAGACAATAGCTTTTTCCAGACATGCATTGCTAGAACCCCTTTATATCATAGCCACTACGTATTTGGAGAAACTTAAAAGATACTCCTGATGTTTATAAGCACTCTATTGTGAAGAGTGTGTTTATTACAGCATAGTTCAGTGACATATCTCTAAAGAAATAATTTACTTTTCTGTCTCAAGTCACTCTGCTTTCTGTTAGTGCTTCTTACCTTACAAGAACACTGAGAGCTCCCAGAGGAGTCACTAACGTAGCAGGTGCAAAAGCATAGGCAGCAAAGTTCGCTACTTCGCCAGCTCCCACTGCAGAGGAACAGCAATTAAAACCCAGGAGTTAGGCTGCCTCATGCAACAAACCTCTGATCAGGGCAAGTAAGTGCCCACAGTGTTCACGTAGACACAAACATGCAGCAAGGGAACAATGCAAAATTCTAATGACAACATTCAGCTAACAGTACTAGCAGACCACAACCCTGCCCCTCATCCTCGCTATTAAATTTTAAAAGCAGGCTGTGGAACTACATACAACAGGTATTAGAATTAATTCTACCAAATCAGAAGGTGTTTTATTTTAGTGTCTGTGCTGTAGCTCCCCAGCCTGCCAGCTTGACTCATTAAGTTCTGCATGGAGAAATCTGCAATAATGGGATATAGCACAGTACATACAGTAAGCCAGTTACCTGAATACAGACAATAAGTTGAGAGTTCAAGCAATGAAAAGAATTAAGAAAACAGGCATAATCCCAAAATATGCTTCCATTCAAGAAATCCTATACATCTAAGCACTTCTCTGCTAAGACAAAAATGGGTATGCAAATGGGTAGCAAAGACATATAAAACCAATGTCTGCCTAGTTCCACTGAACAAAGAGGGCAGTTATATTAAAGGAAGAGCTTCTGGTGTGAGAGAAGTTACATTAAAATCTGAACTGCATCCATCAAATTACCCGGTAACATTAGCATGTATTGCAGAAACGCAATCTCTTTCCCTTTTTTGTAACCATGCTGCCATCTGTGGCATAGTTATTTATTAAAATTATATAATGTAGATTGTATTTTTGATGCTTAGATGAATAATTTTTGATACTTACTTGAAAGAAGTCCAGCCCACCACAGCCATTCCTTAAGGTATGCATGACCACCTTGACCTAAAATTGAAAGAACGTTGGCTATTCCACTAAAAACATTGACACCCTGTCACTTATAACACTGCCATGACATAAAACAATTTTTGCAACCTATGCCCTTCAAGACATGAGCAGTCCTTTGATACCTAGGCTCTCTAGGTAAAAGGGTTGAAATCAAAGCATCTTCAGGTTCTGATGTGCCTGTGCCTCCTACAACCAGTTATTTTATTTCTTTTGTGTTAGAAATGGCACTGATGATTATATCTGCATTACCCTGAGAAACAGGGCTCTTTCAAATCACTGAAATTACATGAAAAGCCAAGTTATGTGTCTCTTACTAAGACTGCTGCTCTGCAGAAATTGTACATGGTTTATATGTGGTTGATTACATGTGCAAGGATCACATTTTCTCATTCCAAACTAGGGTGCATGAATTATGTATCTCAAGATCAACCATCTTTTAGAAGCAAAGATGACAGGTACTGAATAAAAATATTCAGAGTCAACCTTCTGAATCATCTGAGGATGCTGCAACTATCCTACCTAAATTTATCTTCTTTCAACTTAAAACCATTACCCCTTGTCCTGTCAATACAGGCCCTGGTCAAAACCAAACCAAAAACAAATCCAAAACCAAATCTCATCTCTCTGTCCTTTTTAGGTACTCTCTGTTCCCCTTTAGGTACTGGAAGGTGCTATAAGGTGTCCCAAGACCCTTTTGTTCTCTAAGTGTAACAATCCCAACTCTGTCAGCCTATCCTCAGAAGTGTTCTGTCCCTTTGATCATTCTCATGGCCCTTCTCTGGACTTGCTCCAACAGGTCCATGTCCTTCCTATGCTGGGGACCCCAGAGCTGGATGCAGCACTGCAGGTGGGGTCTCACCAGAGCAGAGCAGAGGGGCAGAATCCCCTCCCTTGCCCCGCTGGTCACACTTGATTTGGCTTGGCTTTCTGGGCTGTGAGTGCACATTGCTGGGTCACATCCAGCCTCCCATGTAGCAGCCTGTCCAAGCCCTTCTGGCCAGGGCTGCTCTCCATCTGTCCATCCCCCAGCCTGTGTTGATACTGGAGCTTGGCCTGACCCAGGTGCAGCACCTTGCTCTGGTTCTTGTTGAGCCTCATGAGGTTTGCACAGACCCACTCCACAAGCCCATCCAGGTCCCTCTGGATGCCACTTCATTCTAGAGCATCAAGTGCCCCCCTCAGCTCAGTGTGTTCCACAGCCCCACTGCCAGCACACTCAGTCTGTCTCACTGATGAGGATATTTAATAGCATTGCTTCCAGTATGAACCCTTCAGGTGCTCATCACCACTCATCACCACTCAGTTACTACACGCAACTTTTGGTTTTCTAAAACAATCTTCTGACACCCAAACATGGTTAAAACTCTCTTAAATTCACTCATTCAGGAGCACAGACATAGTTAAGAGTGCTGCTTGCAATTTGCAATTACAATTTAGACTTAACTGACATACAAAGGAATCCTTTGACAAGTGTCCCCAGAGGGCATTACATATGCATTAAATAGCATGTGTCACAGACAGAGTTAAGGGTATCTGACACCAGAGAAAAAACACACCAGCTCTGTTTTAAGTTTCATACACATGTAACAAAACCCCAAGAAAGTCAAAACAAGATCATTAGTTTGATGAACTAATAAACAGAAGCAATCTTCTGTTAAACAGCAAAATCTAAACAGTAAAATCTAAGATAAAAGATGTATGTATTTACCTGCTCTCATGGAGCCTTTCCTGGCTAACCGGAGGAGACCTTTCTTCTTCAGGATGAAACTTCCTCCAATGAAAATGCTGGAACTCATAGCCAACACCAGACCAATACAGAAGTCATACTTCCCACGAGTTTGGCTCATCTCGTAAACTACTGAACACTGTCACATTGATCAACGAGGAGCAGAACTTCTGATACTCAACAAAAAATGATGCAATACTGAAACACGAGCAAAATAATCGCATTAGAATTAAGCTGGCAGAAAAAGGTGCTGTATAGGAAAATCCTCAACACCTCAAACCTCAACAGGTTCTCCTGCAAGTGGCTTCTGCAAGGAGTGGTTAACAAAAAAAAGCAATCTGAAGCATGTATAAGCTTGCACTAAGGATGAGTAACTACCAAGCCTGAACATAGAGAAGGAACCATTTCTGACCTGGCATATAAAAACTGAAACCCAAACAAACAAAAATTCTTTGAGAAACTTCAGGGAAATTTTACAAATACGTAATTTATTTTTCTTTTCATTGAGTATGCAAATCTGTGTCTGGCACACCATAACACTGACCAAAAAATGACTTACATTGAAATCAGTCTGTAATAGAGTTTGAGAACAGTCGCAGCAGCATTTCTTCCATATAAACTCCCTAGAAAAATGAAAGACAGCATTAGAAGGATGTTAAATCATACAGCCATTTTCATAAAACAAACAAACCTCACATGCACTCACATGCAATTACTCTTTAACGGGAAAATCTGGCAAGAAATAAGTCTTTCGTTAAATTATTTTACACAGTTTCCCATACTTGTATGAAGCACCTTTCAATATTACTTTTCCCTGTATTTTTATGCTTTCAACTTTGATTAATTTGTTATACCTCTAGGAAAACCTAAGAGAGAGTTACTGGTAGGTTAGCATTAAAACTGAGCACAGATCCTCTAACTTGCATCCAGTTAGGCTGTGAAAACAATAAGCAATCAACGTCGCACTACTCAAAATGCTGCATGAGCCACAGCTCAAAATTCTCAAATCCACTTCCCTTAATCCTTGCACAGAAATTTTTAGTATCTTATTTTGTAGAAGAAACTAAGTAAATTATGTACAGGAGAGTGCTTTCACTCTCTATAAACTTTTAAAAATAAACTAGATTCTTGCATGACATAAAACCACCTAACAAACAAAACCATCAGTGCTTGAGACAGACCAAACCCAGCCACTTCACTAACTGCATAGAATATCATCCTGGTTTTAAATTCAAACAGGATTTTCAGTCCCTTGAAGAAGTTTTTTAATGCAAGGAAAAGACATAAGACTTTTGTGGCTGTTCTCTGCACCATCTGTTGTAGCAGGTGTAAGGCACTCTGTTCAGGTAATCGAGCTAAGAATGTTCTTCCAACTCCAGCTGGTGCAAAATGTGACAGTGGTACAGCATCACCTGGGGGAGGAGGGGCTGGTTTCGCTAAGCTTTATGCTTTACCAGTTTTTTCAACAGTTGCTACTTTAGCTATATTATTAATTGGATTATTTTTACTGGTGTAGCTTTTTACTAAAAGAGAACTCTCCATACTGGCAAAGCCACTTTTTTTTTTCTTTTCTTCTCTCCCTGGCTTGCATATCTTCACCTACACTGACAGAGGAAAAGAGCATCAGTTAGTCCCATCCTGACACTTTCCACCCACTGCATTCCAGAAACAAGGGAAAAGCACAGGCTGCTTTTCTTTGCAGCAGAGGAAAAATTAGATTGCAGAAGAATGAAGAACCTTGTGTGCTCACAGGTAATTTTATGAATTTAGACTTGAAGAGGATGCTACACTTCAAAACTAGTATTTCTACTTTCCCCCATGTCCCAGATATGCTGAAGTGCCCTGTCAACCACTTTGTTAACCTCGTAAACAACTCAAATCTCAATCACTTAAATTACACAAATTCAGATAAATTACTGCTAGCTCTTCCCATCAAATTTATGTCCTCACAGACATAGCCAGTCCCATTTCTGCTCTGGCTGGACTGTCTTATTTCCACCTAAGGTTTATTCAGATGTCTACAGTTGCAGACACATGTCACACAGCCATGGTGGACCCAGCTTCCCTCTGAAGAGATCTGGTTCCCTCCGTATACAGCAGATATAATTTGCATGTGCAGAACTGACATGTGGAAAGTCAAAGCAGTACCAGGCACTGGAAGGTTTACAATTTAGGAAATCAGGACTTTAATTCTAACCCTAAGACTTACTAAAAGAAGAACTAATGCATGCTTATAAATGTAATCAAGAAAAATTATCTATGGGCATGAGAAAATGCCATGAAATGAGCAGGTTTTGGAATAAATAACGCCTCTCAGGTTTCTGCCTTGGGACATGCCAAAGCTGTTGCATTCCAGCAGCCAGGGCCACTATTAGATTATAAACAGAGAAAAGCCAGAAAATGTAGGAGTTAAATAAAGCTGGCAGTTGTGCAGTGCTGCAAAGGCTCTCTAATCAAGTTCACAGCTGATTTTAACACATAGAACACTTCATCCACTCAAGACCAGCAGTGTCATGGAGGCATATTAGTTTCCTGTTTCTGCTTTACTTCAGAGAAGTAAAGAAGGGCTGAGACTCTCCTATTCACAGAAGCTACAACATCCACCATGCCTCCAAGAGCTTCTCATTAATGAATTGCCTGTGATCTGCTGGTGTCATAATTCTCAGTGTGCAAAAGTGCAATGACAGATCATACAGGGAACTGGGTTTGAACGTTTTCAGACACAGATCCATGGAGAAACTTGGAATGTGAAAAAAAAAACTGTGGGAGATAAACAAATCCAGATTAGCCACAAAGTTTTTTTGCTTATTTTCAAGATGTAACAAAATGTATCATAAATGCTAGCAAGATACAGACTCTCTGGTCTAAAACACAGAGTAACAGTTCTTTGCCTCTTAGCTCAGAAGTAGTTTTCTCTCAAAAGCAGCACAAACACAGTGCCTCAAAGATGTTACATTTATTGCAGCAAGTGACCTCTCTAAATATTCAGAAACATTAAAAGTGGTGTAATGAGAAGAATATTTTACATTTAAAAGCAGATAAGCATGAGTAAGAATATGGGAGTTACCAGCCAAAGAAAATTAGTATCACTTCCACAAGCTGTACATTGTATGGAAGCAATAATAAGAGCTGGGAAAGGCAGACATGGTGCATTGTTCCAACTTTGCTTACTTGGCCACAAGCCCTCTAGAGTTAATAAAAGACTTACAAGAAATAATCTAAATATACACTACATTATTTAAATTCAAGAATCTTTTTTAAAACCTGCTCTTTTCAGCTATGATCAGGATGATGCCATTAAGCAAAAAAAAAGACCTTAAACAGGCCATTTACTTCAGCCCTCTGCCATCTACTACATAATTCACTGCTGCTCCTCATTATAGATAAGTCAGCCAAGCTTCTCCCACAAAATTCTTGTAAAGGAAACTTCACAAACGTGGCAGCCATGCTTTGATGGCTTTAGGAACTCTCATTATCTGATCATCTTCACTTTTACTACCAAATCGCACTGCTGGAAAAAGATACAAGTCCCTTTATCTTTGAATCCACATATCAACATTACCCTGCAGGTGTCTCCTGCTGTGCCACCCTCTGGGTCCTTTCCCAAAAGCTTTTTTTAAGTGCAATTTCCAAAGCTGTATATAGTACTTCAGCTTATTATCACTTCTGCACGAAGTGGTAGACTGTATTTCTTTTTAAACATCCAAACCAGGTGGGTTTTTTATCCCTTTTTTTGCAGTCACCTACTGTTGAGTAATTTTCAACTTCTCTATTGGTATAACCTTCTGCACTTGTATAGCAAATTACTCCTGGCCTGGGTGTAATATCTTCCATTTACTCCTATTAAAAAACATCTATTTTTTTAGAAATGTTTCCTGAAAACATTCAACCAAGGTTACACACTGGCAATCCTTCCTTGCCCAATGTTACTGATTATTTCTCTGTCTTTTGAGCCAGATCAATAACATTAAACAGCCAAAGATTCAGACATGATGGAAGATTTTTGAACAAAAGCCTGCTTTGACAAGACAATAATACTCTAGGTACAACCACTCTGCATCTTTTGAACCGTTCGATAGTATTTTACTGTCAATTCTGCTTAAGTTTTATGTTTCCAACATTGGAATTAAGCACCTATTTAATGCCCTTCTAGCCATAAAGCTTGTCAGGGAAGAAAAGGAGGCTAAATCAACAAGTTGCTTTAACAAATACACATTGACTATTACTGTCATGTTGGCTATTATGTGTTCCCTTCTTCCTTTCCACAAGCATAAAACTACATGAAACAAACATTCCCAAACAAAACAGAAATCCAAATGTTTGGTGATGAGCCTGCAGACTGCTCATTATACATACCAATTTTGTTCAGAAATCCAGAGGCATTCACTTCTTAAGTATTTTGAAGTTAGGTTTCTAAAACAGAAGTCAAAAATAGCATTAATTGGCATGTTAAGAATTTGGCAAAAAAATTATGTCCTTTATTCAAGACAATTTAATTTTCATGCATGACACGCAAGACCATGTCCAATTTATGCTTCAAAAAGGAAGAGGATTTTTGTTTCAGAACATTTTGAATATTTGAATATCACAATGTTTTGAATAACAAATCAGTGTGATTTTAGATTTGGTCTTCCTTAGATACAGCTTGCTTGAAGCCATAGTTATTTCATCCTTTTGTTTTTCACTTCACAAATCAAAGAAACTAATCTGTGATCTAAGTTATCTTTTGGAAGGTACCACATTAAAGTTGAACTGAAATACTTTTCTAATTCTTTCCGTTTCATTCTGTAACTGAAGTGCTAAGGCATTTTTATTGCAAGATAACTAATATCAAGTTTTAATTATTGGCTTTGATATGATGAATTTTCAGAGGATGTTTATATAGAATCACAGAATATGCCGAGCTGAAAGGAACCCACAAGGATCATCAAGTCCAGCTCCTGGCCCTGCACAGGACAGCCCCAAGAAACTCACCGTGTGCCTGAACACACACAGGTTTAAACTCTGTCAGGCTTGGTGCTGTGACCACTGCCCTGGGGAGCTGTTCCAGTGCCAACCACCCTCTGGGTGAGGATCATTTTCCTAATATCCAACCCAAACCTTCCCTGACACAGCTTCAGCCCATTCCCTTGGGTCCTGTCACTGGTCACCAGAGAGAAGACAGCAGTGCCCACCCCTCTGCTTCCCCTCATCAGGAAGCTGCAGACCCTGATGAGGTCTCCTCTCAGCCTCCTCTTCTCCAGGCTGAACAGACCAAGTGGCCTCAGCTGCCCCTTATAGAGCTTCCCCTCTACCCCCTCACCACCTTTGCAGCCCTCCTTTGGATACACAGAATGCTGGGGCAGTGGGGAGTATCAACACAGAAATGTTCTTAGTAAGATTACTAAATATACCTCCCAAATATACCTAATTATTAAATCCAAGCCTTCCTCAGTCATGTTCATTCCACTCACAAACATATCTTTTAAACAGAGGTACAGAGAGAACATTGAAGGACAGACACAAGACAGTATTAGGATAAAAGAGTTCAAACCTTAGTCATGTGCACCTTTAAAAGGCCAAGATGGATGCACACAGTACCTACAGAGTCTGTATGCACTGTTTAGGAATCAAAACACAGTACCTACGGATTTTATATGCACTGTTTAGGAAACAATCTGTTCAATTTTGTACTGCACATTTGCCCCAATACAGGATACAGTTTTCCAGCTATGCCAAAGTTAAAGACTGCCTAAACTTATACACACAATTATTTACATATTACACATAGGCAAGCTACAATCATACTTATGTTATATATATGCATATATATAATGTTAGAGGCACTATCACATGCTCAGAAAGCAAAACATACCTTAACTATCCTACAGTTGTCTATTTTAAAAGGTTTAGATAAACTATGGGGAAAATTAATACTTTACAGCAGATTTCTATTTATAAAGCAAAAGCAACAAGCACTTCATCTTATGAAACCAGGAGGAAACAAAAAAAATCCACATTAAAAACTTATTCTCTGCATGTGCTACTTGTAGTTATTCTATAAAAAATTGACCTTGAATTAAAGCACTTTCACATAAAGCTAAAAAGTATCTTCACTATAACAGTGTTATTCATTAACTGAATACAAACTACAGGCAGTGCTTTGTAACTGATACTGCATTGACTGTTTTCAGGGAAAGCTATCAAAATAGACTCAAGATAAGACTTGCCTCATCTCTGCTATACCTGGCACATGAGTTCCACTCTTGTGGGGGGAATAACCAGCACAGGGTCACTGACGTTCCACCTTTGGTATTTTATATGGGCAGTTTCAAATTTAAGATAATCCAGGAAGGTAAAGTCCAATCCACACATTAATCACAGCTACTCTTTTGACACGACTGACAACCTGTTATAACCTGCTTTCTTGTTTTGCCAGGATTTTATCATCAGAATGAAGTACTTTAACAAAAGCAGAACTAGTGTGACACTGAATTCTAAATACAATGATACCAACGAAATCTTACGGAATAATTTTCTATTGATGAAGCTGTTACCTTCCAGGGGGAAAAACCCAAACTGTATACAAGGCACATCAAAGGCATTAAGATAGAACCACAGTGATTTACATTTATCACGTTTTCAGCACAAACAATGTTAAAGACATTGTAGTGAAATAGAGAAAGCTGACTGCTTGAAAACGGGGAAAAACGGGGGAAAAACATGGATGAAGGACTTAGATCCAGGCAATATCTTCACAGTGTATGAATGAACAAAAATCTTCACTCTGAATCACAGAATCAACTAGGCTGGAAAAGACATGTCAGACAGAGTCACACCCATAACCCAACCACCACTATGTCAACAGACCTAAGTACCATGTCCAGTCTTTTCTTACACAGCTCCGAGGACAGTGACTCCACCAGGTACCTCCCTGATCAACCACTCCAACATCTCACCACCCTGCCTATGAAGAAATTCCTCCTAATGTCCAATCTAAACCTCCCCACGTCAGCTTAAGACTACAACGAACTACAATGCAAAGCTACGACTACTTTCTTCCGCGTCAAAATGATGCACCAGGGCTCTGAAGTTCTGAAGGTGCTCTGGAAGCAGCCTGCACAAGACTCGACCTGGGATAACTCAACCCTGGACCAAACCGACGACAAACCATTTACCTCCCTGGTTAACCACACGCACTCCAGCACGGGGCACAGCGGCTCCGGAGCACGGGCAGAGCCAGCACACTGTACCGGGATACCCCTGCTCGGTGGGAGAGCCCCGCAAACAGCCCGACTTACAGCTTTTAACCTCGGCCCTCTCAGACCAAAGCACAAATTTCCCACTACGGAGAAACCACCCTTGGGCACGTACAGCCAGGCTCAAGGCCCGGAGCCCCGCGCCCCCGGCCCGCCCGGCTCTCACCGAGGGCCCTGCGCCGAGCGCTCCGCGGGGAAGGAGCGCCGCCTCCCCCCGCCCCGCGGGCTCCTCCCGCCTCTCCCCGCCGTTACCTGCGCTCACGGCCCCGCTCACATGCCCGCCGGGAGCGGCGAACCAAGAGGAGACGGGGGCGGGGGAGGCCGGAGCGGGCGGCGGGAGGGGCCGGTGCCCGTCCGCTCCAGCGCCATGAGGGGACGGGACGGGGCGGGAGGGACCGGCAGCGCAAGGCGAAGCGAGACGGCGTCCCGGGCCCGCCCGCCCCCTCCGCTCCGCGGTTCCGGCAGCGGCCGCCGGAAGGGGCGCGGCCCGGCCCGAGCCCCGCCCGCCGCGGGTCACATTGCCCTTCCCGCAGCACCGCCTTCCCCGGGCCGGCGGCGATCCCCGGCCCGAGCCCCGCCCGCCGCGGGTCACATTGCCCTTCCCGCAGCGCCCCCTTCCCCGGGCCGGCTGAGTTCCGGCACTCCCGCCGGGCTCGCTGCGGCCGCCCTGCAGCCTGGGCAGGTCACTGCCGCCACCCGCCCCTGCCAGCATCCGCGCTGCGCGGATTTTACACTCTCAGAAAATCGTAAAGTCACAGAATGGTTTGGGTCGGAAGGGGACCTTGAAGATCATCCAGTTTCAACCCACCCTGCCGTGGACTGGGAACCTTCGACTAGACCAGCTCGCTCAAAGCCCCATCCAGCCTGGCCTTTACCACTTCCAGAGATGAGACATCCACAACTTCTCTGGGCAACCTGTTCCAGCTCCTCTTCACCCTCGCTGTATGGAATTTTTCCTAATATCTAATCTAAAACATACCTTCTGTCATTTTGTTACCATTCCCTCCTGCACTGTCACTACATAAATAATTTTGCCCCATCTTTCCTGTAAGTTTCCTTCAGGTATTGGAAGGCTGCCATTAGGTCACCCCGAAGCCTTCTCTTTTGCAGGCTGAAATAAACACAAGCTGTCTGCCATAAGGGAGAGACATTTTACTGGGCCAGGTAAAGGGAATGGTTAATGAATCAATTTAATCCACTCTCAGCACTGCTTTACCCAAACTGCTTTAATCTCATACAAAGTAAATGGATAAATGCAGTTAGAAAAATATTTGTCCTCACACACAAGGAGTCTTTGAAAGTCATAACAAGCATCAGGCTCAGAGGGTTCTTTGGTTTCTTCATGACTATCTCTGAGTATGCTTTACGCAGCTGCCTTGTAACATTAAGTCTGAACAACCAACACTGCCAAAATACCTGTGGTATCTGCACATGGAAGATGCAGCTCTTTAAACTCAAGACAGTTTTGTCACATCCCTTAGTGACAGCAGTTCCTACTTTTTTAGTCTTCTCAGGATTTGTGTTGACATTATCCCAGTCTGCATAAGCAGCTGCTTCATTTTTGCAACACCTGGAAAGACATGGAAATAAAACCAGTCTTGGCTTTCCCTTGTGGGATACCCATGACAAAGCCACTTCTCATCACGTTACCCACTGTGTTATATCTCATTAAAAATGGCCCCTTGCTCTGACACAAAAATTACATTTCCACACCACCCAAAGCACATGGATAAATGTTAGGCCTATTTTATTCTCTAAGGCAACATTCCATTCCCCAATATAAAACTAATCTAGTATTCTTGACATGAACATTGCAGTTACAAAATAGTGTTATATGTGTGTGTATATATAAAAATATACTTTAAGATAAAAAAAGTTGCTAAGCAATTTACAGTAATTACCTATGTACTGACACAGTAAGACACTAGCTTTTCTGTCTTTTGCCAAAAGATATCAAAACCGTGAAGTCTTTGAAAAAGTTAACAGCTGGTGAAAACGATTTCTACAATGGATTAAAAGATTAAACCAGTATAGTATAAACAGAAGAAACTAAGTACTGATAGCTAGGTTCAAAGCTTAAAGGAACTAAAGAACTTCATGTGCCTGTGATCATGCCAAATGCTGATAATGTGTATGTGTACATATTCCTGAGTTAAGAGTAATGTCTGAAGCAAGTCAATTTAGCCTTCCCCTTCCACTCTTGTCTCCCTCTGCTCTCCTCCCTTCAAAAACACCTCTCAACCAAGCTAAAACAATAATGAATAAATATCTGAAAATATTCACTCTAATATTAATCTCTAAGCAGTTTAGACATTTGTGGAACTTCAGTTGTTCTGTTAATCCCCTCTCTTGTGTTTTTCAGCTGCTAGTTCTGCTTAACATACATGCAACTGTTCAAAGTACAAATTCAATGCTTTGCTTTTGGCACAAAATTTGGCGCAATAAATATTTATTTCAAAGCCAGGGGTTGTGCTCAGTAACGGAAAGTACTCAAACTATCTCAGAGTAATTTACAACAGCACAGTATTTCAGGCATGTCGGCTGAGTATCTGGCAAGAACTCCAAGCATGAGAATGATGGTAACCCACCTAATTTAACCTGTTCTCAGAGAGAAATTCAGGTGCACAAACCATCCTTGTGCCCAAGGAATTTAATGAGAGAAGTCAATGTAGGTCCTTTGGCGGGGACAGGTTTTTTTTAGGGCTTAGTATCTACTATATGTATAAATATCTTGTAAAATTTAAAAGGGCAAAGGGCAAAAATACACCTGCACAACCTTAGGACGCTTTAACAGGGTCTCTAGTGACCAGTTGCCTGCTGTGTTTTGTGAAGACAGCTGAGCAGAACAAAAACCATATCTGTGAGTCTACTTGTGCAACATCTACAGTGTCACGAGGAACTTAAGAGACTCTGCTTAAGACTTAAATTTGTAGAACAAACCTCACAAAAATCAACAGGAATTTTTTTTCTTTTGACACAATGAGATTTTTGTCTTTAATGCTTCTTCAATATGAACTGCATTGCTGAGATAAATATATTAACTGTGTTGCTGAGATAAATATGCTCAGGATTGATTATGTCCCAGACTTTCAACAACACCAGTGGTGCAAATGGCACATTTGCCTTTACCACAATGCTGCTGCCTCAGAGGCCTAGCTCCTGACACGCACAAGGCGAGGATAGCTGAATTTTATTGCTAAAACATACAGACTCCTTATCCTACCTACTTAAAAATCAGAGATGCTGCATGCAGAAGTGAAAGCCTTTCAAAATTTCTGGTCTATCTTTGTACATTGCATTAATATTATAAATACCTTTAAAAATAAAATTGCAATAAAAAATCCATACCCATCTTTTCCACTGCACACATTTAATATTATTGAGGAGCTAATTTCCTTGTTTAAAGATAACTTTGAATTTTGACTGACAATGATATCAGTGCATCCCCTAAAACACAAATGCACAGAATGGAGCAGTTCTTAATCATAAATCCCACCATTAAAAAAAACCCCAGCCAACCAAAATCTAAGAGACACACACACAGACTCTAAGTTATGTATTTGCCAGTACCTGATACAAGGGGCTAGGAATTTCAGATGAAGAATGAGATGGGCAATCACTGTAGTTTTCCAAGCAATTCTTTCTACAGAGAGCTATTATGCCAGACAGTAAATCAGACTGGTGACACAGACTTCTTTACAGCTGTTGCCACTTGATGCACACCCAAGTGTGGAGCAGTAAATCTTGAAACAGAAGCTCTAGCAAGTAACCAATGTACAGCAGTGCAGGAACAGAGCACATGTTAACCCTCAATACACAGTTTGAAGTGACTCAAGTCCCAGCAAACATTTTTGCCAGAGAAGTCTTCATTCCACCTGTGAGCAAACTTCAGTCCAATGAAGACATTAAGACTGCAGCCTGCTGGTAGATACTGGTATAGGACAACTGAGCCCTCTGCAGGCCAACTGATCTGTACCCAGGCAAGAATCTGCTATTCTGATTAAAAGCAAAGCTGCTATTTTATGAAAGGGTAATGGAAATAGTTTAGGCTTATGAATTGGAATTAGCCTGTAAAGCAGTGTGTAGGAAACTTGATTTCCCCCTGACCCCATTTGTTAAAAACAAATCACAAAACAAGCATTGAGCTAGAAATAAATCATTTATTTTAAAACAATACAGGTTAATAAATAGATTAGTTATCAGAAAACTTACTAAATAGCCTTTTATAATTTACACAAGGCAAATACAACATGCCTATAACTATTTTTTAAAAAGCAAAGAGAGTAAGCTTGACTTGTAAGCCATTAACAAATCTATATATACATTATTTGGAAGCTAATAAAATAAACTGTTTTTATGTAATCTCTAGTAACTATATTGCAAGAGCATTGAAGCAACCAAACCTGACATTGTATTTTTGTTGCCAACCACCTTTTCCCTATATCCCATTAGAACTACTTTTTACATTCCAGGGGGAAAAAAAGGGAAATTAAAAAAAAAAAAAAAAAAAAAAGAGAAAGTTCCACAGTTAAAAAAAAAAGACTTAAAAATACCTTTTTTGTGTAATCTTTTCCAATATTTTCCACTCTATAGAGCAACTGTCTGGGGAGGGATGTGGACATGGAAGGACCCAACACAACCACAAACAATAAAGAAAAGCCAAACTTCTTCGAAGCTTTTAAAAAGAAATTTCTTAATCCGTAACATTTCAACATTGCTGTCTGATACACTTGGGCACTAGTAATGATAACTGTTGACAACATTGGTGCCTAACACAGTACACATTAAAAATCTGCATTCTGTAAGCCCATAGATAGCACCAAAGAATTATTACAAGGATAACAGGTAACATATAAACATTTGATAATGCTTGATTTAACAGTAAAACTTCAGTAGTTACACCATCTCAAGACAACCAGGGAGTATCTGTAGAATCCTTGATGTCTTATATTTATGAAACAAGAATGTGAGGGGGGGTACAATGTGCAAACAACTTCCCATTTAAAGCACCCCCTAATTATTAATCCCAAATTTCTTCAAATACAAACCCTGTATTTTTTAAAAATAAAATGAAAACTAAACCTTACTTTCTACTGTTTCAACAACTTAATCCAGTGTTTCAATTTTTCAGTGCTAGTTACTTCAGAAAAATACATATGTTCTGATAAAATCAATATTATTAATAGGAAGCCTCACTTGTCAAACTATGGTATGACAGGTTCTTATTAATGTTAGTTGCAGCTCACTAATAAATAGGCTTTATGTACACATCCACAGTCCTGGGAAGTCAATACAGCAGATAATTTGTTTAGATATTTTCCTTTTTTTACAGAAGTACTTGAAGTGTAACAAAGGTGGTTTTTTGGTTGTATCAAAAAGGTTTCTATTCTCCTACTGAACATTTGAGGGATTTTTGTGTTTGACACCTAATAGAGATCATGACTGACAAATGCAAATCCTCCATACACTGAAGGGATAATGATCAAAGAGCTATCCTCAAGTGAGTACCAAGTAAATATGTTTGACAAGTATAACAGAAGTCAGACATACGGAGTGAAACACCTTTCCTGTGGATTTGAACAGAATTCAAATGCATTCCACCACTGTAATGAATCCAGTTTTTCCATGGGTAGCCTCTCCCACTTCTACTTTGGAATCAGAACTGAAATCATCTGGCTTACAGCTATCAATGCATATAACACAATGAGAACGTGAAAAGGGCAGACCCATGAGGGATGCCAGAGCTCAGGAGACAACTATGCACATTTGCTCCCTGAGATGATGGAACTCGGATATCTGTCTTATTCAAAGTGCTTACTTGTCAAAGGGGTGGGAAAAAAAGAGGGAACAGCTAAAATTCAACTTCAACAGTGCCTCCTTTTAAATCAGAAAAGCAATGGGACTAAAAAAGGTAGGACACCTGGAAAGAGGAGGGTGTGGGATGGAGGGGGAAAGAATCATATCAACAGTGACAAGAGAAAATGCTAATACATTTCTAAAGTTAGAACTGAACCAGATCCAGGTACAGCAGAACTTGAAAGAACACTGCTACACTGAACAAAGTAGCAAAAATAAAGCTTTCAGTTACTTAGCATTCAAGAAGTAAAAGGCTGCAGATACAAATGATGTGCAAGGCCACGAGAATTTCTTTCACCTTAGGTGCTGGCTTTTGACATCTTTGTTTTAAACATCAAGGTTAATTAGACATTTCTAGAAAGCTCATCAGAGATGAGGAGCAGCTGGGGAGAAGAGAACTGTGCTGATATTTATCAGTGGTTACAATGGTCAGAGGATCACAGAACATGGTTGCTACTTTATTCTTCCTCTGCATAGTGAGCACTTACCAAGTAAACTTCATGTGGTGTAGAAAATGTCAAGGTTTAGACAGGGCAATCAAGTTATTCTGAATCTAACATTTACAAATAATTTGCATACGCATTTAACATACTAGGACAGGCACTTTATAAATAATTAAGAATTAATTTTATAACCAACCAAGACAAACAAATATGGGCAAAGAAGGAGTAAGATGAGACAACAATAATTTCCATTCTGACCTAAAGATTTTCAGAGAAGTCTTCAGACATTAAAGGCTAATACAAAACCAACATACAACTCATGAACTCTGAAGCTGAATTTTGAAAAGACAGCTTGACTGCTTCAGAAAACAGCTAACGTTGTTTTAAAAAGTAGGCTAGTACAGGTCTCGTAACCTGTGTGCAATTCCAGGTTCAATCAAAAAAAAGGGGAATTAACATGACAAAATATGAATGTTTGCTGAGAACCAAGATACCATCTTCCAATCAATAATGGACAGAAGCTAGTTTAGCCAGATTTCATAGCCCAATTACCCTCATCTACAATTCTCAGACTTTCTAAAAACCTTGCACAATATTTGAAAATCCATGAAGATGGTCTTTGCTCTGCTAGAGCTACTCTATTTCATTAAGATACCCAGTTACTGTGTGTCGGCCTGTAACAATGCACATTTCTGCCAACTCAAGAGCCATTCCCTGCATATGGAGTTTTAAAACAACCTTGCAAATAACATAGTAGGGCTCTTACTCCCTCAGAACAGTCCCTTCAGAACACTAAATCTTTTGGATTCACTTCTGCAATTATTGCTGCCATTAGTAGGGCTTACAGCATTCATTTGAAATGAAAATGGAGGCTGAGTTTTAAGGAAACTTCAATTCAGGTCAACAAAAAACATCACAAGAGCAGACAGTATTACTCCCCACTAATCAACATCCATGGTCCTGTCAGGCAGCTACAAAGCTACATTCATGATTTCTTGATAAAATGTTGTGAATTTTCTCAAACACTGTCTTGTTATCACATTGGGATTTTCTGTTTTCTCAGGAGATGTTCTCATCTAGAGATGTTGAGTTCCACTGCACTCTTCCATTTTTGTACTGAGACAGAAACAAACATGCATTGCTTTTCAAGATTTCAACTTTTTGACCCATTATGTTTTTGCTACCAAATGTAAGTAGAACATGAAATTAACTAACTATTTCATTCTTTAACATATCAATATTCTCTAAATGGTTTAAACTGAGCTGTTCGGAGTCATCCTCATCGTAGCTTAAGCTGTCTGTACTACTTGTCAAAATATTACAACTGAAGTGTTCACACCAGTCTATGAATTACTGATCTGAATGGATGTCCCTGTCAGTTACCTAAAACTCTCTGAATGCTTTAGCTTTTTCAGTCTTTAACCTCCTTTTCCCACATTACAAGAACATCAGACTATCTTTTTTGAGCTATGAGAAATCTCATGCTCCTCTCTCTTTTAAATTACTTTTTTTTTAAATGGTCCCTATTTATTAGCTGTTCAACAAAATGGTCTCCTGCATTTAGTCACTAAACTAAAATAAACATATGCTGGACTGATTTCAACACTCCTCTTCCCATTAGGACTATGAGTTTTTCAGAAGCTGTCAAGGCATCCAGGAGTTTCAGTTCAGATTTGTAAATTCTTCCTAAAAACATATGTTCCTTCTGTTTTTACAATTTGAGTATAGTCCGATATTGCAGACAGTGAAATTGAATTATTAAACCAGTATAGGCCATCTGAAACAAATACATTCAAAATTATGCAGTATTTTTTGATTGCAAAGGCACTGAAACAGTTCTGAGCTGCTTACAAATAAACCACAATGTAGGCAGTAAGCCTGTGCATCATTTCCACATCCTTCACAGTCCTTCTACCTGCTCCCAATTAAACACTCTTAGATGAATGCAGTATGTCTTAATGTATGTAAGTTACAAAAGAAAATGCATACCTGGACACTACCATGAGCTGATAAGTAATTAGTGAAAGATATTTAAGGGTCCACTGCTCTGTATAAAGAACTCAATTTACAACTCCCCTGTGTCTTCACCACATGGCAGACAAAGTTGCCAAGACAGTCACTAAAAAGAAGAAATTACAGTCCATGATCCAACCAACATTGGTCTGAGAATTCACAGCCTTGATGGTGAAGACATTGCTATACTGACATTCACATATTGTTCCACTTACTTTCCCCCTCTTATTTTAAGGTATACATCACTTATGATGAAAGGTATCAGATTGAGTGCATTAGAAACTGATGTCCTCTGCCCACAGAAATGGTGCCTCAGAAGTCACAACACAAGCTTTCACACAAGTCTGTCAAAATATTCACAGAGCTATTTGATGGACTACCTTTTACAGTGAGGAAACACATCAGTCTCTATGCTGACTCAATTAGTAGCTCCAATTAAGGTAATTTATTGTGTTGACTGGGTTATGTGGACAGCTGTTCCTTTGAAACTGGATGAAGGCCTCCAGTTCATTTCACATAGGCCACCAAATTGTCAGAGGGTAGTTACCAACCTGAATCCTATTTGAAATAGTGACCTAGAAATGAACAGCTCTGCATCCTTCCCTGAGCCATCCAGTTTCCCCTCAAAAATATTTTAATCTGTCTTCATGTTAGGTTTGTTTAAATCTCCAATATTGAAGTTGAATTCCTTGAAGACTTGTATAAGAACAATTCCAATAGACACCGTGGTGAATCCACAAGCCATGCCCAAAAAATCTACAACTCCTACATTACTCCATTCCCTGAAAAGGATGGCTGAAGCCAACAGGACTAGGGTGGTAAACACAACATAGTAGATGGCACCAAACACAGAGGAGTCAAAACACTCCAGTGCCTTATTGATGTATCTGAACTGAATGATAATGCTACATCCTAATACTGCCAGAAGTACCAGACAGAGGTACAGAGCCCTTTGACTTGATGGGTTATTGTGAAAGATATCTTGAGCAGCCAGCCCAATGCCTTTTGTGCTGGGAACAGTGAAACTGCCCAACAGAGAGCAAATACTGATGTAAACCATAATATTAGTAGGTCCATGAGCTGGAGCTATCCAGAAGATAAGCAGGAGAAGCATTAACAGCACTATGCAGAGATAACCCACGAAAACTGGAAAACAAAAAGAAAACAAGAAAATATCAAGATGAGAACTCTTGGTCTTCTAAAGATTTTAGCAGGCAAATCATGTCCTAGCAGTGACTTTCAGGTATACATTACAATTAAGATTTGCTATTGAAGATAGATCCAAATCACTGAGCTTCCAGAATGCAGTATGTCTTCATGTATGTAAGTAAATATTGGCATCAACAACTGATGATGTTGTCATGTTCTTTGGGAAAAACAAATAACCATGCAGAAAATTACACACTGTAGCACATTTGAAATGGATTTCAGATGGCTTTTTTAAATCTTATTCTCTTTTCCATTAGGACCATACTCCTTAAAGTCTCCTATGACAGACAGAAGGTTAACACCTCATTCATAAACAGTTCATTAAAGCACAGTGTGTTGATCCAGCAAAGAGCTTAAACATAAAATTAGATCCCACTAAGGTGAGCCCATGAGTAGTGACAGTTAGAACAAACATGAGGCCATATTATGTACATTATACAATCAGTACACATATAAGATCAGTGAAAAACATTTCATGCTTCAGAGTTTAAAAAAAAATACAGAGCCAATGCTCTTTGCTCAGACTTAAATGGTAAACTGAGACCAAGATATTTGTTTTCTTTTCTTTGTTTGCAGACTTTTTGAATAGCTGATGTTATTAGCTTTGAGTTTCTCTCACTTCAAGCAAATACAAGAAAAACAATAGTTGGCAGTTTAGCGCTTAAGCAAGAAAAATAAAAATGGGCCTGGAACATATTAGTACCAGAATGTGTCCTCCAGCAGCTGGTGAGAAAGAACAGGCATTTCAGCATATGTCTCAACAGCCTATTTCTACATACCTTTATTGTGCAAATAAATCTGAGAACATAACTGGTATTTAGTATAAACTTTTAATTTAAAAACCATGGACAAATAAAGGAGAGAAGAAAGACAGTATTTTTTTTGTTTTGTATAAGACAACTTGAATTGAGGTCCTAGATTTACACTTTTCATCTCTAAATAGCAAGATACAGTCTTTCAGAATGTTATAAAATTACAAGTTCAACTGGCCATTGTTCTGAGTTTGCTGTGCAGGAAAATGTTTTCAAAAGTATCCATGTTTTCCTTTCTGCACACATGTCCCAGTAAATATGACAAGTTCTAAGAAGAGCAGGGCATAGTTTTCTTACACAAAACCTGTACTGATTTGCCTCTGTCACATCATGATTTCCTCATAAGTCAACCTCCCTACCTGGTAGAAGTGGTAGTAAGCCTCTTCCTGGAGGAAGGGGTAGTAAGCCTCAAGTGTGTTCCTGCTCAACCTCAGAAAATCACTATGAATTAATGAAAAAACAAACTACCTGGATTTGTAAGCTTCTCTTCAAGCTCAGCCTGAGTCGTTACACTCTCGGACTTCGGGGAATGGATAATGAGAACAACAGACCCAGCACAGCTCAGCAAACATCCCAGCTTGCCAAGAATGTTCAGTTTCTCTTTCAGCAGGTAAGAAGCTAAGATGGACCTTTGAAAAGAGGAAGAAAAACAGAAGTTTGACTACATCCTGTTAATAATGTTCTAATAGTGCTGTGCCATACGAATTTCCCTTTTAAAGGAATATTATCAAATGCTGATGAATTCTCAAAAAGTATTTCTGACTTATCTGAGGAAAGATTCATCCATTTGCAGTTTTACTCCACCCTTGACATCTCTCCTTAGGAAAAAAACCCAAAACAACACAACACAACAAGATGCAAACCCCAACAAAACTTTTAGCCACAACACCCCAAACAGCAAAACCACATCACCCCTTCAACCTCTTCCCAAACAAATGAAACCCCCCTCCAAAGCAGACATCTGACCCCCCAGGCAGACATCTACCTACTACCAAATTGGTGAGCTGTCACAAAGCCCCATTTTATAGATACTAAGCAGCCATGAGATATAAGTGACCTTTGGTTACAAAGATCCCAGGGCTGGGCTCAGATATGTAGTTGACCAAAGTGAGCAAAACTATGTGGCCTAGGATAAAATAATAGGTGGTACTTAAAGTACCATCAGTGTGCTTCACAGTGATAGAGCTAAAAACAGACATGAAACAATGCCATCTACACTCTGAAGCAGATCACCAGTGCAGGCAACAGAAAAATCTCAAGGTAATGCACAGCTTTGTTTTCAAAGAGTTGTGCTTTTTCACTGCAGTAGTTCCACAGCTGTAGTTCATCTATTCACAAAATATTAGTTACATATTAAACTCCTTAAACTCACTGCCTTTTCTGTGCCTCCCACAAACATAACTTCTAAGAAGCTGGGGGCATGCATGTGCAAGGAACTCCCTTGAGATTTTCTCCTTGGAAAGAGGCCAGATCCAATAAAATGAAATCAGCATCAATAAACACACTCGGGCTGTGGATAGCTGGGTAGAGAAAGATGGTGAGACAAAAGGAAAGATCTACATAGTAAGGGAACTGTGAACAAGAGAATAGGCAGAAAAGTCCAGAACAACCACAGAAAAGGGAGGAAAAAAAGTTTATCTGTTCAAATCATAGTGAGAACTAAAAGCAGAACATAGTGAGGAAAACCCTTCTTCACTGCCTTCCCCCAGCCGTGCTTTCCTGGGGAAAACAGGAGTAGGTGACATTGTAACACATCATGAACAGCCATAAGCCTGACATTTCTCAGCAGACCTCCAGAGAGCACTGAGTCCATCTGACATTTTATTAAATAGTAATGACATCCAGATAAGAACAAGAAAAGCAAACTCTTCACCCAAATGGAACGCCAAGAGCTCCCAAGGGCGTCACTAGCACAGTTGGGACTGCAGTGTAGGCCAAGAAATTCCCTATTTGACCCAGTGCCACTGTCAAGAGAACCAGAAATAAGCCTTTAAACTCCTTTGTAAAAATAAGTAATCAAAACTTGCCCAATACTGTTTGGGAAAGACTGACCTAACTGGAAAAGAGATGTTACAATTTGCTTAGTTCTGCTAATTTTGCACATAAACAAAATGGCTGGAAATTTTCTGTAGTTTTGTATTTTTTAATACAGGATTTATATTTGCCACACAAGAATATCAAGTGGGCACAGTAAATAATCTCATTTGTAAATTCTCTTAGTTAAATAGAAATAAGACTATGAATTAGAAACACTCACGGATTATAACCTCAGTATTACACTCAAATATTTTAAGAGGAGGGGTAAAAGTATATATAATCCATGGTTGCATCCTTAGAATGTGCATTCATATAAAACAAATGTACTTAATTATAGTTCCTAACAGCAGGGTTAGTTTTTGGTGGGGAAATAAAGACAGTGCTGAGGAATATTCTACTGAAACAATAAGCACATGCATAAGGGCTCCTCAATATACTACACCAACTTTTCATAACACTATGTAACATCCAAAGTCATTCCTGACAACTGTAAAAAGAACATGTCTGACAAGACACAGTAACAGCCTCAACCTTATTTTTCTTTCCTCCAGTAAAAGCAAATTCCAAGATTTACCACAGTATTGCACATCACAGCTGTGATAACAGTTCATGTGTTCAAGTTTTCAGCTAAAAAATAAAAGCTAGATGGTTTTGCAAGTGCTGGCAAGTTTATAATAGGTCAACATATTTGCATAGTTACAGGGTCTGTGGTAATTGGCAAGAAGCTTGAGATTGAGCACAAATTACATACAGCTCAAATTTCCAGTTGCTGTTAAAAGCCATTATCAGCATTTAAAAACATTTCAAGAATCCAAGATGTCTTTATGCTCAGGCTGGCACTGCCCTCAACTATCAAATATCATTACTTTCATCCAATTTTTTACATCTGCAAAGCACTCTGCAAACATTAATTAATTTACCAATTTAGCTCACATTATCAGTAGAGCTGAAGACCTGTGTAACCTACAGGAAATATGAAAGAGACAAAAAAAACTTGCAAAACTGCAGAGTGTGGAAAAATTATACTAATTAAATTCACTGAGGCTTTCTCTATGTGCGGGAGTGAGACACAGAAATTGATGAGCAGCAGCATTTCGAAGGCACAAGAGACAGAGGTGATCTCCCTGTCCCTAGGAACAGAGTAACTCAGTTATCAGCCTCAGGCTGTTTGGAGATCTTTGGATGGAGAATGGTGCACAGCTGGCACTCTGCATTTCTGCAGATGACATACATTTCCAAATGACTCGGACAAAAGGTTGCTTTTTTTGGAGGTCAGGTGTCTGAACTTTCTGTTGGAAGAACTCTTAACAGATGGCACCAACATCAATCCATAAAGTAGATTTCTGAAGCTTCAGTCAAATGGAACATATTGTAAAGTAACTGAATTTACTGGAGATTTTCCATATCACCATGTAGTAGCAACCAGTAGTAGGAACAGTCCCTTACCACCACAAATGACAGAGCAGGATTAGTTAACACCAATTAAAAAAAGAAGCTCAGTGGTTGTTACCATCTACCTGATGTTGAGGACCTTTGCTGCCAACCTATCTAGTCCTCTCTGAACAGAAATTCCTCATCAGATACATAAGTGCTAGACATGACTTCAGTTCTTGAAGGCACACCAAGCTTTTAATATGATGAGCAAGTACCAGTACCCTCAAAGTTACTGCAACACAAAACCTGATGCACACTGGCATGTCGCCATTAGCAAGGAGACCAGGAGTGGACCTGCACAGCAAAAGATATCTATTCTAGGCATGCCAGGGAGTTTATTTCAGACAAACTTCAGCCTGCTCCTGCTAACTTAAAGTCTATTTGCAGCTCGCATGCATCAAGTACATTAAGTATGTTCCTAGAATTCATCTTCCAACCTAGTTTCATTTTAAAGACCAGGTCAGAAGCCCCAACTCTGCTATGAAATGTGAAACACAGCCCAATCTGTGGTGACAAACAGCAGATGCACTTCACAAGTGCACTCCTCATCCATAATACAACACTAATGTAGATGTTTTCACTGTAAGAACCAGCCACATCACTGCTGCTATCAAAACCTGCACTGAAACTAATTAATTAGCCAATTAATTAGTTTAATGCTCATTGAAATACCTGTATACATGCTGCAATCACTCTTTTGACTACAGAGTAAGGAAAAGTCCCTTAGCAGAATGTGCAGCCCTTCCTCTGAAGTCTTCAATAATCCAGTGGATCCCAGGGCCACCAAATGGTTGGGCAGCATTATGCTGAGTCAGCATGCCAACACAGAAACACTTATTCACCATCTGAACAAACACCATGAGAACAAGTTGATAGAGTGTATGTGGTTTTTGTTAGTCATATAAACTCCAAATTCTCTGCTTGAGAAAATGAGATCAGCTATTGTCATTTCACCCAGATAACTGTGGGCATTGCTAATTCCACAAGTAACACCTTTCCCCACACAGCACCTTTCTCTGCATCCCATAAGTGTCTACCTGGCCCTTGTTGCTGCTGTTTGTGACTGTGCTGCCATTCTGAGTCTGTAATATCCACAAGCAACTCTTCTTGCTCAGTTCCTCAGTAAAGCCACTGAGGTTTTGTTTTGAAATACCTGCATCTAGCTACTGGAAAAAAGCCAGCTGATACCATTCCCTTCAGCTGTTTTGCCTTCATTCAGTTCAGTCAGCTCTTTTAAGCATGAAATTGTTTTCTCTGATTCACTAAGATAAATCCTGTAATAAAACCTCCCTTTTTTAACTCCTTCTGCTTAGAGATTACAGATGGGAGCCTCAGGAGTGAAAACAGTGACTGATGCACAGATTTACTTTTACTTAGGCAGTAGTGATCCTGTCAGGGGAGGAAGCTGTCAAAGATCCACTTAAACTCAGGTTAAATCAGCCGAGAACTTTTCTTCTGAAGCTCTGTTGGCTTCTACACTTGCTGCGAACTTTGTCCTTCAATGGGATCTCTTGGTTTTCATTCCTTTTGCATAGCTTTAAGACAACAAAACCAAAAATCAGAGACCTACCTTGCTGCCACAAAACCAGAGGCACAACTGGACCCATATACTTCTCAGAAACAGCACCAGAACTTTCCAAATAATTCACAAAAGGCTGGATTAGAATCTAAACATGAGGTATGACTCTAAGCTTGTGGGTAGAACTAGGGCTCATGTAAGAGGAGAAAGCTAGTTGCTCCCCATGCTCCAGATTCCCATCAGAGAATGAACTTGGTGTAGGCAGAGTTACAAAGATATTAAGGGTAAAAGTACACCGATCTCGTATCAGCACCACAGAAGGCTCTGCATTAATCTTGCAGATTAAAAGCAAAACTGAAACTGTATCTGTTGAACAAGAAACCAAAAGCATTTTGGTTTTTTTTTTAATTGAGGATGGTTAAATGCTTTCTGATCTAAAACACAACATGTGCTCAATGAGCCCTTTTGTGCAGAGCAACAATTTTTAATTCAGCTTTGACTTTTATTAAAAACTGAGCTGGCCAGTGCAATACAGTGACACAAACCATTCAGGAACCCAGAGTCAGAGCAGTGTGTGGCTGCCAAGGGCTGCAAGCACCAAATGGTTTAGAAATGTGGAAAGATGGCTGACTCATGTTTGTCCCAGCTCTTTGCCTCTGCAAACACCACCAGGCTTGGTAGCCATGGTAAGAGTTTACTAAAAGTGGAATATTTCTAGGGATGGAAATTTCATGACAAGGAAGTGTAAGATTCAAGATGAAAACCCAGATTTCCTGATGTCTCCTATCACAAAAAAAAAAAAATTAAAACTTTTTAAGATACTTACTAGCAATAGTGCCCGACCACCATACTATATCAGTTAAGTATGAAGTACCTGGAAGGATAGGAAAATGTATTAGAAAAACATGAAAGCACAGACAGTATGAAACAACAGTCTCAGTTACTAAAGACCTTAATCTTAAACCTATTCTACAAGGCAACTGAATCTGAGATTTAGAAAAAAAAAAAAAAAGAAAAAAAGAAAAAAAAAAAGAAAAAAGAGAACAATATTGGATTTGGCTTATGTTTCCAAATAAGACCTTCTTAAGACAATGTGTTAGTCAGAAGTCCTGGTTTCCAGTTTGAAGTACCACCTATGTGACACTAATGCAGTATTGTGTAGAAAAGCACCCAAAATGTCACCAAAATGCTTCTGAGGGTGACATTTAAACATACAAATTAGAACCACTTCTAGGAGAACTGTAAACCTATGGAAACAGAACATGAATTGGCTCAGTAAGTTTGCTAATACGACCTCAGTGAAATTGTATCAGAAAAAATGGAGCTGAGAAATTGTTTTGGCAGTTTTGGAACACAGGTTTGGCAGGACCATTGTGTCGCCTTATCTTCCTGCATTTAAGCATTGGAAAGTACTACAACTGAAGCCTCTGAATTCCTAACATAGTTCAGTTTCAGTGAGGAGTAAAAACTCTGCATTGTCCTTAGTGTCTCCCAAACTGGAGGATGATTATTTTCACTGTCAGATTATAAGCTCTTGCCTTGGGATGTGCCCAGGTGGAGCCTGTGCACCACAGAAGTTCTGCTTCTGCAGAACATCAAGGCTCATGACCACTTCCTAAACTAAAGCATGGCCTTCTCTGAGCACAACCTTGGCACCAAGTCATGTTCCTATGTTTTACTCCTCTTTCTAGCAAAAAATACAGCTCTGCATTCATTTGGGAAGATGCCCTCTCAAAAGCTGCTGGAGTAATAGGCAATATTGTACCTACTCTGAAATCCTAAATGGAAGGAAAACACAGCCATCACTTACTCTGGAGACATATAAAGTATTAACCACTTGGAAATCACACTGTACAATTGAAAAGAGATGAAATATGACTAATGAAAATGGCCAGCTTTAGAGTGGGCGTAGTAATTTTTTAGACTTTTGTTATTGCATATAAACTAAAAACACTCTTGGGGGCAGAAATTATAGAAAATATTGACTCAAGAAAGGTAACTTTGCAAAATATTTGTCATCCACTGCTGTTTCTAACTAGACAAGGATTGCTAATTACATCAATACTATATTATTGATTCAAGAGAGAAGACAGAAGAGACTTGAAGTGCCTCCTTGTTAATTATACAACACCTGCTGAAGACAATGGAAAGAAGACATCATTTGACACTGGCCATCTCAAACTCCCAGCTCCAACTGCTAATTCAAGGCAGATCTCTACTGCTTCATAACACAAAACAGAGAGAAACCTGGGGTATTTTCCTGGATGCCTCCTCACGGAGCATGCCAACAGAAAGAACTACAAAATGCTCAGCAAGATGCACAAGCACCAGTAATATCTTCAAAACAGGAAGTTTTACAGCTGCTAGCACTGAGAAAACAGGCACACGCCTGTCACTCACTTAACCCAGTGCTCCACTGAAAGCTTTTCAGGAGTAAGTACAGTCTAAATGGAAACTTCCTCCTGCTGCCTTGGGTTGCAAAATTATTATTTTTATCTTGTGTTTTTTCATTGTTTCCCTTACAAAAACAAAAAGCTTGTGTTTATGATGCAAACGTGATTTCTCTGTGGACAATCAAAATGGGTTACAGCCATCTTGGAGGGAAAGGGAGACTATGCTTGCAAAACAAAAGTTTGTCTGATGCCTTTAGATGTAAGGTCATTGCAGAAAAAGCAAAAAAACTTTTTTAGATCAGGCTGCCAGGTTGTAGTTCCAAGCTTGCTTTGCACCACTGCATTCACCCTGAACATGTTAGATGCAGCAGGCAATAGAAATGCAAATACAAATATCTCTATATATATATTTGTATATTGTATGTATGTGCACATATAGGTACATATTTACATACATGAAATGTATACAGAGAAAATACCTTGTCCTGGAACTAAAAAGGATTTTTCATCAAAAAGAGTTCCTAGAACTTATGGACACATGCTCATACACAGACACCATGACCTACAAAAACGAATGGCTATTGACCACAATAATACAATTCAAAGGCATGATGCAACCTGTGTTTACAGTCTTCCCCTTACATAAAAACATGATACTAAAAACAAATAAATAAATGTTTTAAAATTGCGTTTTCCTATGTTCAAAGCAGGAAGATGCAACTAGCAAATGCTGTTCAGCTGCATGCTTTGGGGAGCTCAAATGTCAAAATAAAATTCAGAAGATCTTCACACTTGTGAATTTACAGCTTCGTTTTGGCTAAACTGTCTAGACAGCATAGTCAGTTCCTGAATATGTTCACCTCAGGAAATAATAATGAGGCATGCGATTTCAATATGAAAAATAGAAGAAATATTATGTTAGAAGAAATATTTATGTTACTGATCTGTCTCTTCTCAAAAAGTGGAAACCACCACATGACTGATACAACTTGCATGTGTCTGTGGAAGCGCTGGCATAAACAAGCAACAAGATGTGCTGGTGCTGTTCATGGCAAGAAACTAAGGCTCAGAAAGTGGTGGTGAAGTCCCACAAGTACATGAGAAAGAAGAACCTATGTAGAAGAACCTGCGTATGGGCAGGAGTGTAGACAACACCCAAGTCCCCAGTGCTGTGTTCGAGCGTGTCAGAGCAGCGCGCTGCCCGTACATCGGGGAGCTGCTGCTGATGCGCAGTTACCCAGCGCTGATACCCCCTGACTGACCCGCACCGCGCCTGCCGCCTCTCCGCTCATCTATCACCGCCCCTGCGCCTCGAGCCAGCCATGGACCTCTCATGTCAAACACGCTTAGGTGACAAACTGAAGCCGGCTCCCCACTCCAGACGCCGGGAAGGTGTCCCGCACACCAGGCGGCACGGCCATCCCCTGACACAGGCTCTGACCCAGCCGAGGGTGCCCGTCCTGCTCGCCGGGCCGGGTCCCTGGGCAGCCCTGCCGCCTCCTGCCCTCCGCCCTGGGCCGGCCGCCGCCGCCGCAGCGCGGGGAAGGCTGCGGGCGAGGGAGGGAGGGAACGGCCCCGGCCGGGGGCAGCCGAGGCCCCGCACACCTGGGAGGGTACCGGGGGGTCGCGGGGTGCACAGGGAGGCCGGGAAGCCCCGGGAGCGGTGCTCCTACGCGCGGCCACCGCAGCGCCGGGCCCCTACCTCTCCCGCGGGCCCGCACGATCCCCTTCTTCTGCAGGACGAAGGTGGAGCCGTTCACCAGGCTGGAGACCACGGCCACGCTCAAGCCTAGCGACACGGCGGCCGGGCCGGGGCTCTGCGCTGCCCCCTCGCCCGCTGCCGCACCGACCGCCATCCGCATGGCCCCGCCGAGAGCTGCAGGCGCGGCGGCTGCCCGGGCCCAGCGCTCCCGGCAGCGGCTCTGCGCCGGGACCCGCCCTGCGCTGCGCTGCGCCGCGCCGGGGGCGCCCCGGGCGGCAGCGGCGGCTCCTGGCGCGCGTCCCGCCGGGCACGGCAGCAGGGTGACGTCATGGCCGCGCTGCCCCACGGCCGGGCCGGTCCGGCACCGCTGGCTCCGGGCCGCGGCGAGCCAGCCCAGCCCGCCCCGCTGCGAGCCTGCCCGTCCTGCCGCCGCTGCTCTCGGGGGTCCCCGGCATGGGGGCAGACACCGGGCAGAGGCTCGGAGCTGTCAGCGTTCATGGGCAGGAGGTGCGGGACGACGTAAACCGGGGGATGTGGAGAAATGTGCACAGGGATGTGGAAGGAGAGGAGGGTGACAGCAGGGCGAAGGGATGCGGAAAGGCAGAGGGATGCGAGAAGACGTGCAGAGGGATATGTTGTGCAGGACAGACGAGCCCCGCCGGGCCAGGGTTTCAGGTGTGCGAGCAGCGCTTCTTTCCAGCGCTCTCGCTTTCGCGTGGGGTTTCTAAAATCCACGTTGGCTCCCGGTCCGCCCGGCAGCGTGGGATGGTGCGGCGGCAGGGCCAGGCGGGGATCGAGGCTGCCATTGCAGCCGCCACCGTGACCTGGAGCTGCCCGTCCATCCACCCTGCCAGGTCAATGTGAGCGGCAGAGCCGGACAATCAGCCAGGCACTGTGTGGCTGCACGCTGGGAAAGCTTGGTCTCTGCCGGGAGTCATGCACACTGCCTGAAAACTGGGGGATCCGTAATCACTCCTGCAGTAAATCTAATAATCCACTTTTACTTCCAGGAAAAATTCGCTCTCTTCTAATGGCACAGAGCAACGTCAGATTCTAACATTTATGATCCTCTTTTCTTAGCTATCATTCAGCATCTTCCAGGTCCTGGGAGGGCAAGAACAGAAGCCATCCTGCCATTGCAGAGAAGGGCTGGAGATCCCCCTGGCAGCCATACAGCCGGGCCATCACAGGGCCACTTCTCTTTGAGAGACCTCAGCCTCTCAAAGATGAAGTGCTGAGCTGAAAGTAATCTTCCTTGCTCAGCAAAACATTTTGTAGCAGGTATCTCACTGCAGTTCTTACTATTTCCAGATAAGTGTTGAAATAAATCAATCCATAATGGATTCCTGTGGCAACATCCGTCTAAGGAAATGAGCTATGGCATCTTGGCTTAATATAAATGAAAGTGGACATTTTTGTAATTTTTAGCAATTGGGCATGGTTCTTCGCACATATTTTGGCATTCTCAGGAAATATGAGTTTAGAAAAGAGGCAAACTCCTGGAAATATTTCTCTTGTCTGCATATTTCTTAGTTTGCCTACACTGCTCGAGGCAGCTGTCCTAGGAAGGCACAGGAACACTGTGATGATTTTTTTAATGTTTAGTGGCAAGATATGTAATGCTTACTGCAGTAGTGCCCATATTTTCACTGAGGTTGTTTCATCGGGTCATTGTATCAATACTGAATGTGATGGAAGAGAGGATTCATCCTTGTGAGACTCACAAGACCCGCAAAATGAGTACACAGGAGGTAGAAGAACAGTTATCCATAGCAACCCTTGGAAACAAAGATAGAGGTGAAGACAAATACAGGCTAATTATAAATATCCATTTCTGATCTATATACAGCCTAGTAACATGTACAGAAAAAATTATTACAGGAAATAATTTATGCTTGCACAGTGGAAAAATGATATATATTTAACAGGCTTTGCATCTAATTATCAGGCAAGTTTCTAAACAGAGCTCAAACCTGGCCAGTTTTTATACTCAAAATCTCTCCCTGGTGTGGTTAAAGCAAGACAAAAGCAGGTACTAGAGATCTCAAGTTCATTTCACTCCAGCCCACTCCAACTGTGTCATTTTAATATCTTACTTATAAATCTAACATCCTACTTATAAATCTTATATATGCCTTTCCAAAATATGTATTTGCATAGGTAATTCTAACATACTTAATCTGCCTTATTCAGCAGTTACTCTTGCACTTGCCATATAATAGGTATAGTGTTCCTATGGATTAATCATAGACTAAAATAATGTGTGCAGCAGTGATAAATATTAAATTTGCAAATATCTTGAAAAACAGCCTGAATTCACCCAATATCTGCATTATTAAGCTTACAAGCAAATTGGACCAAGACATAAAAGCACCTCAATGAAAACAGCTGTTATCATGATTTGAATGGAAATAAGATGACCTTTTTTTAACTATTATATGGCACATGTAAACTCCTTAGGTCCATCTAGTCTTCTGGGGCTTGGTTTCATTGTGATAGCATCATCCCTCCTGCCCAAGCTGTGCCATCATGTGTTGCGAAATACCAGGCTTTGGGTTACATTGGCTTTGACCTTGCAATGTCCAGCATTACTGATGCCACATCAGCCTGATGTCTCATGGACACACAAATTGCAGATGAGGAACCTCAGATTTATGTGGCATTTCCTCCAAAAACCTCTGCTCCCCTCCATTAGTATTTAAGGTCAGCCAAGAGGTCGGAGGAGTATTTGTTAGGCTTTTGTAAGTCTCCTGTCCAAAGGAAGGGATGAGTGATTGAGAATAGCTGGAGTTCAAAGTGAGTGAGCAAAGTTGGTAGAGGTTACACCATTTTTTTTTGCAGGGTCAATGGACCTTTTCTGATTAGGATGTTTTTTTCCCTGATTTTAGGGGGAAGAAAAATGCTTGTGCCTGATCTAAAGGAATTGATTTCTTCCTCTGTAATGCCTTGGATTCCTCTTTTATGTTTGGTTTATGTACAATTATTCTTTTTTAATCAAATCAGTTGTTGGGCTGTTTTATCAAGCCTAGAGGAAAATCAGATAATTCTGTATCTGGCATAGAATGAAAATACAGTAAGTGAGCCCAGAAGATAATCTGAAACTCCTTATAAAATAGCTGGGAGAGCAGGGTGGAAGTTTACCAACAGCTCAATCAGACCCTGAAGCAACAGCAGTAAATCTCCTTGGCAGAATCTCTATAAAGATCCACCATGCCAGCAACTGAAGCAGTGAGAACTGAGATTGCAAACTAAACAGCAAGAAGACAGCAGCAATCCTACTTTTCTAGCTCTTGAGAACCAAAGACCAAAGTAAGGCAGTTATATGAAGACTTGTGTAATGATCCACTGAACCTAGGCCAGAGAAAAAACCCTAAAAATCCTTTCTAGGCAGCCTTGATAAGTTGCTAGGAGTATAAAAATTGGCTTTGGTATAAGTGGGACATCATTGGTACAGGTGTTCCTGCTTTAGAAAGGAAGGGAAGGGACTTGAACCTTGTTGCAGTCCAGCCCTTAAATTGCTATAGGCATCCTTATGTATGGAAGGGAGGATGTATGGAAGCCTGCTGAAAGGTATTGCTCAGCAAAGATGGGTCCTGTCAGCTTTTTGGCTCTCTATTTCATTAACAAGGACTTCATTGAGTCTTTGGGCCCAGATTTGGGCTTTTAAAGTCCAGAGTGTTCTTTGTGAAGTGAAATTGTGGTGCTGAGTTCTACGGCACTGTTGACAATGGCCACAAGACTGGCTTCTCTGCAGCTGGAACTAAAAATTAGGCTCAGCCTTGATGTCTGAATTTGACGGTCTAGGACTACAATGAAATGTTGCCTTCTGTCTGCAATACTGAGCTCACATAAGCTTCTGTGGTGTCTCTGTCCTAAGGGTTACAAGAGGAAGGGTAGTCCTTGGCTCTCTTCAAGGACAGACCAGGCTGCAAATCATAGCAACTCAGTGCAGTCTTAAGCAGAAAAGTGAGGGGTGATTTCATTTTTCAAAAGGTCCAAGGCTGGTGCAAGGAAGCTTGTCAGTGATGTGCAAGTCTGGTCTGAATGAGCAATGAAGGCTTACTGCCACTTTTGCCCATGGAAGACAACTTCTCTGCTAAATGACAGTGGCCACAGATAGTTCTGCAGGTTTGGAGAACTTCAGCATCCTGAAGAGGTGGTGCAAGACTGATTTTAAGTTATTGACACAGGAAGTACAGCAAGACTACTGCAAACAGACCATACCATTTCAGCTTTTCTGCAAGGAAAACAGATCTCTTCAGTGAGAATCTGTCCTTCATGCAGCAGGCAGAAGTGAGATAGCTAGTTCTGATAAGTGTGCATGACCATGCTGCAGAGAATCCACACTAATTAACATCATGTCTGCTCATATTTGCTCTGCAGAATGACTAGGGAACACAAAAGAAAGCAGAGATTTCCCAGTCAATCCTGTAGCAGATGTTATAGTTCACCTACATTAATTGCAAACTCTGACCAGGACATCCTTTTCTATGCTGATTTCCAAAAGATGATTACAAAATCTTCATGTGATGAGTATAGTGTATGTAGATCCAGGTCTATTTCCTCCTGTATTAAAGAGTGTGGTAAAAGCCCAGCACAGAATTTTAGTATGAACCTTTAGAACAGGGCTTCCAAATCATGTTCATCACAATCATCCTAAAGTCCGCCCTCCCCTGGCTCTATTACAATCTCTCATGTGAACAATTTGCCCGTGTTTCCCATACCTTGTGTGTTAAATAGACATACTAATCTTCTGTTTGAGATAAAGAGAGTTCTGGCTTGTGATTCAGACTTATAGATGTTGTCTGTATGTTATCTTGAGCTTTGACATGGTGATCTTTTTTGCTTCATAAGCTGCATACCTAAATAAAGCATAGTAATCATTGAATTATCTGAACTACCTGTGGTTACAGGAAGTCTCTTCCTGTTAAGCAGGCCAGCTGCTGAATTCCATGAATGAAGACTAGATTTTAGGGTATGCCTTGGAGTTTTGAAGATTTAAAATTTTCTCAAGTGAGGAACATGGGAGGCACTCCTATTAATCAAGTAAACTCGCTCATCAGACTTGCTGTAGTTCCAGCAATGTATGTATGGATTTTCTACTACATTGTTCTTCAGCAAAACATCTTTCCTAGCAAAGACCTCAAGGAATATTGCAACCAGCTGGCTGTTCAGAGATCAGTCTTTGTACCCTTGAGCACATATTCTACTCTGAAGCTGGAATGTCATGATAAAATTTATTTTTATGTGGGTGCTTTTGAATGGGGTTTCACTGTTCAATATTGTTGGAAAACTGAAAATGCATTGCAATGTATCTGAACTGGATTTTTCTCCTTCAAACCAAACAATAGGATACCATGAAAATGGCCCCTATTTAACTACTTTCCTCTTGAAGGTTCACTTTCAACTGACAATGCGTTTGCAATCTGTGAAGCCATTGTGCTTCTGGGACCCAGTTATTTAGTTCTAGGTGCTTATATGGTATGCCACCATAGCAATATGTACTATTTACTTAATATCTACCTTCCCAGCAGCAAAGCTACATCTGCAACCTCACTCATCATTGCCTCTGAGAGCACAAAGAAGCAGTCTGTCTGCTGTGGGCCAACTAATGGCCTAAACAGAGTTCTAGCTGAAGAAATCATGATAGACTGATGCAAACTGTTTCTAGGGAGAGTCTACCAGACAGTGCATGATGGAAAGAGGCTTTCTATGATCAGGGCAGCTGCAGACACAGCTACTGCAGTAATTAATATTTGTTGTGGTTTAATCCCATTCAGCAACAAAGAGCCACATCGCCAGGGTGGAAAGAGAATCAGAAGAGTAAAAGTGAGAAAACTCATGGGTTGAGATAAGAACAGTTTAATGGGACAGAAAAGGAAGAAAATTGAGGATGATGATGATGGTGATGATGATAATGTCTAGAAGAGGTGTTCAATTGCTCACCCCTCACTGACCAATGCCCAGTCATATCCTGAGGAGGGCCCTGGGCCAGCTCTCTCCAGCAGTTTATAAGCTGAGAATGTTGCCCTGTGGTACGGGATATCCCTTGGGCCAGTTTAGAGCAGCTGTCCCAGCTGTATCCCCACACAACTTCTTGTGCCCCTCCAGCCTTCTTACTGTCAGTGCATGAGAAGCTGAAAATTCCTTGACTTAGAATCAACATTACTTAGCAAGAACTAAAAGAACTGGTGTGTTATCAACATTAATCTCATGCTAAATTCAAAATACTTTACCAACTTCTTGAAAGATGATTAATTCTATCCCAGCAGAAATCAGGGCAGTATTTAATATATATTTAAAATAGAGTTTAATATATAAAACATCTGGTTAAAGAGTTGCAATTAAAGCCAGCTGTTGTAGTTATTGACCTGTGCTGGAAGAAAACCATTTGGCATGAGGTTAATCTCACTGTGCTCAGCAGATGTTCAGTGTTGTGCCACAATCATTGCACATGCTGATCTGCACCTTTTAATAAGACAAAGCTGTATTCATTTGTATTAAATGTAGCATCAAGATCTCAGTCAAGGTCAGAATGGTATTGTCATCTTCTACGGAAATTTATTTAACTTCTCTAAATCCTGTCAGTGTCCATGCTGAAAAGTCATTTTTTGTAGTAGTTAAAGGACCTGTTATGTGAGAGGTCAATAATAATGCCTTGTTGTACATCATAGAACGTAACATAATTGGGGTTTTAATGATGACTAAAATGTTTGGGTTGAGTTTGGTCTGACTTCATGCAAAGCAGCTGACAGGAAAGCTGACTACTTGGGTGAAATTGGAAGTCATGTTTCTTGTCTTTAGCAGATGAGGAACAAGGGACATAGGACAACTGAATTACTGAGTTTCTTCTTATTTCAGCTATTGGACTTACATATTTAAGGCTCTCTTTGACATACATCTGTCTTATGGATTCATTTGATAATGTTTTTTTCCTCAAATACTTACTGCAAAGGGTTTGGTCCCTCTCACAGTTCTACTGATAGTTGTCACAGTGTTGTATTTATCCAGGCTATAGGGAGATTGTGATTATTGGTACCCTGGCAGCAGCTGCCTTTTGCACAAAAGGTATTAGGTGCTAAATTGACAGAATGAACCTGGAGAAGAGGAATCCTTGTGCTTAGCTGTCACTAACTTTGAAGTGCTGGGAAATGTTTACTGGCTATGTGAGATATCGAGCAAATACTGCAGGAACCTTCAGGGCAAGTGTTCCTATGTATAGACTGCAGAGAGATAAAGTGCTCTTTGATGTGCATCATACTGTCTCTAGTTTTACTGATTAAGAGTACTTTAATTATGATTTTAATGATGACCACTGCTGAAATGAGATGTTGTGGTGGACAGTCATGGATGACCATAACAAACAATAATGTCTCAGGTTTAATGATCTAATCTTAAATTCAATGAAATTATGAGGTTCCTTTGTCAAATAAATGTCACTTGAAAAAGGAAACAGAACAAAACAACACTTTCTAAAAGGAACCTGTGAACAAAAGAGTATTTTTAAATCTTTTCTTTCAGGACATCTTTCCTTCAAATGAGACTGCCTGCATAATAGCACTGTGAAAGGGAGATAAGATAATTGCTACTTCAGCAATAGAACAGCAGGAGTGCCTGAAGCTCCCTCCTGTCTGAGATTTAGACAGTAGCTGGAACAGAATAATTCTCTACCTTAATGTTTCTTTTGGACTCTGTTTGGCTGACTTCAGTTTTGCCAACCCCCAAAATTGATATATGGGAGACTTCCCTCTTTGGGACCTTAAATAAATCATTGTTTGTCTGTTTGTTTTGCTTGTTTTGCCCCCCTCCCCCTCCTGCCATTCCTTTTAACAACTTTTGTCATACCCAGGGACAATGACAGGTGCTGAAACATCTGCCACGTTAGAGCAGGGAGGCTTTCAGCCATGGCTGTTAGAATTTCCTCAAAAAGAAAAAAACTCTCAACTGATCTAAATGGAAAGAACAATAATAGCAGAATCAAAGCCATAGCTTGCCTGCAAGGTGGGCTACCACCACACAGTGGCTCAAGGAAATGATCCCCATGCTGAGGTGCTGAGAAAAATTGGATAGAAATGGGTTTTTTTCCTAGCAAGTAAGAAAACAAACAGCCTGCTATTTGCAGTAGTGCTTAAAGCATATACATGTGAACACTTGCTGATCTGAACTGTGAAATGAATGCATTACAGTGAGGCTCTGAGATTCAGAGCTGAGCTCTTCTCAGTATTTAAGTTTGGGCAAGTGGACCTACCAACAGTGGTGTGGTGAGGAGAAAGTGGCACCTCAAGTGCCACCTGAGCATCTGGACTGTGAGCCTTCTTTTCTACCGGTTCAGTAAAGTTTGGGCATCTTTTTCCATGCACAGAGGACTGCAAGCAGGAGCATACAGGTTTCTGCATACCCAGCAATTATTCCTTGGTGGATGTGACAGAAGGGAGCGAGGTCTAACCCGTGGGGATAAATGGCCTAACATGTCTGGCATGCAAGCCTCAGCACCCCAGGGCAACATGTTCTTCTTGGTCAGTCATGTGGGAAAACATCAGTCTCTGTTGCTCCTTGGAGCAGGATAGTCCTCTGTCTTGATGAGCTGTTGTCTTCTACCTGCCTTCTGAGGTTTTTTCCTCAGTTTCTAACTTTCACATCAGCACTGTTCTCTTGAGGCCTTGAGTTAATAATGAATATGAGTCAACACTTTCACTTCTTTTTTTTTTGGTGTGTGTTTTGTTTTGGTTTATGTGTGCTTTTCTTATCCTGCCTGGTTTTTTCATTTCCTGACAACAATTTTCTTCAGTAAAGCTAGACATCTTAATTCATTAATTGGATGCTGGGCTGTGGGCTACTGTTTATGATCTTTGGAGAGGACATGGCATTTTAGCAGAGCTATTCTAAAACTGATAATGGATGCTTCATTAGGGATCTGGGGAATACATCTTCTGATGAGGGAAGATGGCCTGTCCCTGGGGAGCTGCTGAAAGGGGAGGTAGGAAAGCAAGAAAATTACATAGGGAGCAAAGTGCTTAAAAGGCTCCCTTTGGGTGAGAGGCAGGCTTCACCAAAAAGTGTGGCTGAGGCAATCTGTGGATTTTGAGAGCTGCAGGGAAAAGCCTTCTTCTACTACTGTCTCCTTATCCTGCTCAGGGGTGCTGGTGTGGCTTGCAGCAGGTACAGCCTTCTCCTGAGTCCTTTCTCAGCCTGGCTGGCAGGGGCTACTTTGTCCCCTTCTCCCTCTGCCCTCTGCTTGCCACCTTCCCTGCTACACTCCAGCCAGCACCCACCCTGCATCCACCCAAACCAAAAGCAGCTCTTACGTGGGAGGAGCATCCAAAATGCAGAACACACTTATGGTGAGGGGGATGTAGAAAAGCAATCTGAGGACTGCTGGCTCAGTGTCTCTTCTTCCACACTGCAGAGGAAAAAGCAGCATTTCTCTGCATTCCAAAATAGCATGACAACATTTGACTGCCCAAATGCCACTGTGTGCATATGTGACAGGGGTTCTCCTTTGTCACAGGAAATTCCTCTATAGGGGCCAAGGTGTGCTAGTACCTGTCTGGCTCCCAGGGTAAAAGCTAGAGAACCTGGGAGAACAGATGTCCACTCTGAAGAAATTACAAGTGTCATCTCCCCACCTTCTCTGGCAATTGTCCAGCCTGTCAGACTTGCCTAGGGTGTAAATATTGCAGTGCAGTGCTGTTGTTAAGCTCCCTCTGTCCTTTGGGGTGGTGCTCGGCGGTGCTCCCTCCAACAGAGGGAGCCTTAGGTCTGTCTCCTGTCCCACATGACAAGAACTACAATCTGCATCATTTATGCAAAATGTAACAGCCAGAAAAACTGTAATTTTGGCTGCTGGTCTTCGCTTCTTATTCAAATTTTGACACAGTCCCTCTTCTTGTATGAGCTTTCAGAGCTCCCTCTCTGCTGTTTTTTTAGTGGATAATTTTTTTCCTAGGATTTGTTTTCAAACTTCAAACTCTTCTATTCTACTCTAAGTATTTTTGGTTGCTTACGCGTGTTCCAATGACTAATGTTTTTGAAAGGGTGAAACCTTGTGTTTTCTACCTCCTTTCTAGTCAGACACTTAAATATTGCTGCAATAGGCTTCCTACAGTGAAATGTAGAGGAAATGGGAGATCAATATAGATTATTGAACTTTTATGCAACAGAAGTCATTGTCATTGACCCCATACTGATATGCTAGAATTAAATGAACAGTGTCCTTGCTGTCAAACTATTTTTCTTTAGTTTAAGAAATACTTACAAAGTGAATCAGCAACTTAACAGTAGCCTGTGTATTTTTATAATCTGTTTGAAAGTCTGGACGGTTCAGATGGCCCATGTGGGTTAAGCATAAATTATCTTAAAATGGTGCTGCAGACAAGAAATGCCCAAATGTAGCCTTTCCATGAAATTCTAATTTAACTCTTCAGTGAAAGTGTTTGCTGATATAGCAATATTGCTATATCATAAACCTATGAAGAACTGAACCTGTACAAGAAGGACGGAGTCAGGAAGAAGACTACTATGAGGCAGAGATCTTCCCTTCTTGGAGAAGTTGAAAGATGTCACATGGCTTAGGGGTGCAGATGGACAGGACTGTCATTTTCTTCAGCACCTGTGGGGTGGCTGGACTGTCCTGTACTGCTCCCAGGGCCTGTGAGCTATTTCACAGCAGTGTGTGCTCCCAGCCAGCTCCCTGACATGCCTGAACTGTTTGTATCTCCAAGACTGAGATCTGATTTGTCACCCTGCCTTTGCCAGTCACCACTGTGCCCTGCTAGCCCTGCTCAGGGACTGTGCCCTGCTGGAGAAGGCACTGCCTGCCCTGTGGTCACCCTCAGCTCCTGGCTTGCCTCCCCTGATAGAGCAGAATTTGGCCTCATGAGAAGAAATTGTTACAGAGAATAGGCTGATCACTGTCACTAACAGGCTGGAAGAATTATTTTTTTAATTGAAGTTTTTGCCAAGTAGAAAATTGGCACAACAAAATGTCACCCAGTCATGGCACACAAACAAAATTTTATGGTACTGAGCAACTTCATTTTTAAAGGTCATTGCATTCTGATTCTCATATCCTGCATTTTAGGTTACTAATAGGCAGTACCTCCTTTACTAACTTTTCTTAAAAATAATACAGGCAAACATGCAGTTTCCATTTTAAAGTCTAAAATCCATTGAGAAACTAAACAGGTATGAAATGATAGCATAGAAAATTCTAACACATGCACTTTTAAAGCAAATCATTGCTTCACCAAGATGAACATATTTTCTAGCTTCAGATTTAGCTGTTTCTGGATGCTGATCTGTGCCTATGGTTCCAAGACATCTAAATTTACCATTAGTTTAGCTGGGTCTGTATTTAAGTAGTTGATTGGACTTGAATGGCTCTCTACTTCCCCATTTCTGTGCTGCATCTAACATGCTTGGGAAGACTAGGATAAAACAATGTTGTCATCATAAGTCTCTTTGAAAAAAAAAAGATTAGAGTTTTTGCCTGATATCATTACTGTGAAAAACTGATTACTGAAATAGCAGAGTAAATTCTGGATAATGCTTTCTCTTCTCAGCATCCCTTGTTTTTGTTGCTCCTGTGCACGTTCCTCCCACAATGTGGAGCTCTGCCACAAGGGAAATAGGTGGATGGGTTGGTAAATCCTAAACTTGCACTGAAGAGCAGCCCTATGCTGAATTCTTGGGCAGTAGGCCAACACTTTGGAGGGAAAGATGGTTCTAAAATAGGAAAGCATCAGTGCTATATTAAAAACCCTGTTGTAATGCCTTAAATAATTTTCTATACACTTAGGGAAGGAAATGTAATGTTTAAGGTGAGCCATCTGCTGCAAACCATCAGCCAAATACTTTCAGCTCTCAGACTTGCAGCCCTTGGTTCCCAGGGTCCTCTTCCCTTTCTTGCCCAGCATGAATCTGAATTTTTATAAATTATGGCTCACTCAGGGGCAAGATCCTGGAAAGCTCAAATACACAGGCAGCTCTTGTGAAATAGGCAAAAAATCGGTTCTTGAATGCATACATGAAAGTTATACTTTATGTTCCTTTCAGAGAGATAATTCACTTAATCATTCAGAACAAAGGCAAGAACTGGCCCCAAACCCTGGCAAATCTCATTTTAAGCCATTTCAGAATAACTTACAGCAGCTGCACCCGTACCACATGGTGTGCTGTACCTGTATAGACTGATTACACCAGTGTGGAGGTTTCCTCCCATCCTTTATGGCAAGGGAGGGCTTTTTTGAAACATTTTTGATCATTGTACAGGTCTTGATATATTTTAATCTTGTGCTATGTGATGATGAAAATGGAGAATGCCACTATGAGTATGAAGCAGTGTCCCCATAGTGGAATTATTTTTAACTGGCCTGTGCTTCAACATGGGAATGTTGCATGTTATATACCTAAGAGAAAGTCATGCCAGTGGGCAGCAGGGAGAAAAGCTGCCTGCTTACCTCTTCCCCAGCTGCTGGGTTTTGATCACACTGGTCCTTGTGGCAGCAAGGCAGAAGGGACTGGCTCCTGTTCTATTCCAGCAGAACAAACTGGCAGGCAAAGTGGGCAGAAAGGGAGTCGAGGCTGAAGGGAGTATGGAGAGGGACAAGAAACTCTGCTTGAAATGGGGAGTCTGTGTCCACAGAAGGTAGTCCCATCACCATGCTTCAGAGGTCATGGGAGTGACTTCCCATACACTTTTCTCTTGCATTTGCTTGAGAAAAATCCTGACTGTGAGGTACTTTTAGACTTCAGGGATATGGGAGAGACCCCACAGCTCAAAGGACACCTTTTCAAGTCTTTTTAACATGGTTCACCTGGCAGATCTGAGGCTAGGTGATCACACAAGATTCACACAGAAGCCATTTGGCATGTTTATTTCAGGAATGCTCAGCCACTGGAATTGTAACTGGTGAAATTATAGTGTTGAAAACATCAGTGATGTTCAGGTGGGATAAAGCCTTAGATGTATCCGTGAGAAGAGAAACATCTGGAGAAGAACAAAGGATTTACTTGCTCCTCTACTGAAAGAGCTTCAGGGCTTCACAGTGCTTGATGCCTCTGGGGCTTTTGCTCTGTTTCAAAGGATAGGCTGGGTAAGTTGTTGCTCTTACCTGGTAATTTTTGGTACCATGTGTAAGTGCTTGCTAATGTGCAAAACGTTTATGGTCTAGTCTGTGCTGAAAAATAATGAGCTATGCAATCTTTCATACAATTGTTTCACTTTCTTGTAACTTTGAATGATGCACTTCAGCTCAAACTTCTCAGTCTCAACCCAAGGGAGACTGACTTAAAAGTAGAGGATCTTATTTTTTGATACAGTTTCCTGTACTGAGGATGTAACTATAAGCAATATCACTTTTATGATATTTCTGCCTTAACAGAAACTTAACAGAAGACCTGTGTGGTTAACAAGGCTAAAGCTTAAAAAAGTGATGCATCAAATACTGAGACAGACTCAAATATAGATGATTCCTTACAGTATTAACCTACATGCAAATATATGTGTAGCCTGTTACTCCTAAAGACTAAGGGGAAAAGATCTAAAGAAAGGAAGTGTCAGCTGGGAATTTCCATTTGCTCAGGTTTCCTTCAGGCCCTTCCCTGAAGCCCAAAGCACAGGCTAGCAGGAAGGAGCTTGGAGGCTGAAGACAGGCAGGATTAGATGACAGTTAATTATCCCCTTGCTGCTCAAGGACCCTTTGCTGTCTATGGCATTCACATTCTCTGAAAAAATCCCTTCGCCCAGCATTTTCCTCCTGGGAAGATGAGAAGCCTCAGAGAAAAAGGAAAACAATTCTTATCCCATTTGCTTCTTCTGTGTGGAATGTGTTTGGAGATTGTTTACCCAAAGGTGATTGTTTCATTGGATTCTGGTGTGAGTTGTTTTCACTCCTTGGCCAATCAGGGTCAAGCTGTGTCAAGACTCTGGAAAGAAGCACGAGTTTTCATTATCATCTTTTTAGCTTTCTGTCTGTATCCTTTCTGTATTCTTTAGTACAGTATAGTATAGTATTCTTGAATATATTATAGTATTATAAAGTAATAAATTAGCCTTCTGAAAACATCGAGTCAGATGCCCTACCTTTGCCAGGGCATTCCCTGCAAATACAATAGCTGTCCATAAATGTTGAAGCTGAATTCTCTTCTGGAGCACTTCTTGCCTTTGAGGAGCAGGATTTGCAGGAGGTTTGCTTTTAGTAAATGAGTGGATGGTGCTGAGGAGAACGGATGTGCCTTTGAGAGGCTGGGTCTATCTATAGCAGAAGATAAAACCAGCACAGGCAGGTGAGTCCCTGGTAGCACAATGTGGGAGAACAAGGGTGCCCAGAAGGGCAGCCAGGTACAGCCCTTGCTGCTTCTTTCTCATACGTAATTACATGTCTCTAATAGCCTCTTCCTCCTGTGGAAAAATAAAATTTGAGGATAATTGCTATTAACACAGACAAGCATTCTTTCCCTGTTCCTCACAAGTAGTCTTTCCATCCCAAAATCCAGTTCGTGTAAAATTATTATATGAGTAAATGACATGGAAATGAGACCTATTTGAAGGAAAAAATGCTTTTCCCATTTGCATAATTCCTTTTTTTTCCCTTTTTCTCCTCAAATTTCTAGTACAGACTGAAGTTGAATTTTTCCAACTAGAGGAATTATCTTCTTTTTGGACTAGAAAAGAACCTGGTTATCTCTGAGAGGATGGAGGTAAAAAAATAACTCATGCTGCAATTTTAGTAAGACTGATGCTGGCGGAGGCACTGAATCATTTGTTTTCTTGCTCATAGTGGTATCTTACATATAAATCAATAATTAAATGTCTTGGCTCAATCTTTACTGTGATGAAGCAGGAGCAATATCTGAGGCTGCTGAAAATGTGCTGCAGTACAACTGTAGAGTGAAGGAGCAGGAACTGTGCACAAGAGGTGCCCAGAGCAGCAGCTGGGCTGGGACTAATGCAGGCCATGTGCTAAATCTAGCATAAAATTTTAGGCTGAGGCTACTAGGATAATGTTCAATGTGAATTTTGCAATTACCAATGGCTGTTCTTTTTTGATTAACTCTTAAAGGCTGTTGCAGGAACAGCTGCAGTTACAAGACTAGTGAAAGATGATGCCCTGGTTTGGGGAAAATTTGGGATGAAACTCCAAAAGGGATCCCTCTGGAACGCAGATTCAAGTGGCCCCTTCCCCTACTGGTTTGGGGAAAGATTTCCTTGGAGAAAAGTGGAAAAAACCTTTTTCTTTAACAAGCAAAATATTCACACAAAATATTCAAGCATAAAAAATGAGTAATATTGAACAATGGAACATATTGCTGTTCTGAAGATATGGCAAATTCAGAGTGTCCTTTCCATGGGGTGTAGCTTGGCTCACTTAGTCTCTTATCAGTCCCTCCTGTGCTGGAAAATGCTGTGGGCCAGCCCTGGTGGGCCACAGGTGTGAGCTCCTGGTGCTTTTCTGGGTTTTCAGTCCAGAGCAGGTTTGAACAGTTCCAAGAAAAAGAAAAACCACAGACCCGAGATCTTCTCTGCCTCAGCTATCTAAAAATAAAACTAACTAAAAAGCAAAGGAGAGCTCTCTCCCACATGTCCATACTGCAGACAACACAGGCTGCGAGAAGGAAAACTGTTATCTCCAATGTTTTTGAATACAACTGCCTCAGACATTCCACCACCTCTCCTTCTTCCCCCCTTCACTCTCAGATCTAGTTTTAAAGGTGCAAAACTTATTTCTGGGCTAAACAGAAGAATGGGGATACAATTCAGCATCATAAAGTCACCTCAGGACAGATGAAGGATAGCTAAATTTAAATTAAGAAAGAACTGAGCTCTCAAAACAGTCACAAACAAATATATATCTCTAAAAAGCATGATAGAGAAATAAAAGCAGGAGGCCAAGATATGATATGACTCAAATTAATTTCCTTAGAAAGACAGCTAGGATGGGCATTGATCCAGAAATGTAGCTTAAAGAGGCTGAAAGAAATATTAAGAAATAAACCAGTCTGAAGCATAATTGTGTGGATGTTTTGATAAAGTGGAAGGGATTGTGGAAAGATGATGGTTGAGGGAAATAGGCTGAGCTTCTTTATTTTAAAGAAAAATTTCAATGATTTTTCATTATGATTGAAACCAAAAAATCTAAGCCATATTGGGCAATGAGTTTAGATAACTCTATTAGCCCGTTCTCTACCCAGTAGGTAAGGTACTTTCCTGCTGTGCCATGGATGAGGGGCTAGTGCAGCTACACCATTTCCATCTTCTCTGGCACAAAAAAGAAGAAACTCTTAAAAGCCGCTCTGCTATCTCCTGTGTAGCATAGTACACAAGCCAGTTATCCTTGTGTAAAAAGGCCATAATGTGTGCAGGAAAGGGAGGACATGCTCTGGAAGTCTCCTGCCTATAACTTTTGAAGACTTTGTGCCCAAACCTTGTAGTGTCAACCTGTTAGTGGTGCAGACCTAGGTGTATAATGGTTATCTGAATTGTCTTACAGGCTTCGTAAGGTCAGCCCTTTGGGGCTGCAGACTTAAATTCCAGTCTGCCAATTCCGTAGAACCTATGTGAGCAGTTCCATCCAACAGCTGTGTGTATCCCTCAGTGCTCCTCTGACCTCATGCTATCATTAAAATCTCTGTGCTTTTCTTCCAGGAGTCAAAAGATGTGTTATTAGGATTCCTTCAGAATCACCTTTCCATGAATGCTCTGGAATTAGCAGGTCTAAGTTGTAGGGGGATAGAATATAAGAAAATAAAGATAGTATAGAAAGTAATCTTACCCCTAAGGAGTTGCAGCCAAGACAATTATTAGAGATTAAGAACAGGCCTGACTTTAACAGGCCACAGCTGTAGCCAATAAGAACAGTGCTATAAAAGACTGGGTTGGTTGGTTGAGAGAGGAACTGGAGTCAGTTGGCTACTGTGAGAAGAAGGAAGAGTCAGTGCTTAGAGGAGCTGCCTACGAGAAATGTCAAGGAGGTATGAAACTCTTACAATAAGGAGACAACAATATGGAACCTTTGCAATGTAATGACAACACTAAGTTAATTCTCACAATGTTATTTGAGACAATCTACATTGGTTATAAAAATACATCTGGAAACACTTTGGAAATTATAGGAAGAATGAGATGTTAACATTTGTCTGGCCTTAGGACATCTTATCTACCCTTTTTGGATAACTAGGTGAGTTGGATTTACATTGATGCTTGGCAAATTATAGGGGAAAAACTGCTGTAGCATTACTGAAGGTCTGATTAATTCAGTAAGGACTAGGAATGTTTGAGATTCATGGATTTATTGAAGCACCAGGCAAGCAAGTTCAGGATTGTGGGTGGTAAATGCACCAACTACAATGTTCATATATGTTGCCATAGAAAGATTAGTAAGATCTAATAATGCTATATATTTATAAATGAATATTCCCAGCTTTGCATGAGCTTTGCAGATGGAGGTGCAAAGCTCATGCAAAGGCTTCCCTCTGGGAGAAGAGGAGAGATATGGTCTGTTGACTGACCTTGAGCAGGCAAAGATGTGTTTTTCCCCTTCAACCCCTTCTGCTTGAAGCCCTCCTTTTATAGGACAATTTTGGGTCCATCCCAGTAGAGTAGAACAATCATGTGTTATCTAGTCATAACTGTATTACACATCCCATGTTCTCTTTCACTTGCATCTCAAGAGGTGAGTAATTTAATATGTAAATGGAGCTTAATGAGGGTCTCAGGTACTTTTGGTCAAAATTTATAGTTGATAAAAGAAGTAGAATAAACACTTTGATCCTCTTCCTCCATGTACTGAGTCAGCAGTAGGGCCCTCTGACCTTTATCAGAGTGTCTTTGAGTGCATCTTTATCTCCTCAACAAACCAGATTTACAACAAGGCTTGTCTTCCTAACCAGCCTCATCAATTCTTCACCACCTTAAAGAAACGCTGCTGTTCTGACCTTCTGTTTTGCCACACAGAAGGACAGCACAAGTGCCCTGCTCTCATGGGGCAGAGAAATCCACACTGTTGCATAATTGGGGTTTCATCAAATTTGACCCAAGAACAAAAAAGGCAATGAAGGGAGTGGGAGCTAAGAAGGGCAAGTGCATTGTCAAAAGTAGTTTGCTGTGAGTAGGATGGAGCACCTCAGTGAACAAGCATCTGAATGTGCAATCTTGATATGGCAGAGCTAAGAGGACTTCCAGAAATAAGCAATGTGACACAGAACATGATCTCTGTATGATGTGCTCTATATAACATAAAGAAATAGGAGATGCTGCTCTGCTCATAATGTTTCATAAGCGTGTTGAAAAGCCAATGATGTAGAAAAGGGCTTGTAAATTATTTAAGAGATAAAAGGAAATGCCTGAGACTGAACAACTTCAAGAACTTCCTTTACATCCCTACGGGAAATCAAACAGTGATTTGATCAAAACATGTAATCCCTTCCTTATGGTGAGGAGGCATTGATGTTCTTCAGTTCTGTGGGAAAACCAGCAAGAATAACTAGTTAGTAGTTCAAAAAGATGTATTTCTTCTGATTTTGTTTTGCAGAGGTAATGACCTGCTGGAGAGAGCTCCCAAGGGAAGTAATGGAAGATCTGGTCCAACCATGAGCTGCCCAGCAAAGGAAGGGAGAGAGCAGTGACAGCAGGGCAGGTAGGGGTAGTGACCACACTGACAAGGGGTGAGGGTAACCAGGCTCATCCAACAGCCCAGATCACTGTACAAGACTGAAATGATGAATTGAGACTGAGGTCAAGCCTGGAAATCAAGACAGCGAGTCAGAGTCTGGGTCACTGGTAAACACTAGGCATGGTAGAGCTACCATGTGGCTTAGGCAGAGACCAAGGACAAGAGTCTCACCTTGAAAGCATCTAGAGAAAAGAATGGTCCCATCAATGAGACTTGCAGTTCTGGTTCAAGGCTGGACAGCTGCACAGCCTGGGGCCCAAGCAGTCAAACCCCTGGGAAATGGAGGAGGATATACTCAACTCCTGATACATCTTTGGTTCCAGATGGCTTCATATCTAGACTGGATACATGTTTTATGCCAACTACTTTTGGTCCTGAAAGCATAAAGTTTTACAGTCCATGCTGTATTGAAAAAAATGGACTGCATGATGTAATATGCTGGAGTGTCAGTGCCTGAGCTCCAGCTAGCCCCCAACACACCAGCAGCCTGGCTGGGGAAGGGGCATTGCGGCGGCTCCAGGTAGAGACAGGCTCTGGCTGGCCGCTTCCTAGGGCGACTCCCTATGGCAGAGGTAGGAGAGCTTCACCCTTGGCCTTGGAGCAGGAAGAGCTTCCAGCTAGACGCGCAAGAACGAAGAGAAGCAAGACAGTTCTCTGCAGCAGGGTAAGGATTTATTTGGGAGAGGAGGGAAGTTGCAAGGAACTGCCCTGTGGGTGGGGAAAACAGAGATTATAAAGACTCCCAGAGGGGAAGCGCAACCCACCCCCTGGCCAGTCATGTAACAGAATAAAATACTTGACAGAACACAAGAACCAATAGGGAGTTCATTGGGGAGGGATGCCAACCCCTAGCCCAATCACTCCCCGCCCGGAGTGGAAGTTTCTAGGACCGGGGTGTGGACAGAGAGTGACTGACACTGAGGTTGCCAGGGTAACAGGGGAGGGGTTGACAAAGTAACCAGGGAAATGGAGGAGGGATCAGATGATTGACTTAAGGGGGTTGGAGCAGTTACCAAGCAACAGGGAGGAATGACAGGGCACTGGCGGGAAAGGGAGCCCAGACAGAACCATTTTTAACTGAACATAGGGGGAATGGAACATACCAACTTAATACAGAACTAACATAAAATTATAGCTTGAACCTTAGCTTTTGTCGACATAACTGTAAACCGTAATGCTAAGCAACTGCACCACAACATCTCCCCATTTCTTATGTAGAAAAAAAACCAACGAGGGAGGTAAGGCAAAGTCTTTAGAAGTTTTGCAGTTCGACATTTTCATAAATGTCTTTCTGGCCTGGCTCGCAAGAAGAATCATGTTCAGCAGCGTTGACTTGGCATGCCATGTCCATATATGTTGGTTCCTCAACGTTTGTTGGGGAAGTCAGGCTGGCAAAACTGACACTCAGCACGGAGGTGATTTTCTGAAGCAGTCTCTTAACAATTGTCCAAAGAATAGAACAACCTAAAATCACGGCCAAAATAACAAAAATTCCTATTAAAATGTCTTTTAAAAGCGACCCGGCCCATCCAGAAAGTCCAAGTCCAGAAAACAGGTTCCCCAGCCAATTCTCAGTCTCTTGTTTTATATCGTGGATCATGTCTTGCATCTTAGAGACTGTTCTTTGCACGTCCTCGGCCCTTGATGACAAATTGAAACAGCAGAGCCCCTCAAACTCTTCGCAACGATGGTGGTGTAGCAGCAGCAGGTAGTCAAGTGCTGCTCTGTTTTGAAGAGTCGCTTTCCTGGTAATTTTCTCGTCTGCTAGGAGGTCTGCTATGGCGGTTGATGTAAGATTCGCCTGTTTGACTACTCAACACTCAAGCTGGCCTAATTCACCCAAAGCCTTTCCGGCTGAAACACAGGGCAAAAACAAAGAGACTGCAACTCTTTTGGATACTGACCAATGGATAATTTTGGAGTTGCAGTCTGGGTCCAGATTTTCAACGTTTCTTTTGGAGCGGATCAGGTTCTCGTTGTTACTTTGGGACTGCCAATTATTAATTTCGGTCGCATTGGGACCGTACAGGGTCAACCGCCCAAATGTGCAGGGTCCTCCGACTAGGCGAGAGGGGATGCCTGCCCAGGCTCGGTCACCACAAATAAGGAAATACCCCTTGGGAAGGGCTTGAGGCATGTTATTTATGGTGGAGGTCTGCCGAATGGTTGCAAGTGTCTGACACCATTCTTTGGTGGTAAATTTCTCTTTGTTTTGCCTCACTTCTATTAAGTTGTTAGAGTTTGCAGGGGTAAACTGAAAGCAAAGGGAAGCGTTTGTGGACCCGAGCAAATCAAACTCAACAGGTTCTTGGTCTAAAATGGGCAGCTGGTGGGCAGGGGGGGTTTTCCACATGCCCCCAGAAAAATAAGAGGGATTTAGAGAGAAGGGCTTCGGGAGGAAGAGGGATCCTCACCAGGCAAGAAGCAAGAGGGTTCTCTGCTGCTTTGGAATCCAGGCATATGTGATCTTGGCCGAGGGAACGTGCTAGCAACTTCCAGATGTTTTCTTTGGGCTGGGGAACAATCCATGGAGTGGCAGATAGAAGGCAGGCTCCAAGGATCACCAGGGTGCAAAGCAGATGTGGATGTTGGAACCTCGCAAATGGAGTGCTTGTGTCGTCTGCAACCTGAAAGGAGAACTGCAAAAAAAAGTTGTTAAAGCGGGTTCTAGTGGAAGCCCCGGATCTAGAGAGGAAAGACTAGTCACATCCACATCATTTGTCACAATCAGGTATTTGTCAAGTCCGGCAATATGAAAGTCATTGAGCTCTGGTGTGTTGAGGTCTGCTGGCGGCAGGCTGGGCTTGAGCTCCCTCCCTCTGCGTTTTGGTCTTAATTTCCCGCCTTGATTTGTATCTTGGCACAGGGGAGAACTACGCTCTGTCTCTGTTTTTTTTGTGGATGTCCTCCCATGGGACGCTTAGACTGCCGCTCCCGCTTAAAAGCGTAAAATTCTTGTCGGAGCGGGCAGTCAGGCATCCAATGATCCTCCTGTCCGCATAGATAGCAGGCGGACTGATTGCGGCGATTTGATTTTGGGGCACTGGATCCCGGTTGTGGATGGTGAGATGACAGCGTGGCTGCAGCAGGGGCGGCTTCTTCCCCCGTCTCCGTTTCTGGAAGGTCTACGGCGGCGACCCGGCATGAAGATGGTGCGTTCTTCAGATCGCCGCTCCTCTGAAGGGTTGGCACTTTGAGGGCGCAGACCTCCAGCAAGTCCCCGAGGGAGGGGCGCGGGTGCAGGGGCAGACTGAGGATGGCGGCTCGGCACGCCGCGTTGGCATTTGATATGGCAATGATCCTGACCAACTGCCCCCTAGCACTCTCATCCATCTCTTCAAATTCTGCTGCAGCAAGCAGGCGGACTACGAAATCGTCAAAGGACTCCGCAGGGCCCTGGAAGACATGAGAAACCGGGACCGCCGGCACCCCCGCCACAATTCTGAAAAACGTCTTAGCAGCTATTTGCGCACTACGATTGAGCGCTTCTATTGGAATGTGCTCAGCTTGTTTTTGTGCCCTGCTCCAATCTCCCTCCCCACAGATGTGCCCAACTGTCAATTTTTCCCCATCCGTGTCCTCCCCTATTTCAGGGTTTTCCCACAATTGAGGCAAGATGTCAGCAACGCCCTTTTTCCAACTTGCTTCCCATCTACAATACTGGGCCGTGTTTAAAAGACATCGGAAGATTTGCTTTAAATCCGCGGCTACCAGCTCCGATTCTAGAATGGAGGCATTCAAAAGTCCCCTAAAATATTCACTTTGGCTCCCAAATTCTTTTTTAGCCTTACATAATTCTTTTATTAGATGTCTGGGGACTGGAGACCATTGAATGGTTCGATTCCCTCCCCTGGTCCACCTGTAAGTCACCGGAGCCGGATTGATAACGTTGGCCAGCTCCGGGTGAGCCGCTGCGATAACATTAGCTGGCTCTGGGCTCCCTTCTTCCCCACTCCCCGCCCCGGCCCCTGACCCGTGGGAAAAAGATGGCCAGCCATGGGAACCAGAAGAAGGAGCGTGGGAACAGGAGCAGGAAGGGGCGGGGTCGGGAACATTGTGGGAACCGCAGGGGGGGTCAAAAGATGGAAAACTCTCTGCCCAGTGGAAGGAACTCTGGGGTGGAGCTTTGGGAGAGGGTGGAGCTGTGGGAGGAGTTGGAAAAGGAGGCGGCATGGGGGGAGGAGCGCAGCAAGTAGGAGGAGCTGATGGCTGAGGGGCAGAGCCCGAAGAAAGGAAGGGGTTGGGAGGCAGGAGGAAAGGGTTTGGTGGCGGGAAAAGGAAAGGATTGTGGGGAGGAGAAGGGGAATTTTCCCGCCGCAGTGCCTTGTGGCCCCTGCCATCTTGTGCTCCATAGGCGCCATCTTGGGCAGGGACCACGAGGCGAACTTTTGATGTTAACTTCAGGGATTTTACAACACGGAAAGTGGGAGCTGGGGAAGAGGGAGGCACGGGAGAGTCTGCAGCTGTCTGGGCCCTTTGATGGCCGCAGCGGGGGGATCGGCAACCCTGAGAGGAGCCAGGAAGGTGGTGCAAATCCTGCCCGGTGTTGGTAAGAGTGGGGGCTGCCCCTCTCAGGATCCCGGGTTTTTTCAGGGTAGAGGGAGAGGAACGAGGGGTAGGGACAGAAAGTAAGGAAGAACTGGGGATAGAACTAGAACTGTAACTGGGAGCTTTTGAACATTCTCTCAGTTCTTTTTTCGCTTTGTTATTTAACACAGATAGGATCTGTGCCACCCAATGCGAGTGTTTTGCCAATTTGACTCTTTTAGTTAAAGAAATCTCTCCTGACTGAGCCAAATCTGCTAATTTTCGAGAGACCTCTTCCCAAAATCGGAGGTCTCTAAACTGATCAGGAGAGGCATCAGGGAACTGAAAGGAGGTCCACTTTACTAATTTCTTGAGCTCCCTTTTATTCAATTGAACTTTTCCCCCAACTAAAATTCCCCCAACAACAAACAATGCTTCCTTCTGAGCAGTAGAAAGGCGTGCACCCATGCCTAAAGATGTTAAAGTGCTGCTCGAAGTCTCCGAACACCCGTGAAAGTAAAACGAAGGAAAAAAAGGGTTTCCCACCTTGGCCCCCACCACGAAGCAAAGCAAAAAGGAAAGGACACCCTCACAGCTCTAGAGCAAAGAATAAGGAGACAGCTAGAGGGGTCAAGGATTAAAAGGGTGGAGGGGTGAAAACAAATGAAACTCACCAAACCCAAGGGCAGGAACAAAGAAAATGCAGGCGTCCGGAGTTCCTGGTGCAGGAACTGTCCTCTGGGTGCGGAGTAGTCCTGGTCCCAACCCCCTGGAGCGCAGCTCCCAGTGACCGGGAGCCTGCTACAACAGGGGTGCTGCTGCGCCTGATGGACCTCTTCTGCTCCGGCCGGGGGTCCGATTTTGTAAATCCACAAGGACAAGGGGGCCCCACACTGGGCGCCAGCAGCTGCTGGAGTGTCAGTGCCTGAGCTCCAGCTAGCCCCCAACACACCAGCAGCCTGGCTGGGGAAGCGGCGTTGCGGCGGAGTGGCGGCTCCAGGTAGAGACAGGCTCTGGCTGGCCGCTTCCTAGGGCGACTCCCTACGGCAGAGGTAGGAGAGCTTCACCCTTGGCCTTGGAGCAGGAAGAGCTTCCAGCTAGACGCGCAGGAACGAAGAGAAGCAAGACAGTTCTCTGCAGCAGGGTAAGGATTTATTTGGGAGAGGAGGGAAGTTGCAAGGAACTGCCCTGTGGGTGGGGAAAACAGAGATTATAAAGACTCCCAGAGGGGAAGCGCAACCCACCCCCTGGCCAGTCATGTAACAGAATAAAATACTTGACAGAACACAAGAACCAATAGGGAGTTCATTGGGGAGGGATGGCAACCCCTAGCCCAATCACTCCCCGCCCGGAGTGGAAGTTTCTAGGACCGGGGTGTGGACAGAGAGTGACTGACACTGAGGTTGCCAGGGTAACAGGGGAGGGGTTGACAAAGTAACCAGGGAAACGGAAGAGGGACCAGATGATTGACTTAAGGGGGTTGGAGCAGTTACCAAGCAACAGGGAGGAATGACAGGGCACTGGCGGGAAAGGGAGCCCAGACAGAACCATTTTTAACTGAACATAGGGGGAATGGAACATACCAACTTAATACAGAACTAACATAAAATTATAGCTTGAACCTTAGCTTTTGTCGACATAACTGTAAACCGAAATGCAAAGCAACTGCACCGCAACAGTAATAATTCTGAAATTAAAGTGTACAGTTTGTATGCATGATGCAATCATAGAAGTTAGACTCATTTAAAATGTGGAAGGTAATAGTGTAACACTGTGGGAATTGATCAGAAAATATTCAGTGAAAAGGAACCCTCATATCTTGCTAGCTTTTTCTTGTTCACCTCTGCAAATGGGTAGTTCAGTAATTACAGCCACAGTCTCCATCTGGTCCTTAGTTGCCCTGAAGTGTTTTAATGATGTAGTTTTAGAATCTGCAACATTAGGCTTTTCTGCTTAGAACCTTTCTGGTTCTACGGTCTGTAGTTCATTGCCATTTTTTGGTTCATGTTGTTCCTTCCCACTCCACTGTTTTCAGTAGCTTTACTCTCATGAACTGGAGCTCCTGAGTCACTTGATCCCAGCTCCCAGTATCCTGGCCTGAAATGCTGGCAAGAGTCTCCCTTCTGCCCCTGCTGCAGAGAAGGCCACTGCCCCCCAAGCCTCTCCCACTGTGTGAATGAACACTCAGCCCCCCAGAGTGTGACTCCCAGGCTGCTTTCAGGTGACATTTATTCAGCCTGCTGGCCCTGCTCCAGGCCATTGAGTCCTTGCTCTGGACACATTCACATGCATCCTGTGACACAGTCTCTGAGCCAGGGCTTGGGCTACTCCAGCCTCCCTTAAATTGTATAAACAGGCCTTGGACAGAGAGGCAAAAATGGCCATACTTGAACTCCAGGAAATTTATGCTGTGACCATTTCTAGTAAAAAACCACAAGGTGAGCACCTCAGCTGCTCTTTTTTCATGGAGAGGTACAAGGCCTCTTGTAAAGGCAGACACTGAATTATTAACCACTTACATAGAATTCTAGTCACCATACCTCTTACCTTCTTGACACTAAGGAATATAATTCCTTGGTAATTATAGAAAGAATTTCCTTGTTTCATTCAAAGTATTCTAGAAATTAACAGGTGTTTTGCAATGTATTTTTATTCAGTGCAATTTTTTAAAAACTGATGCAGTGTAATTCCGCCTCTAAATATAATAGTAGAGTACCGGCATTAGAAATCTGTTTATCTGTAAGGCATGCAGCCAGTGCTGTGGCTCCTAAAATGTTTTTTCTCTCCAGTAGTGGTAGGGTGGGTAAAAACCACCCTCTCCTGTCCTTGATCTCTACAATGTCACCATTGTGAAGTGGATGAGTTCCAAAATATGCAAAACTGTTAAACCTAATTGTTGTACAGTTTCAAATGCAACGGCTGCATAAATATCTGGCTCTTCTCCCAGACATTGATTCTGAACTCAAATAAACCTGTTCTAGAACCAAAGAGGATGGGATTTTCAAGTTCATTGAGATAATCTGAGGTTCTTCTTGCAATGTTTTTACATGCTGAGATTATAGGCTTTGCTTAAAATTTTGGCAGTCCAGAGGTGGTCTCAACATCATTTGTGGCATTTGGTTGCTGCCACACAGAAATTTGTAGTTGTTTTCTTGCAAAGTACTCTGGAGGTCATTTACCTGCTTGTGCAGCATACTGTAAATCCTGGTGAATATTTTTAGCAAACTAAGTAATTTATGAGAAGTTCTAATCAGAAGATGCAACAATAAAAATTTTCCAGACTTATCCATGACATAGCAGTACAGTAGAACAGAAACTGTTTGCGGAGTTTGAATGATATGACTTTTGAAGGCAGAGACTATAACATCTCATCCAAGTACTTTCTCTTCTGTACAATCTCTTCTGTACTTAGCCTTGTTGGTGCTCTCTGGTAATACACTGGCTTTTGAATATATTTCAAAAATATATTTCAAAATTGGAGAACTCTGGGAATAAAATATTAGTCCAGAATTCTGCCAAATTAAAAAAATTGAACAAATATTGGTTGATATATTTTTATTGATGTCCATAACAAATTACTATACATTATAGTGATGAAAGTAGAACTTGTGTGGTCTGTTTGGCTTTCTAATAGTCTTGTGGAAAATCAGGAGTACTCAAGGGTTGCAATCTTTAGTTAGAAGATTAATTTTTTAAAGTACTAAAGATGGCTCTGCAAGATGCCTTCATTACAAAGGCACTGATCAGTGAACAAATGGATTGTTTGTTATTTTAGTTACTAGTTGGGTTGTTAATGAAGACTAACTGGACACCATTTTTCATTTCTTCTCATGTTCAGGATGGATGTGTCAAGAAAATACATGGGATGCTCCTGAGAGCTAAATTTGAATGTAATATTTGCATAACAGGCAAAAATGTCTTACAGTGCAAAATCATATTTACTCTGTATCACCAGCACAGTATTGAAGCAAGACTCTGAAAAGCTGAACAGCAAAGATGAATTAATATATGCAAAGTAATTTTCATTTACAGGGTTATTTATTTTGCACTTTTCCCATTATTATCATTCTTTACTTTGTTGCAGTAATATTTTGGATGTACTAGAATTAGTGACATGTTAATTGCTACTGTCCATTTTGATGGACATTAATGCTTTAAGGTTTAAACTCTAACTTAATTTAGCCCAGTAGCAGCTCTTTCCAGCTAAACTAAGCTAACAAGACTGCCATGTAGATTTAATAGCAGATACTATATACCAGTGAAGTCAGGGAAAGCATCACTTAGAGTCAGTCTATCAAAATTGTCTGTCTATGTGGTGATTAATCTACAAAACATGCAATGTACCAAGCAGCTGTAAAAGCACTGGGACTGGTTTAGTTTTTGAATTAGAGTAGTGAAATATTAAAGCTATATTGGATGTCCTCATTGCTACTGCAATGCCACTTGACCAGAGTCAGCAGCCAGCAAGCCTTTGTTACATGCAGAGGAGTCAGTGCTGTGTTAGCTACTGAAACGAAAGCTGTTTGCATAAATGCAAAACTTCTGTCCTTATGTAGTTTTGAGCACTCAAAGCATCACCCACAAAACCACTTATGATAGTTATGTAAAGCAGTTGGAGGTCTGTTTGTTGCTCGTCTTATAAAGAACTAAGGCATTGTTTACTTTTGCCCCTGCTGGACTCTGTCAGGGAAGATAATTTACAGCTAAGACTTTGTGAGACTCTTCCACAGAACAGCAAAAGATGCTAAAATCAGATGTAACATATGTTTTCCAAAATTTTGAAGATAATGAAAACTTACACTAATTTCTTAGTATATGGAAAATCTTCCAGAATACATACAGCCATGTATGTTTCAGCATCTCCTACATTACTCTACTTGTCGGCAGGGGATTGACATAGTGGTGAGGATGTTACCTCAGCATTGTCTCTAATACTCTGGACAATTGGTAAAAAGTGAAAAATCAGGGCATGAGTGGGTTGATGTGCAGTAATATTTGTATGTGCAGGCTCTTTTAGCTCCTCCCTTTTGTTTCCAGTTCAGTTTGCCTTCATTCTATGACAGCGGAGTGCTCACTCATCTACTCTGTGAAGGGTTCTTGTGACATAACTGGTGGAACATTAAATGGTGGAGCAACTCCCTGAACTTCTTCTGAACTGTGTTCTGAATAACTCCTGTATCTGGTACCCAAAAGGAAGGATACAAGCAATTACTATTAATTAACCAGTTAGTGAACAATGAAAATAGACAGTACAGCCTGAATTACTATTCTGAAGTAATTTTTAAAACAGAGGTATCTGGAGCTCTTCCTCAGGGCTGGAGCATTAGAGAAAAATCTCACTGTAGAAGAGTCTTCAATAAAAAGCATCTCCTAGTGAAACTCGTGTTGGCTTGCAGGTCTCAGAAAAGAGATGACATTGGGGCAGCAGAGGGGTGGGTGATGACCCCTCTCTGGTGACCAGTGACAGCACACAAGGAAATGGAATGAAGTGTTGTCAGGGGAGGTTTAGGTTGGATACCACGAAAATGTTCTTCACTAGAGGCTCACCACAGGTGGCTGTCCACTGGAATGCCCAGCTGTCCGGGGAAGTTGTGATGGCACCAAGCCTGTCTGGGTCCAAGAAGTCATATGGCAAAGTGTTACGTAATCCTGTGAGAACCAGGGAGATGGAATTTATTATCTTTATGCATCCCTCCCAACTTTAGAATAACATAAAATATCTTGATATTCTATGATTCTATAGGCTTAAAGGATATGTTTTTTGCCTTACCAAGTTCCTAAGTAGATTCAGTAACTGTTTTGTTAAATACATTGTCATTTTATATTTTGGAATTAAACTCTTTTCCTAATTATTATGTGTATGAGAAATACATTATCATAGCTTGTTATTTTTCTATTGAACAATGTAAAGTTAATATGACAAGAAGCATCGTGTTTGTAGTAATATTTTTGTTGAGGTGACTAAGGTTAATAAATTTGATTTAAATTTGGGCATCATAATTCTCTGCTAAAAAAATATTCTGATAGTGCAGAGAAGCTGCACTGTCATTACAGAGAGGCTGTAATGACAATTTTGAACTAGCATTTTCTGAACAGAGAACTTTACAGTCAACACATGCATTGCTAACCAAATCTAGTTTGTAATGTCCTGGGAGTAAGCCAGCTGTAATATAATGTAACAGGACTAACATAACTGGAGTGACTGCATTTAACTTATTATCAGAATTGATTTTAGAAATGAGATGAGAGTCCTGTGACCTCTCTTCTTAATTAAAAAAAAAAAATATTGCAATGCCTGTACTTCTCAGTGCAATTCCTCCGTCTCACTTTGGGATGGAATGAATTACATTTGAGGGGGTCTATCCCTTGTCACTGACACTAGAAGCAGTCCAAAGGACTATCTCAGAATGGATAATGCTAGCTAAAATCAATCCTACCTGTATTTTACAGTGGTGTATGTGGGAGGAGAATTGATGGTCACTGATTGTAATAAAACTATATGCTTCTGGAGTATTATATCTGATATTTTTGTATTTTATATACATAATCTTAGTGATATACCTCCAATTATATCTAGTTTATACCCCTGTAATCAGGTCTAACTGATTTACTCCAGGTCAAAGTTTGTGTCTGCAGCTGTATTTCTCAGAAAAAAAGTAAATACAACTGCATATTCCAAATGGGATTTCAGCTGTTTATCCTCAAAACTGGAAGGAAGATGGTCACAATTTGAGTAACTCATAAAAGTAAAGTGATCTTTTTACCTATGACATATTGTACATTAGTAAGATATTAACAAACATCACTAATATCAGAATCAAATACTATTTCAATATAAATGTGACAGGCTGTAAAACAAGATTTACCTTTTGGCTTTGCTTTCAAATGCAGTATGTTACCTTCAAAGCCAGTTTCGATTTTCTCAGGTTCTCTTGAGGCTATATGGTAATAAATAATAGTATCAAAGAGAAAAGTGAATTATCAAGCAACTGAAAAGAATTTAAAATGCCATCAGTAATTGAAAGGGTTGATTTTTTGTGTGAGTGATAAAGGATAAAAACTAAATATCACTCTTGTCTTTAATGGATTATGGTGAAAGATAGAGTCCCTCTGGAAAGGGGTAGGAGCAGGAATCAGACTCTTCAGATGGTGAAAGATGAGTATTTGGTGTTTTGAAATGCATGTGTATACAGAGCCAGAAGTGCACACAATTACTAGGGGTCATTTGTGTGAGTGGCAGGGAAGCTGTAGAGGAAGGGCTCTGAGATTTGTGATAAAGCAGGACTACTCCCACTACAGCATGGATATCACAGCTTTCTATCACAGAGGAGCATTCAGTCAACCTTATAGCAAAGTTTTCATAAATGTTTGTTGAAATCTTCTATACTGTCTGCAAATACTGCAGTAATTTGAAATTGATGCAGATGAGAAGACTCATAGCAGCAGTTTGCCAGGCTCTAATTTTCTTCAAAGGAATATGAATAAGGCAGAAAAGATAGTGGAAGTCTGATTTTTCAAAAATACTGGTAACTGGCATGTTGAGTCTGATTTTTCAAAAAACTGGCATGTTGAAATGATGTGTTGGAGACAAATCTGTGATCTGATTGAAAGGGCATGCAAAACTCTGAAGAAAGCATTAAATGATGGGCCTGGGTCCTGTGCAGTGTTCAGTGGTGTAAATACTTCTGTTCTGAAAGCAGAAAAGACAACAGGTGCAAATGCTGTTGGTTGCAACAGTTTATTGTGCTCATAGCCAACATAACACAAATCCATAGAAGACCTAGTGCTGGAACAAGCTGAAGCACACATTGTCCCAGTAGATTGTTTTCCTTCCTGTTTGAGCTAATTTAATTTTAGATCACTAACATTGTTGGCGTCCCAGCCCCAAACTTTATGGCGCAATTTACATTATTAACATATCTGAACTATCGTGCCATTCTCCCTTGAGGATAAAACAAGTTCCTGAAATTGTAATATGTGGGGCTGGCAAAACAGAAGAACTGCTAGAAACTCTGTTTAGGAAAGAGCATGTTGGAGAAGCCCAGCACAGATTCTCCACAACAGTTTTTACACCTCTCTGTAAACAGAGCTGTGGACAGTTGCCTAATTCATTAAGACAAGTAGCCTGATGTTATTTTAGGCTTGGATTTATTTAAAATATTAAAGGACAGACCTAACAATTTGTCTTTATTCTCTTCCCTCCTCCCCCACCCTGGCCATTATACCTGGGATTGTGTTTTGACCCACCTGCCCCTGACCTTTCTATTCCACTGCTGATGCCCCTCCCAACATCCTGCAACCAGGACAATCCATGGCAAAAGATGAACTTGTCCTAACTTTTTCTTGTTTTAAAGTAAATTTGTTCATTTTTCCTTATGAAGCATTTTGGTATGTAAGGATACCATATGGCTCTAGGTTAACAAATCCTTTATAGAAATACCACTTCCTTTCCTGCTTAAATGAGTAAAGGTTCCCTATCAACATTCACAAAGGATTTCCCTATATACTGAGCAATATATAAAAGCTAAAATAGTTTTGGCCACCTTCCAGGCATTAGGAGAAATACAATACTCACTAGCTTCTAAATGGAAAGAAGTAAAATTAGCATCCTGCTTCCTTCTCATATGTTGGGAGATTTTCCTTATGCACTGATTATTGGCTAAAGGTTACTGTTCTCATCTCTATCTAGTAAAATTTCCTTCTGCTGCAGCCACCCACCCTAACTAAAGGGCATGAGACTTTTTTATTTTTGAGATCAAATAGATGTAATGCTTTTTCTCATTTTGGCAAATCACTTTCATTTTGGTTCTAAGTTTTCTGCAATGACCTAGCTTTGCCTAATAAATTAGGAAAAAGTTGCAACATTTGTGTTTAAACTCAAAATTCAAAATGGTTTTGCTGCTGAAAGTGCCTACTGAACACCCCTCCATCAGTTTAAATGATTGTGAAGCACTTGTGTTGCATTGCCCATTGAAGGGTTAATTTGCAAATTTGAATACTGATAATGTATTTCCATGGTATTAGGACAATTCTGCCCTCAAGAGATAGGTTAGTATAGCAATGATAGATTTCAATTTCCACTGTAATACCATGTTGATTTTTACCACCCTTAGCATTTCCTTGTTGTTTGGGGGGATTTTTAAATTACATCTTGACCAGTTTGCACATCTAGTGTTTGTAGGTGAACAGTTTTATGAATATACTTTAGCACTGTAATAAATCTTTAGATGGTATTATTACCTAACCTTATACAGAATGTTCTTGTAATTGAAAAGGCCTTTTAAATCCAAGCATTTTCTTCTTGGCTCTCAGTTGAGAATTGTATTTAATTTGAAAATGATAGTCTATGGAAGTTGCTATTTTCTAGTATAAGGAGGATGCTATTTTTTAGTATATGGAATATATATATTTTTTTTCCCGTCTGAATTGCTGACATATCCATTACTGTATGTCAAATGTTTTTAATTTCACTAGGTCTGTAATGGATATCTGAATATCTGTGTGATGTATGCTTCCAAAGCCTCATGAAGATCTGTCTGATGGGCATACTCAAGCTGGCATTTCCAAAGCTACTTTGCAAGTCAGAGAACAGCATGCATCTCGAACATTTTATGGAGTGATTATTTTGAATTGATAATTTAAAGAAATAACACAAAGAGCTACAGAGAATTCATTACTGTTGATGTCTTTAGAAATGTAGGATGAAATCTGATCAGACTGGTTTGGGCTGTATAGCAAGAGACTCCCTGATAGAAACAGTGGGTCTGGCCTGGGGGAAGAAAAACAACTGTTCTTCTCTAATGGAAGACATAACCTGGAAAGCAAGCTTCTGGGTCTGTGTTTTTCTGGAAGACTAAAAACTAGCGTGGTTAGCATTGTGTGAGTGAGGCTGTATGTATGAGTAAGGTTATACCAGGCTGAATTTCTGAGCTTAATGAAGCTGATGAAAACGTTACTGCATGCTTTAACAAGGACGGGATTCACTAGAATATTAAAAATAATTAACTATGCAAAATGTAATTAACAATGAATTCTAATTAGCTACCTGTGGAAATTGGGCCTTTATTGTCACAGTTTTTCTTTTTCTTTTTTTTTTCCCACTCCTCTGCACTCTGAATTGCTTTTCCAACACCACCTCTGCAACTGAGCTGTGTCAGCTGTGCAATATACTGTGATTCACACAACAGTGTTCTCACAAAGAAAAATTGTCACAGGAGAAGAACTTGTTAAAATTTTGACTGTAAGCAATATTTGTCATTTTGAACTGGAATAATAAAAGACAGGGAGGGGTTAACCTAATTTTGTTTAATGGAGAAACAGCACAGTTTCCACACTAGAAATTACATGACTGCCTAGTAAAGGTAGGAGTGAAATCACCTTGGAAGTAATAACGCAAAGGATATAGGTTGGAAGGGAGATCCATTAGAGAAATAGAAGAGATGTAGCAGGGCTGTTAGCACTGAAAATGAGAAAGGAAGAGAAAGCCATGCACACAGATGGAAGATCTTGTTTCATTGTTCTGAGGAGTGTGAGGAAAGGCAGGATACTGATTGCAAGAGGCTTGGGTTTCTGAACATGGAAGCCGCTTCCTTTGTTTGGTTATTCTTTTCCTTATGTAAATAATATTTATTCAGTAATGAAAATGGTTAGTAGAAAGTGCTATTGCGACTGTTTAGAAATATTGGTGAATATGGGAAAGGAGGAGAATCCTCTTGTGTCCTTACTGCTCTGTTTTCCCCCAGCAGAAAGCCCTGATGTGGCATAATAATACATATTGACCAATTTGAACTGATGGCATTCTTTGCAAATAACACAGTAAAGAAATAATGGGCCTTACCATGAGATTTTAATGGTATAAAACTGAAATTTAGGCCAACTGCTCAGTTCAGAGAGTACTAAAATAATAAAGGCTAATTGTAGAAATTTTTCACTTTCTTTGGGAAAGCCTCCATCCTTCAGAAGTAAGCCAGGGAATTCTTTGAGACTTGTTTTAAGCCTGAAGTGGACTGGACTTTGTGTTTTGTGTATAATAATACACAAAGGCTTCCAAACTCAGTGGGACAGCTCAACACAAATGGCTCTTGACAAAAACAAATTACAAACAAAACAGGCACTGTCTTGCAGTGAGCAGCTAGGCACTGCTCTTACAGAGATGGTTTTGTGTCCCATTCACATGCATAACACTTCTTGATATTCACTAATGAGAGACAAAACCGCCCCACATTCCATTGCTGTTATAACTAGAATGGATTCCCTAGAGCACACACATTTAAAATAATTATTAATTAGTAAAGATTTTGTGCTGACACTGAGAACACCTGCAGGTAGGACTAGATGCTATTTTTGTGTAAACATATACTTGCTTATTTTTGTCCCTCTTCATGAAAAAAAAAGGAAAAATCGTTCTTGCCATTTGTTCATTGGCTCTTATGGTTTTGCACTTAGACACTTGAGAATGCAATTGCCTCAATTTTGAAACTGATCTTATCAATACTTATGAACTCATTTTCACAACTGAAATAGAAAGAAATATGGCACTGCTCAGATTTTATAAAGATACTTCTCTTTCTTCTGCCTGTTCCGCTTCAGATACTTGTGATAGATTTGCTTTATTCAATTAACATCCCTCCCCATCTCCTTAGGCTGGCCTGACAGTGTTACAAATTGGAGGTGAGTGTACTAACAGCATGGAGGTGAGGGTATCATTCATGCTACCAGCCCTACCTTCTTCAGCCTTCGGTGGTTTTCACAGTTGCCATGTGCACCACCAGCCGTTTTTCCTCTACATCCTGCACCTCTACAGCACCTTGCCTCCTGCAGAAGGCAGTGTGGTTCCTTTACCACATTTACAAAAGAAAGAGAGGTCTCCTGCCCACAGCCTAACATTTCTAAAGTACTCTGTATTGTTTGTAGGTGTTCTAAGAGGTAGACCAGAAAATGTGACCACTTGGTTTTAGTGTGCCTTTCATTTGGATGTCTTTGATTTTTGCTTTAATCTATAATAAGAATGAATTGATCTAGAATATGCCTAGAAATGGAGACAAGTAAATGAGCGACTGTATCTGAGCATGGAAACTAGATTTTTCCATGTCCAACAATTTCTCTAGAGGAAGTAAGAAAGATGAGGACAGACTTTGACAGACTTGTAGTGAATGCAAAGAGCTGCACCTAGCTCACTGCTCTCTGCCCTGCAGCTCCTGAGGATGTTGGTGGCTCTAAGGCAAGGCTGTCACAGAATCACAGAATGGTTTGGGCTGGAACAGATCTTAAAGGCCATCTCATTCTAAACTCCTTGCCATCAGCAGGAACACCTTCCTCAAGACCAGGTTCCTCAGAGCCCCATCCAGCCTGGTCTTGAACACTTCCAGGGATGGGGCACCCACAGCTTCTCTGGGCAACCTGTGCTAGTGCCTCATACCCTCACAGGGAAGAATTTCTTCCTAATATCTAGCTGGGGTGTGCATTTGACAATCCATCAGATCCACTTAATGATTATCTCGGGTTTAAAGCAGGTCGCCTGAGCAAGCTGCAGCACTAAGAATGACGCCTGGGGAACTGATTTGCAGGATCATATAACCCTGCTTTAAGATGGAAATATGCATCAGGAGAGTGAAACACAAGGCTTAGAGTGGTAAGATTTCAACAGTTTCTCTTGAACTTGCCTTCTGAAGTCTGTCAGATCTTCATTATGTTGGTCAGTCTAAAGTGATACAGCTCGCCATTGTTATGTAAATAACATCAGAATAACAGCTATTGGTGGACTTAATACTGCAAATGCTCTGTATAAAGTCAAACTTCAGGCTCCTGAGACTTCAAATTTTCTTATTATTTGAAAAATAAAATTGTTTTTAATATTGTTATCAAATAAATTATTCATGTAGTTGTACCAGACATACTTACTCTCTGGAAAATGTGGCGGGTGCGTATTTTTATAATTGAGAATGCCATTTGATATTGCCCCATGCTATTATAGTGCATTCCAAATGGAAAAAAATGTTCATCAGAAGTGAAATCTAAATCTGGATATACAAAATAACCCATAAATTCTTCATAAGTATCTCTGGCTTTGAATTTCCATGGTTACTGCACCCAAATATGATTTTTGTTGAAGTGAGTGTGTACCTGCTAATTGGACCAGTGATTCAAATCTAACAAGTTGGATCATTGAGCACTTCTCAAATTCTTCACATCGGGATTTCCAACAAAGGCTACTGCCATTTTTTATTTTAGAAAAGAAAACTTCTGGACATCAATGTAGACTGTCTAATGATGATAATCTTGAAAAGCCAAACCAGAACTAGCAGCGAATGTTGCATATACAAATTATGTTACTTAGATATGACTTGCAAATCATTTAAACAAGCAGTAGGCACAACCAGTGAGCACTGTGGTTTCAAGCAAGTTTTCATAATTCTTTTTGGTTGGGCTCCGTACATAAAATGTAGAATCATAAAATATCCTGACTTGGAAGGGGCCCACATGCATCATTGAGTCCAACTCCTGGCCCTGTACAGGACACTCCTAAGAGTCACAGTTTGTGCCTGAGAATGTTGCCCAAATACTTCTTGAACTCTGTCAGGCTGGTGCTGTGACCACTTTCCTGGGAAGCCTGTTCTGTTGCCCAACCACCCTCTGGGTGAAAATCACTTTCTTAATACCCAGCATAAATCTACCCTGGCAACTTCAGGCCATTTGGGTCTTGTCACTAGCCAACACAAAGCACTGTGTCTGCCCTGTCTCTTTCCCTCACGAGGAAGTTGTACACTGCAATGAGGTCTCCCTCAGTCTCCTATGCTCTGGCTCAAGAGACAAAGTCACCTCCGAGCTTATTCATATGGCTTCACCTCAAGGCCCTTCACCATCACTGTGTCCCTCCTTTGGATACTCTCTAAGAGCTTGTTATCTTTTTGATATTGCAGCACCCAAAACTGCACACAATATTCAAGGTGAGGCTGCCCCAGTGCAGAGCAGAGTGGGACAATCCTCTCCCTTGCCCAGCTGGCCTGATGCACCCCAGGACATGGTTGGCCATCCTGGCTGCCAGGGATGATTCATGTTCAACGTGCCATCAACCACGGCCCCCAAATCTCCTGCTGCTCTCCAGCACCTCGTTCCCCATTTGGGATGCCCATCCAGGGATGCCCCATCTCAGGTGTAGAATCTGGCACTTGTCCTTGTTGAAATTCATTGCCCAGCCCTCTGATTTGTCAAGATCTCTCTGCAAGGTCTCTCTGGTTTTGGGGGAGTCCACAACTCCTTCCAATTAAGTATCACTGGCAAACTTATTTAGTATCCAAAGTGATTTATGAAAATATTGAAGAGCACTGACCCTAAAATGGAGCCCTGCCAAACTCCACTAGTGCCAAGTCACCAGCCTGATGTAACCCCACTTACTATAACCCTTTGTGTCTGACCCATGAGCCAGTTGCTCAGCCATTGCATGTGTTTATCCATCTGAATGATGAGCAGGCACAGCAATGAAACTGATGGGCCTGGAGTTACCAGGGCTATCCCTCTTGCCCTGCTTGAAAATCGGGACAACACTGATGGACTCCAGCACATTCAAAAGCATTTTCACAGGGCACCATGCTAACTAGTTCCCTGAGCAGCCTGAAGTCTGCTCTCCTCATATCCAGAGGTGAAGTTTTGATGACACTTTTCCTCCTGCCAACAGAGAATTTAAACCGGGTTGCTTTGGGATTGCTGTGGCCAAGATAGCTACCAATTACCACCCCACTCATGACACCCTCTCAATTAGCAAACTAAAAAATCAAGGAGGGCACCCCACCCTTCCTAGTCAGCTGCCTTAACACCTGTATCAAGAAGTTATTGTCTGGGTGTTTTAGGAAACTTCTGGACCTCCTTGTACCAGCTGTGTTAACCCTGCTAACATCTGGCATGTTGAAATCCACTATAAGGACAAGGGTGGTTGATTTAGAGGTGTCCCTTAGTTCCTTAAATAATTCATCAGTGTTGCCATCCTGGCTGGGTGACCTATATTAAACTCCCATGATGACATCCGCTTTATTTGTCTGCCCCTTAATCCTTACATTTCAAAACAGTTTTTATCCCTATCTGGATTATGTCAATATGACCACTTTCTTACATTTTCAGTCTGCCAGGTAAGACAAGGGTAAAGTATTTCCTATCCTGGTGCACTAACATGTAGGCATTTGGGAAGGTTTTTCAAGGTGAGGGTTTGAAAGCTAATATTAAAAAAATTCTATGAGTAACTTGAGGAAATGGAGAATTTCTATATTTTTAATATAAATTTTGAGGCATTTCAGAAGTTTTATAGAGTATTTTACTTCAAATGCCTACTATATCTTGATTCAAGAGATGTCTGTGATAAATGACAGACTAACCAGTTAGGTCATGGTTGCATTTTTTACTTTGAAAATGAAGCCCGGAGAATCAAATTCCTTGTTTTATTACAATGCTTCTTACATAATAACAACAACTAAATGTTGTGTACCTTTGCCTAAATGCCAGCAAATGGTCTCAGTTCTGTTAGCATTTCATTGACATTCAGTCTGTGGCTTCATGTTGGCCAAAGCCAATAATAGTCCCATCTGCCAAGTCTTGCTCTACACTCCTAATTCCTTAGCTGCCAGGGAACAGGAGTCTAAGTAAGAGAAACTTGACTTATGGTTTATTTGAATTTCAAACTACTAATATATATCCCCAACAAACTTACGCTGAAGGATGATTATTTGCCTCAGAGCAGTTTCTCCCTTGAGCAATCAGTCATATTTGCCTCCAGACTCCTGCCATTGCCTGCCATTAGCAAGTTCACACTTTGTCCCCCAGCGTCCTTACTCCTTCATGTGTAGTGGCATCACTTTACTGTTCCCAGCCTCTGTTCCTTCCCTGGTTACAGAAGATGCAGAGGAGGCAGAGTTACTGATGTCTTCTTTGCATTGGTCTTTACTTCCATGACCAGCAATGGGCAGAAACTGATGCACAGGAAGGTCCAGCTGAATAGGAGTTTCTTTACCATGTGGATGACCTTGCACTGGAACAGATTGTGCAGAGGGGTTGTGGAGTCCCATTCATTGGAGATACCCAAGAAGCATCAGAACAACCAGAGTCACAGTATTATTAGGGTTGGCAAAGGCTTTGGAGGTCATCCAGTCCAACCCCTCTGCCAAGGCAGGATCACCCAGAGCAGGTTACACAGGAACGCAGCAAGGTGGGCCCTGGATGTCTCCAGAGACACACACCGTGCTGTGCCGCGGGCTCCAGGATAACCCTGCCTGAGCAGGGAGGCTGGGCCAGATGCCCCAGTGTGGTCCCTTCCAACCTTTCCCACTGAGAATCTCTTTGCCTCCGAGCTACTCCTTACTAACCTTTCTCGTCTGAAACACTTACAAGCTACTTTATTTTATAAATCAACAGCACAGTTTGCAGATGGCCCCTCAATGATATAAACAATCTTTTTTTAATTTATTTGTTTTTAATCTCCGCATCCCGGCTGTAAGGACGCTCGGATCCCCGTTCCTACCGGCGCGGCTCCGCCCGCCTGCCCGCGGCGCTGCCCGCCCCGCTGCGGGACAGGATGTCCCGCCTCCCGCCGCTCTCCCCATTGGCAGGGAGCTCCGCTGGCGTACGGGGGGCCGAGCTTTCCCCGTCTCCAGTAGCAGCGGAGCGAGGGAGGGATCGGTCAGCGGCTCCGCCGGCGGAGGGGTGGGGGGTGGGCGGGCGAGGGAAGGAGGGGCGAGGATTACCCGGGGCCGAGCGGGCGGCGGTGCAGCGGAGCAGGAGCTGCTGCCGTCGCTGCCGCGGCTGCTCGGTGAGTGTGGGAGCCCCGGCAGCCCCGCCGGGCTCGGGGGCGGCGGGAGGCAGGGGCGGGAGCGCCGTGAGGCGGCGGTGGGCGGCGGGCGGCGGGGGAGCGCGGCCTCCGCTCCGCATCCCGGAGCCCCGCGGGAGGGGCAGGCGGGGCAGGGCCGGCCCCCGCGGCGCCCCCTGCCCGGGCGGGGCTCTGCCTCCGCGCCCCGAGCCCCCCGGCCCGGCCCCGGGCTGGCCCCGGCGGGTGGGAGCCGTCAGGGCGGTGACAGCGGGGCGGGAGCGCGGGGGTGGGATGCTCGGGAGAGGGGGAGCCCCCGGCCTCGGGCAGGAGGGGGTGCGGGTGACCCTGATAATCGCTTTATGTTGGCCTGCGGCTTGCGTAATCTGCGATCAATTATTTATTTCATGCACCACTTACGGGGCTGAGGGGCAGCGTTGAGGCCTTTGGTGTGGCTCAGTGCAGCAGAAGGGAGGCTTCCTTCCCACGGGTGTGATAGGGAGGGGATGTGCAGGCTTTTTTCTAGGTTCAGATAGTATTCCTAATGCGTGTTCCTCTCCCCGTGCAAATTCAGGGGACGTGAACGAGCCAGGTCCTTCTTCATGATACATTTTTAAAGATCAAGTGGAAGCCATCCTAGTCTGAACAAAAATAACCTTGTGTGGTTTGCTTCATGTGCTAGATTGTCCTTTTTTAAATTTTTTTCTTTCTCTCTGCTCATTCTGTAGCAGGTTGGGTTGCTCAGCCAGCCTGGAGAGAAGGCTGAAGAAGGAAACATGTCTTCTGATTCTTTTTGTCTGTCTGCTCAAGCAAGGTTTGACTCCAAATGGTTGAAGACAGACTTGCAGGTAAGGACTTTGGTCATATTGCATTATGACCTTTCAGGTGCTTTTCAAGGATGCTTTTAGTCCAAAAAGCTGACAAGTAGAAGATTGCAGCTCTTGAGATAGTGTATAGGTTTTCCCAGGTATGCTGATTTATAAGTGGCTTTGAAGAAACACCAAGTTATTTTGATCTGCAAATACATCTGCATTTTCAGTCCAGTCCCTTCTGCTTTGAAGCAAGCTGGGCTACATATGTGTGTTATCTTTGCTGAGTGTCACAGCTCCTAGGAGAGTATGTGGCATTTCTGCTAGAACTATAAATTCTTATTTAGGCTGTTGCTAAATGTCTTGCCTGCATATGAGCTGGCAGTTTTAATGCACAGGAGAACTGAAGCGAAAGGCGATGGAAATGTAATTTATATTTTGAAGAATTCAAATTAGATTTTGCTGTAGTTGTTTGCATTATGGATAGAGGGTTCCTTTAAATTTTGTCCTTTTTGAGTTTTTTGTCAAAGGTACAAGGTTGAAATGGAAGTGGTCTTCATTGAAATATACCAGTAGTTGGTGGAAGCTTTCTTTTATCTTAGTAGATTTCTTCATTTAGCAAAGTTGTGTGATATGGGGAGGAGGAGGATATTAACGTGTTTTCTCAATTCAGGTTTTGTGAAAAAGTGGAAAATATAGAGAAATAGAGTAGTTTGGGTCAGTTATGTTTGTTGTAGATGAAATGAATAACTAGATTAAGTTATTGTCTCTTCACCTTCCTTTACCCAGATGTTGCATATAGATCTCTTACTTTGAATAACCTTTCCAAACCTTTCAACTAAATAACCTTTCAACTCAAAACTGCAAAATTCTTTTTGGGATGGGCCAACCAGTGTTATTCTTTTGTTACTGCTAATGATAGTGCTCCTGAAAAACTCTTAAAAATTCCATCTTTGTGACTTTTCCCAGATTACCTGCTGATAGTCTTCATGCTTGAGTTGTTCTTATGGTTAGACAAGGATTTTTCCTCATGCAATTGTGATTTGAAAGCAGCCTTTCTCCAGTATTTTACATCAAACAAGATAAATTGGAATCAGAAGTGACAGATATAGCCTAAGAGGTTCCATTATTTAGTAGGTCTTGAATGTAAATGCTATGAAATGACAGGGCTTGCTCTTGATTTGGTTAGATTAATTTTATTTTCATCTTTCGATCCTACCAAAGTAAAAGTTTCAGTCTAAAGTCAGATGTTTTCTCTAAAGTAGTAAATAAAGATGCTGTACAACATTTTCGAGGTAAGCATATTAAGAAATAGGGAAATATTTTTTTGTTTCCAGAAGGGTGGCTTTTAGATTACAAATGTATTGTATATAATGATTGTTGAATACAGGGAAATTTATCTGAAAAAGTGGCAACCTTTGTTTGTAACACCTGCTGATTATGCATTGCCTTTTTTTTCTTCTCTATTATATGGGGTGAAAAATGTGACTGTTCATGTGATTTATCAGATTTTTTCTTTTTTGTAGTGCCTTTTTTTCTACATCCCTTTTTTTTTCCTGTATATTTAAACTTTTTATAGGAGGTTTCAGTTGTCATCCAAAGTTTTATGGGTTATTTTCAGTTGTGTGTATAAATGCCATGATATTATTTGTGATTTATGAGACTGTAGCTTAGCTGATGTGTTACAAGACTTCCTTTTAATAATAAAAATCTTCATTTGCAGCATATTTCTATGAATAAATGCTCTTACTGACACAAGTTCTTTATGTGCAATAACAAGTTAAAGTCATAATTGCCAGAGTACTCTTTTTTTTTTCTTCCAATCAAACTGTAGTCAGAATAATGAGAATAATAAAATAAGAGAACAGTAATGATTTGTCATCTGCTAGATGCAAATATCACTTCTCTGGAATCTGAAGACAAGCCAGGCCCCTGGGTATAATATAATTTTCTTATTAGGTTACCTGTTTTTGGTATTACACAGGTCCTCATCACAGAACTCTTAATTGGATGTGTGTGTTCAGTATTTTGAAAAATTGAGCACGTGAATCTTGAGTAGCATCTTTTAATGTATTAAATGACAGATGCCTTCTGTAAAGGAGAGGGGTTTTGGGCTCTGGAGAATTTTTCTACTACCTGAATGATTACTTTAGCTGCTTGTTGGCTAGCATGACCTAGCTGCATGTGGTTATTTTTTTAATAGGTATAAATCCCGTGTCTTAATCCTTTAAGTTCTATGTGTACTGAATATGTAGATTTCTTAATGTGCTTGTTTTTACTGGCTCAGCTGTAGAAGAGCCCTATTGGTGCTCAAGAGACTGTCAGCAGGAATTGAAAAGGTAAACACAGTACTATGAGAGGTTTGAAGAGGACACACTAAATTTATGTGAAAGGGTTAAGATGACTACAAATTGTTTGGAATTGGACCCTGGAAATCTTTACTTGGTAGTTACATTTTTAACTTCTCAGTGTACAGCAGTCCAAAAATGAGTAGGTGACAGTCCTTGTAGAAACAGAATTATTTTGGGGAATTACCTTAGGAGACTTAGAGAGACTGATTAGTTTTTAAAGTAAATTCTGCTGCTACAAAATTTGGGGTGTATAGCTGAGATTGGAAGTAAAATGGTTTCATTTGGTAATCTAGTATCTCCAAAGTACTTTTTTTTTTTTTTTACTTTTTTCCTTTGTCACTGTTGCCAGAGTTTATTTTTTAGACTTGATAACTGGCAGTTATTGCAGGTTAAGCCAATGAAATCTCTCTAAAAATTATTGTATTCTTTTTTGTATTAGCTCAAGAACATGTTGCATGAATAGTGTAATACACAATATTCTAGTACTATTTGCATTAATAAGTATTATGTTGTGGTATTAATACAATAAGAAAAGAGTGACATGTGGATTGTAGCATGGCTTGTGTTTAATCACCTGTGTGCATCACTGGTGCAGCTGGTGTCCGGGCCAAATTTAAATGTTCTTACTCACTTTTGGGATGTTACTGCTGTGAGACAAAGGCAGTATGGTATAGCATGTTATTACTGCTCTTAAGTGAATATCAAAGGCACAAGTCCTTCTGTAGTAGCAGTGACCTTCTGGCCTGCACAATTACCTGAGGTGATGTGAAGTGTTAATGGAACTGTATCTTCACAATGTTTTTTGCTTACATTAATTTTTCTGAAACTGAACAATACTATTTTAGGAGGCTTAAGTGCTCCACAAAGATCCAAATGCAACCCGTAACTGCTCCATGTCTTTTTTAAAACTTTGTAATTATTTGTATGATTTATGGCTACTAGTGTAATTTTGAAGTGCTCAGAAACATTTCTTTTACTTAAACAAATCTGAATTTCCTGGTGGAGCAAAATAGGATATTCTATCTGTAAAACCAGACTTTTACAGCAGCTGAAATATCAGGGTAGTTCAGCTGAATATGAGAACATCAGTACACAATATGTAGTATGTATCAACAGGATGTGTATAACATGACCATTAATAAAATAGTCCTGTGAAGTTATAAAATAGGTGGATTTTAGTGCAGGCCACTTTTTCATGCATCATTCTTAATAGATTTGCTTGAAAAGTTGGTGTATTATTTCAATTTATAAGTTATTTATTTAGATTAGAATTAATACATTGAAAAGACCTCCCTATTGATGACTATTACTAGTAGAAGCCATCACATTTGTAGCAAACATTTTGTGTCATGGGAGATTGTGCTCCAATGACTATTCCTAAGGTAGACATTCTTTATTATAAAAAGGGAAGATTAAAATTGTTTACTTAAACCTAGGTAGGTACCCAGTTTGTGGAATCAAACTGTGCTTATAATAATTCTGATTAAATAGATGTACTGTACAACTAAATTAGAATCTTATGCAGAGACCTTTAATTAGTGATGGATGAATAACTACAAACTAGAATTGCTGTGAGCTAATGGGATGCATGTGTGTGTTCAAATGGAGTTTAATTAGGCTGCTTATTCTGGATCCTGTGGAGAACTGTTGTGCTTAATAGCAGGAGTTAGAGGGAAAAACTTTCATTTTCCTGTAGTGTTGAGAAAAACTTTAGGCAACAGTCAAGGTGTAGGAGCTGTCTGCAAGAGGAACATCAAGCATTTCCATCAGTTTTCATTGAGTTCATGGTTGGCAGACTATTTCTGTTATTATCTTTTGCCACAGAGATGAAAATAATTTTTTTGAAATTAAATAGCCACCTTTAACAGTTGCATTAGCTTGAAACCTTTTTAGCCTTCCTTTGAAGTTAGATTAATAATTTTTATTTTCTTGAAAATCCTCCCTTCCAGCATTCAGATCAGTGTCTGATCTTTACCTGTGAGAAGATTATGTAAAGAAATGATGTCTTGGCTATTAAAAGCAAGAAGTTGGTGAAAGTTGCCTTCTCTATTTTGTTGTTTCCTGTTAATCTTCTTTGCTTTGGTTTTCTGAACAAAAAAATGAAGGGCTTATTTGGAAGCTATTACAGTAAACTGCAAATGAGGACTCCTTTGTAATTTAAGGAAGTGAACTTTGATACCAATTTTTAAAAGTTATTTTAAAACTGTAGTAGTGCTGTCTCTCCTAAATAAGTGATTTCCAGATGGAGGGAAAAACACTCATGTGGTGTGATAGGTTAGAGAAAGTAGATTTAATCCGTAGGTTCAAATATTTGGGTTCAGACAGAGCTATTCTTCAGATGCATAAAGATAGGGAATTGCATATTTTTTCTTTGTGTGTGACTATTAACTGTTAATTTTTCCAGCAAGTGGAAGACCAGCACCCTGCTGTTATGGGGATGTTTCTAGTTTAACTCCAAATCTGTTGAAGTAATGTGGGGCTGCTGAACTTTTTGATTTTGCTCTCTGAGCTCTCGAGTGTTTAGGTGTAGTGATGTTGCACTGTGCTCTGCATAGGTGTGATAAGCAGCTGTGGTCTCAGGGCATGCCTCGTTCTGCAGGGGAGGAAGGAAGCTAGGACAAAATACTAAGACAACAATGAAAAAGGAAACACAAATTGAATGGATTCAAAAAAGCAAAAACAAAAGAGAGACTTAGTAAAGGACTTATTCTTCTTTGATTTTCTTCACTACTACTGGGCTGAAAGTTTTTTTCACTTAAGTATTTTTCTAGTGAGAAGTTTTTCATGTAGTCTTTAAAATACAGCCAGTGGCTAATGCAAAAAAAAGTGAATAGAAGAACAGATTCTCCACTACTCTTGGCAATTCTGAGGTGAAGATGATTTAAGTAGCTTATATTTTAAATCCATATTGATGTTCTGTGGTTATGAAGTCAGTTTCTTAAATTTCCAGTGCAGTTATATAACCAGGAATCCTACCTAAGTCAATCCTTGTCCTTTTGTGTAATTTTATTTTCATGGCTTTGTTTTTCTTGAGATCAAGTTAACTTTTATGAAGGCTTCTATGCTTTTTGCAGGGAAGTTTATGAAACCACCTTGATAACATAATCTTATGTACTACATAGAGTTTGTCTAATTAAAATAGTTGACTTCAAAGCAAAATCAGAGCTGCTGATTACTCTTAAAATAACTTACTGAAAGCAAAATTTTAGCAGTGCTTTGAGAATCCTCAGGAGCTTACCCAGTTATGGTTGCAAGATTTAATTTTCTTGAAATGGAAGGAAATGTTAATGCCAGGGTCTTATTGTCCAAAGCTGATAGGGATGGACAGGAATTTCACTGTCAGCCTGTTGGAGGTTGGTAGCAGCATATGTCAGCAACCAAGCTAGATACCCCTTGGACTTAATCAGATGTTGTACCAGACAGAATAAATTACAGTTCTACTGCAGAGATAAGATTAACTAAAGATTAGAGTGGAGGCAGCCCAGTTTACAGTAGAAGTTCACTTTAAAGTCTCCTTAGGCCCTTGGGTTTTTAGTTTGTGATAAATGAGGAGGGCTGAGCCTTAGGTCTGTGTGGGAAGTGTGGATTTGTTGAGATATATGGGTTTCAAGTGATCAAGACATGGTCTGGGGATGAGAAAGTGTGACAAATGATGGAAGAGGCTTGGGGTTTCTGAAGGTGAGATGCGTAGGAGATGGGGATTGAGAAGAGGTCAGTAGATGTCATGGGAAAGGACAAGGGAGATTTTTAGCTTGGGGAATGAGTAGGAGGATTAAGAACATGGGCCAAAGTTGCAAGGCAGTGGATAGTAATGGTAGTATAGAGCTGCTGTTGTCCTGGTCTTTGGAAGGAAGTGTGTAAGTGATGGGGCAAGCAGGGCCTTGGGGGAGATGTACAGAGGGCATGTCTCTGGTACTGTTGTCAGTTGCAAAAGTTCAGTGAAAACTTCTTAATTTATTAATTTACTGAGTTTAAATTCATCCCTTTAAACATTTACAAATGAAATTGCTAAATTATTAGAGGGAAAGATATTCATATGAATCAAGCAATCTAGTGAGAGAGACTTTGGAAAACACAAGTGGCTGCTCTTGTGTTTGGAACTGCAGTATGTCAGAAACAATGAAGACACCAAGTGTGTTTTTCTTGTCTTGCACTATAGCACCAATTGCCTTGTGAAGGTTCTTCAAATAATTTAGTGGAGGAAAGTACCTTTGTTCAGAACAAAAAAAAAAAAAAGTTTTAGATCTCTAGTTTGAACACTGAGATGTGTCGATAGACTCGTTATGATTGACTGAATGTGAGAGGTATTGGTGGGAGCAGATGAAGAAAGTCATAAAGTACTGTAGGAAGAAAAAAATGCAGGATTGTGAAGTTAAAGCAGATGCTTTTCCACTACACAGAAGAGTGTTATCTTCAGCTGCAAGTTTCACAGAGTCACAAATGTTTGCGATTGGAAAGGACCTCTGGAAGTTATCTTGTCCAACTCCCCTGTTCAAGCAGGGCCACCTAGAGTCCAGTGCCCAGGTCTGTGTTTGAATGTCTTCTGAATATCTTCAAAACTTGGGAATCTACAACCTCCCTGGGCGCCTTGTGCCAGTGTTTGGTCTCCCTCTCACAAAGAAAATGTTTGCTGTTGGTCAGAGGGAAGCTCCTGTGTTTCAGTTTTCACTCATTCCCTCTGGTCCTGTCCCTGGGTACCACTGAGCAAAGCCTGGATCCATCTTTTTTAGACCTTCCCTTCAGATTTTATACACATATACGTAGATGAGCTTTCCTCCCAAGCTCTTTCTCTCTGCCTTTCCTCATAAAAAGGGAGTTCCAGTCCCTTAATTTTCATGGCTCTTTGCTCGGCTTTCTCCTTTTTGTCCATGTCTCTCACACTGAGCCTACACTGGACCTGTACTGATGCCTGAGGATGTTCCTCCCCAGCTGTAGGACTTTGCACTTCTTCATGAGGTTAGGGTTCATGAGGTTTAGGTTCATGAGGTCAGTCCATTTCTCCAGCTTGTCAAGGGCCCTCTGGATATCAGCACCACCCTCTTTTGTATCAACCACTCCTCCCCATTTCTGTTGGCTAAAAGAAATATTTCTCTTAAGGGAGCTGTAAATTTTCTATTGTGATTATGTAATTTTGAGACCATGAAAATAAACTTGCTTAAATAATTTATCACCTAAGAACTCAGACTTTTCTTTCACTTTTGGCTAATATATATAGCAAATTCTAGATATCTGCTGAATGTTGAGTAGATTAATAGTCATTTTGTTACAGCCGAATTTAAGTTGCCCTGTTATGACAGATGAATTGGTTGTAAATACTATTTCTTAATTATCTGCTCAGTTGGTTGCTTTGATTATTGCGGTAAAGTCAGTCCAGTGTTTCTTTACTTTCAAACTTGTCTCATTTTTCCCTTCCCCCAACGCAGATACTGTTGACAAAATGTTAACTACAACCTGAGTAGCAGGCAAAATTGTTTATCTGAAGGCTGCTTGTGGTATTTGGAGAGGGAGGTGGAACTCTGTGACCGGTAGTCTTGGTGGTTCCTCTATCTTTTTGCAACATACCAAGAAAAAAATACTTTGATAAGACTGAACCAAACTCAAGGCCAAGGAAATTTTGTTTACTTTTTCAGTTTTTAGTTGCATTAAAGAGTTGAGTGAACTTTCTGCTGTGTAAAAGAATTAGAGGTTGAAGTGGAGAAAACAGTTCCTAATTCTGCTTTATATGAATGCTTTCAGATTAATAAGTAAGTTTTCTGAAATAGACCAGTGCTACATTATGAAAAATCTGGCATTCAAAGCCTGAAGACATTTAGATTCTATGGGCTGTGAGAAAGATTTTCCATACCAAGGTGATCTGAGAATGTAAAGTAAAATTTGTGAAAAAGACAGTTTATTAGAAAAAGATCTTTAATTTCTGAAAACTATATTATCTGGCCCATATGGAGGGTTGCCTCACTTACTATTTTTCAAGCTTGTATTTTACCATAGGTTAGCATTTTACAGGTGAAAGGTAACTAAAATCACTGAAACAACTGTTTTGCTTTTTTTACACAGGAAAAAAACTACGAAAAGTAAATTCCCTAGGTGTCCCACTGAAGTATATGACCACATCTAAAGAAGGAAAAAGTGAAAACCATTTATTGTTGAAATATTCATAAATATTAAAAAATTAGTTAATGGTGAATGATTTTTTTCATTGTTGAAATGCAGCTTCAGGTTATTCCAATTTTTTAAAAATGAAGCCAAATGTAAAGCTCTTAGCAAAACACAAGGCAGGTCTTTTGCAAAATCTCCTTGTGCTGTGTAACACTGAAGAACAGGGTTACTGAAGAACCTTTCAGTAAGGCATGGTCAGGGTTTGATTCTGGTGCTGTACAATTGATAAGTCACAGATAAGATGAATAATGTCTAGCTCACACTGCATGATTCTGCCCCTGATCAGGCAGTAGTAAGTGACAGACAAGTACATTGTGTCAACTCATACTTTATGCTGAAAGAAGAATTATAGAAATCATTAATATGTGTTGGAGTGGATTTCTGAATATGAAATTCTCAATATGAAGTCAAGAAATTACTATGGGCATTTAGTGTGTTACAGTGGTGTGAAAGCATGCAACTTGTCTTTTAATTCCTGTTAACTGAGATGAGCTGGATCAGCAAATCTCTGCCCTGCTGATGGATGTGTCTTCTTAAAACCTCTAATCCTTAATCATTACAATGTAATGATTTTATTTTGAGCTATTTTCTAGAGACAAGTGGACTTTTGTGTAGTGGTAAATGTTTTTATGGCAGTTGTTGTAAGCCACATCTTTGGATTACCTCTCAGTTAAAACACTTTGGATTTGAATGCTGGTTACATAACACAAAGATGTTTCTGAATGAGCCTTCAGCAAGTGGTGTATTTTCTTACTTTTAAAAATTTTTTTTGGTGGTGTTGTTTATGATTTTTTTTTTAATGTGGTCCACTGCACCACTGTGGTATGCAGAAAATATTCTGTTTTTCAGTTTTATGTCCTGCCCTCCTCCCTTACGCTCTACAGCTGTGAATTACAGCCTGGTTATTATGGAATTCACTTGGGATGTAGATACCTGTTCTGCAGTGTTTTATAAAGCAAACAACAACATCCATAGAAGAGAAGTTGTCCTGCTCATTAGGATTCTCCAAGGGAGATCCAAATTCCTAAATCATTAGGAGACTTGTGTTGCAGCCAGTGCTTTTGTGAGTGGTTCCAGCTAGCAGAGTCTATATTCTGTTGCCAGTATTTTTGCTCTTGAGCACAGAGTGTATTGGGAGCTGACCTGGGCTCAGGCAGCCCTTTGCTCTTCCTCTGAGTGTTGCTGGATTTAGGCTTGATCCATTCCATAATCTGGCTCTTGGTGGGAGAGGAGGCATTGGAGCAGTTGGAAAGAGGAGGGAGGGTGGTGAGAGATGCTTTGCACAGCAGGACCAGATTGAACCGGCTGAATTCATTTACAAATCTGTGCCTTGATGTCATCATTCTGGTTAAGATGCCCAGCTCTTCAGCTGCTGGTTGGCCAGGGGACTGTGAGCTTCTGTGTCTTGGGATTTTATGCAGCTTGACTTTGTTTGAATAGCTTTTCCTGAAGAGAAAAAGGACTCCCCACACCGTCTCCCTACCCCCCAGCTGGTGTCATCTTGAATGGGTGGATAGTTCTGGGGTGACCAAGTCCATGCCTTTAATGAAAACTTGTCACCAAAAAAAAGTTCGTTTTTCTGGACTTGAGCCTGAAATTTACCATTTTGCTCTTTTAATCTGAAAATAGCATAGCTAGACAGAGATTCTGAAGATTTTTTAAATCCTTGATATACAAACACACACACAAAATCTCATTTCCAGTGAGATGGTACGTGTTTTCTTTCTTCTGGGATGATGTATAAAATCAGATGTGTTTTGAGTGTTAGCTTGAGTCGCCTTGAGAGAAAAGTGTGTGTAACTGTATGTCATGTCTTATTTTTAACAGCTTGCTTTTACACGAGATGGATTGTGTGGCTTGTGGAATGAAATGGTAAAAGATGGAGAGATTGTATATCCTGGAACAGAATTAATACAGAGTGGTGAACTACCTCCAAGAAAAGGTATGAATTTTACATTTCTTTTAATTGTTCATTTTTTCCTTTCATTGTGATGTTGAAAATGGACTTCAGATTTCATACTGTCACAAAACTTTTGTTTATCATCACCTGTCTGTACAATTTGCAGGTGTTAGTGTTTTGAATTAAATAAAATTAAAAGTGATTATAAAAAGTATATGAAAGTATATACTTTCTAAAAAGTATATGAAAAGGTAATGTCCAAGCCTCCAAGTGAAGGTTTAAATCTGTTCTAGCCTTGTGAAATTTAACTTTATAACTAGGCATGTTACTATGAGAGAGGCTTGGCAGTGTCTTTTTGTTTGGTATGCTTGGTGTGTTTACAGCTGTAGCCTTTGTTTAAAGGAAGTGGACAAGGGATGGGATAAAGCTGATACTGCTATTTCTAATTTTGTTTACAGTCTTCAGCAAGTAACTGAAAGGTCAGCTTAAAAACTGTCCACGATCTGCCTGAGAATGTAGTGTGTGGGGGGTTTTTTTTTTTTTTTTTTTTTTTTTTTTTTTTTTTTTAAGTTTTCCTGTGTACTTGAGAGCAGTTACGACACTGCAAATACTGCAAATGGCAGAGTGGTGCTCTTTTGACTCCGTACTGAACAGAAAATTAAACTGGTCAAAAACTAAAATATTTGTTTCCTGATCTGGCTGAAATGGACTCACCAAATGGTCAGATAAGTTTTGTCAGTAATTTGTAAAATTCCCAGATAAATGAGGAGATGGATAGAAATACTGCCTTTGGTAACAGTGAACTGGTTTTTTGGCATCTGTTACTTCCTGAATTGTACTGTGGGATAGACATGATATTTCAAACCAATAATGCTCAATTACTCATGTAGACAATTTTTTCATACCTGTAGTATGCCTCCTTTAAAAATAGAAGGAATGGATGTGTTTTTGACTAGAGGAGGTAATTTTTACAGGAAGTAAGATACAGTAAATAATTTATGAAAGAAGAATGAATTATACATTTACTTATCAAGATTATGAGCTTTGTAGGTTATTAGTGGCTGCATGCTGTAGTAAAAATCAGGTTATGCTCCTAACTGTTTCAGAGTTAGAAAACTTTTGTCTTCCCTTTGCTGCTGGCCCTTTGGTATATTATTGTTGACACTGGGTGAAAATACAGCTGATCTTATCAGGAAGGCTACTACAAAGCTGCTCTGAAATGAGTGGAGGTAGAGTAATAGTTTGTTCTTTGGTTTGGCTACTTCCATGTGTAGTAACAAAAGGCACATATATACACATATGTATATATGTGTATATATTTTTTTTTCTTTTGCTTTGCAAATGAAATTGATGAATTGATCTTTTTGTGCTGGATACTTACATGTTGTTTTTAGAGTTGTACCTGTGCTAGACCTTGACAGAAAACTGTTCTTCCAATATCTTTATAGCAAAGTAGCTGCAGAGAATTGAGATTTGTAGTTAATTATGGTGCTGCAGTGCTTTTAGTAATCCTGAAAAAGTTTATAGAAAGATGTCATAGTATAATTGGTTTTAATTTTCAGAGTAATCCTTGAAATATCAGCTAGGAAAATGTAATCTGTCACTTCTGATGCAAAATACAGACAGCAGTATAAAATAAAAATCCAGAAGTGCTAAGTCAATCATCTGTGACTTCATGTTTGTCCACCCTTAGGATACTTCTTCTGAACAATGATGAGAATTTATTTTTTTAATGCGAGATGTAAGTGTGTACACCTCTCAGAAGGTTCAAAAAGTGTTGAAGACTGTAGAAAACATTTATTTAAAAGTACTGAGTTTCTGACACTTCATTGTATAAATAAGGCTTTTATGTTACTCTGAAATGTCCAAGCTCTGATGAGGCTTTTGAAAGGTTTTTCATGTGCATAGTGGGGTGGGGGTGAAAGCAGACTGCCACTTGTTTCCAGTACTGTATTGTGGTGGGTTGACCTTAGCCAGGCACTCACCCTTCCAGCTCCTTGCCTGCTGCCTCTCCTCCATGGGAGGTGGAAATAAAATATAAAAGCTTGGGAGTTGAGATAAAGCCAGGGAGATCACTTACCTGTTACTGTTGTGGGAAAAATAGACTTGGGGAAAATTAATTTAGTTTATTTTAGTGCCAATTAAGATAGACTTGTATGGCAAGTAACAAAGGTGAAAACTATAACACCACCTTCCACTTGTCTTTGCTTCTGGAGGAGTTAAGTGTTGGTATAACATAGCACAGATCACACCTGATCCCTTCCACAGCTGGAGGATGTATGTTCTTCTACATATCTCTTGAAACACTGCAGTAGTTTAGAAATTTAAATAAAAGCTTTTTCAGGCTCTTAACTCTTAGGATTAATGTATGAACTGTGTTTCAGTGAAGTTAGTCTCCATAAATGCTATTGTGTTGGCCTACAGGATTCTAAAATACAGCTATCTTGCTTACCAGGTTTGAGTTTTGAGGAAAAAAAAAAGGCTAATCAAGGCTATTTTTGGTCACTGTCAGTGAGGTTGTGTGTTTGATCATGGAACCAGAAAAATTGATGGTCTCTTTGCACCTCTGAACTTGCAGCTCAAGTTGAGTTTAATGAAATTAAAAATCTAAAGTATTTACGTCTGTTTAGTTGGTACTTACTTTTTTTCATAAATGATCTGCAAATATAATTCAAGAGGAGAGGGAAAAGTACACACAAGTAATGAGATTTATATAAAACCCAGTGATTTCATATTAAATGCAATATAGATTAATGTCCATATTCAGAGTTTGCTGCTAAATTGACTAATCTGGAGATGAACAAGAGAGATTGCTGTATGTAGTCCCTTCTATTCAGTCTTTTTTAAGAAGTTTTGATTTAAGCCCATCCACTGTAAGTCTGTTTCCTCACTAGTGCTGTAGCTCTCTGTTGATGCTGACTGGACTGTTCAGAAGAGGCACTTCATTCTGTCAGTGGATATTAGTAGTGGCAGCAGACTGGAAGAACATGCTATTGATGGCAAAAACCATTCCTTTTCCCTCTAGGAAGAATATAGAAGTAGTGCATTTTTTCTCTCCTGTTAGCAAGAATGTTTGGTTAGGAGTAAGGTCTTTGTTTTGAATTCATGTCACTTTAAGAAAAACATGTTTGATAAATGTGTTCAGCAGAATGTGTTTGTATGTTCCAAGTACCATCTGAGGACACAGCTGTGACAGTAGTGATGTCCAAATACAGGTGCACTTTTAGCATGGCATGTATTTCAAAGACAATCAGGCTGCCCTCAGGAAATTTGGGTTAGATTAATACCTTGTATACTGGAATCTGTGTTCTGAAAATAATAAAAAGTTTAAAATAATATTATTCTTACTAAATTTTCAAGTTAGAGAACTGTAAAATTTTAAGACATACCAGTCTCTAGAAGACACACAGGTCTCTTTTGTGGGTTGCTCTTTTTTATTTATTTTTGATTCCTCAGGCTTCATAGGTAGAAGATTGTGTTTCAATTAGCTGTTTTAAGTTCCAGGACAAAAATATAAAATTGTTAGCTGCATACATCTGTCCTGCCTTTGGTAAACACTGTGGGCTTCCTCTTCTGTTCCCCCTTTTCCTGAAAGTTGGATCTTTCTGTGCCTGTTGCTTCTAAATACACAAACCTCATGCACCTGCAAGCAGGTTAAATGAAGTCCAAATGCCATAAGCAATTCCAGAGAGGCTGGCAGGAACAAAATATTTATGACAAGAATAACAGCATGTGGCAATTGGTTGTGGTGGCTGCTGTGCAAACCATGTTATAAATCAAACTGTAGTAGTGTGTAGGGATGTGGGCTGGCTCCTGCTTTGAGCCTTCTTTTTTTGTGTAAGGGAGAACTTGTTAAAAGTGAGAAGTGGCACTTTTCTCTTCTGCTTCCCCTGACCCAGCTGTGGGCTGTACACAGTGACTCAAGAATTCAGTGCTCAGCTGTGGATTTTCATACTCTCTCTGCAGAGTAAGGAAGCCTGTAGTCACTCTGTTTGACAGTTTGACTTCAGAAGTGTAGAATACTCTATTGTAAATTCAAAAAATAATTTAATGCATTAAAAAATAGTATACAGGGAAGAAAAGAAACTTAAGATTCTGATCTCCACCCTAATCAGAAAGAATCATCTAACCTAGAAAGCTGTATAAATATGGTTTGCAAATGGTAAAACATATCTTTCCCTCACAAATAACTATCAATTTTGTGTATGTAGGTATATAATATTTGTGTGTGTGTAAAACATCAAGGATTTTTGACAGAAAATGTATTGCAGCTGAAATATTTCCTGGATCTGGGATTACCAAATACTGGTTTAGGGTGGTTATAAAACACAGCCCTATTCTAAAGCACACTGTGTGACTTTTTGCCCTGTCAACATCTGTAGGGGAACTGTTGCAGGCTTTCTCTTGCCATGGAGGGATTCCCAACTACATGAGTTCATTGGCATTTCAGAGAAGCACAAGACCATACTAGAACAGGTGGTGGAGGCCACTATGCAGTGTCAGGTTTTTTCCCTCATTGATTATGAAATGTAAGTTCCATTTTTAGGGCTTCCTTTTTATGCTCTCTCTATACCAGATGAGGCCATGGCTGTGCAAGATGGTGCAGACATGGTGAGCTGCTGTGCTTTGGTTTGGGAGCTCATTTCTAGCTGAGAAGGGTTACTTCAGTTGCTCGGTTCTGGCTGCTGGCTGTGCCTGCCTTGCCTCAGTGTAGAGGTATAAGGCTGTATACTAAAACACAATAAAGGGAGAGGTCTTTCAGGGAGATGTTATGTTGCTTCCCCCACCACAATATTCGCAAAATTAAGTTAAATCATGCTGACACACTGCACTGTATTTTTGCATGCATTGTTTTGAAGTGTCTTGTTACTTTGGTCTGTTCTGGCTTTGCTCAAGATATTTCTCCTCCCTGCCCCTCTTTCTGAAAAATCTTTGGGTCTTCCTGTTTAAAAATCTTTCATGAAGCACAACAGAGCTTCCATAATTATGATGTCTGTGTTGCTGCTTTCAATCTAGGCTGCTACCAGCTTTGTCTGTTATGTGGCAAGTAGTTTTTTTGCAAGTTTAGTGTATTGTCTTTGTGGAACAAGTTGACATGGTCTTTTAATGTAATTTTTAGCTAATTTCCTTCCCACTTTTTCTCTCATTTTCTCCTCTTCCTGGTTCATACAGACAATTGGAAAAAAAAATCCTCCTGTGGATTTACATGCCAGGGTTGTTTTTATTCCATGCAAAGCTTGAGTTCCCACCTGGATTGGGATCTTCTCTATTTGCAGTGAGGAGTTTGATAAAATGACTAAGTTTGTAGCCCTTGGTTGTCATCCTTTGCCAAGGATCTGTTAAAAAGCATAACAAGTTCTCCTACAGCTGCCTGTAAATTGTGTCTTGGCACAGGATCCTTCTACCTACTAACTAAAATTCCAGACCCTGCAAAGTGTGTCTCTAGACGTGTGGGTGAGTGGAGAAACAGTGAGATTTATGGTGTTACTGTGGAAATATTGTGAGCCACTGGGGCCGAGCAGGGTCCTTGGTCTATGATGGGCTCTGTACTTTTCATGTTATTTGCCTGTGCCTCTGAAAAGAAACAGCTGGATTGAATCACATTTTGGACATTGTTATCAAACTGGTGACTCACAGGCTGTTCCTCAGTGCTTGAGGGACACAGTTAGATTCTCTGTTTGTCACTTACAAGAAGTATATCCAAATTGCATTTTCCTGTTCTCAAGTGACTTTGCTGTCTTCCTTGGCCCGCAATCTCAGCTCTATCATGGATACTGCAGTTATGCCTCCTTTCCTTTTTCCCGCTCTTCAGTCTTCATCTTCCACCTCCTGAGCACCTGTCAGTTGCAGGTCAGGAAATAGTGCTTTAATTTAAAATTTGGGTAATTAAGGTGACACAATGGAACTTTATTTTGGGAGGTCTTATTGTTTCCAGTTGAAAAAAACCTTAACAAAGAGGCAATCAGAGATCCAGTTCTAGCCAGATTAAGCATAATTTTCTGTTAGGCCAGATGGAAAGAATAGTTGAATGTTCTTGCACATTGTGATAGGTGCATTTTGTACATTCTGAGGTAATGAGAGCCTTTGATCTCACTCCATGAGTGAGGCAGGCTGCAGTCAGATGTTCCACGTCTGGCTACTGATGTAAACCTCTTGCTTATTATTTTCTTCTGATACATGCTGGTACAAATGTATTATTTTGGTGTGGTGTGTGGGGTGAGAAAGGAAAGGAAAGGAAAAAAGACAAAATAGTAGCGATTATCTGTCATGTTGGGACATTTAGGGAGGGAGTCTCTGGACTAGACTGGCAGATAGGAATGAAGGATTGATCAGTTCTAGGAGCCAGGTAAAAAAGGCTGGAACTAAACTCTTCATAGGCAAGTTTCAAATGCTGGACTTGAGACATTTTGAGTGGTATGGTTTGAAAAGAAGGTCAGGGTGAGGAAAGTAACTGGCCATGTGTCCCTCAGTTGCAATCAATCTTATCCATTGAACTGACTGGAGGTATGGATATGGAAATCCATAGTCCCAATATAAATAAAGAGAAACTTCCAGCTGTCTAGTTCTACTTCATTTAGAAAATTGAGACTTTCAGGCAGCCTTTGATTACAGAGATAAGTGACTAATGTCTGTGTTCTGACTTTGTGAAAATAGTCTCAAAAGGATTGCGCGTGCTGTTTTGTTGCTTGGGCAGAAAATTGTGGTATTATTTTCAGTACTTGCCAGTAATTACTAAGATGCTAGATGTTTTACAGATATTGACATACTGCTGCATAAAAGTAGTGTAAATGCCAATGTGTAGCTCTCCTTGTTTTGAAATATAGGCTATTGCTGTCTTTTTTTATTCTTGGAAACAGAATATAAAACCAGGTTAATGCTACAGCAATACAGATAGTTTGGGAGCACAGTCTGACTTCAAGTGCCGCCTTTGCAGTACTGTGTATTGCAGATCCTTTGCAATTCTTACATGATGGTATCTATATTAAATGTTCATCATGCTGAAGAGGTTACAGAGGTGATTTCTGGATTGCAAGGTCGCTGTCTTATGAAATGTAACGTGAGACCCAGCACCTGTGACTGTTAACATGGTAAAATACTGCATCCCCACCATGTTCTCTTAATGATAGACAATATTTCTGTAAGCTTGTGGGCTGGGAATTTCACCTTTATATTTCTAATCTAGACCTGAATTCCAACCTGACTTGACGGTAGCTTAACTGGTCTTTTTTTTTCTCTTCCCTTTTATTTTCTTTAGATGATAGCACTGAATGCCAAACTGCATCAAAGAAAGAAGAGCAGAACGACAAAGAAAAGAAAGATGAAGAAGAGACTCCACTGCCCATCTACAGGGCCAAATCGATTGTTGAGAGTTGGGTGTGGGGTAAACAACCAGGTATCACAGCTGTTTTGGTCATTTTCACTGACATCATGTATTCTATATTGGTCACTACTTTTGAAGCATCAGGAAGTATTTGTATCAAATGTTCTTGCTGACATCTGCATCTGTTAGGTTAGTGAAATAAGTTGGATATGTGGTTTAACTGTGATTGAAATTAGACATTTGCTGTAATTAATTTCAAGTTTAATTAGACTCTTGACTTGTAGAGTCAATTTACCCCTTTCAGGCTGCTTGAAGGAATGATAGACCAACTTGAAATAAATGATCCAGTGAAAAGTTCCAATGTCTTCAGATTATTTCTTTTCAGTTGCAGACATTATAGAGAAATTGCTTTGTTTCTGAAGCCTGAAATTTCTGCAGGCAGTAATGGTTTAATGGGTGATTTTTCTCTTTGGTTTCACGGTCTGGTAGATAGGTTTGTGTGAATCATGGAGGAAGGTTGAAATGGTTAGTTCAGTTAACTGTTTGTCCTGACCTTTGCTGACAGTAATTGCACCTGTGGTGGCAGTGGAACAGCAGTTTGTGTGTTCACATGGTCGTGTAGGGGTCTATAAAATACTGCTTTTGAAGCCAGTTGAAGTTTGTAGCTGTTTGCTACTGTAGAGCAGCAGTTCATTGTCTAAAATTGTCCATGTTTAAAAATAGCAGATCAGAAGAAGCCTCAGTTCAGTAGTTTATTTTACAGTTCCTGGTACATGATATTGCCTGATTCAGATGTTGGCATGTACAAACTTCAGAGACATCTGTTGTGTCACTTGTCCTTTCCCCTCACCCAGAAGCACTTGAAGATCCCTGGGAAAAGTATTATCTCTTCATTGCCAGAATCTGCATCTGTGTGGCTGTGTTTGCTAGGGGAGATACTTGTTTCTGTTGAGCCACAGGTCAGCTGCCAGTCTGCTGTCCTCTGCTCTGTGCCAGCCTGCTTGCTCCCTTTCCTTGAGGACAGGAGGACAGATGGATTTGCTGTCACTCTGGTAGTAGGACAGAATCTTGCAGTATATCAGGAATGACAAGAATTGCCACTACAGTGGAAGAGGGAGTGAGAATTGAGTGTGTTGTAGAGATGTGAGCTGAAGGTCACATTACTTATGTCTTATATTCTTATTTAATGTGTGTTGATGAAAAGTAAAACAAAACTATTTTACAGAATGCTAATCTAAATGTCAAAGATCTTACCAAATTTCTTCCATCTGACCAAAGTGTTTGAGACAGCATTTGGTCTTTAAGCTCACCTTCCAATTATTTTTTAAAAAATTGGAGAAAAAGAAATAAATTTTTTCGAAAGAAAAAGGGTGTGTGTTTAGAGTTTTCAGAAAGAAACAGGTTTCTGTCTTGTAGTTCCTTTTAATGCCTAAATATAGTATGGTTGTCATGTGTATGGATTCTTGTTCTAGAAATAATGTGTGAAGACGTTATAATTTGTCAGAAATAAATTTTTATTCCTTGGACTGTTACCATTTGTGCTTGAAGTTTGTATCACCTAGCTGTGATAAAAATCCTTAAACAGTGTTAGGAACACACTTGTGGTTTATTTATACAATAAATGCATTTATTGTATAAATAAACCACAAGTGGGGCTTTTGTTCATGATTGTAGGTTACCTTGTAAATTTTTGTTTTGCATTTGTCAGAAATATAGCTAATAGCTGTCTTTTGAGCCATCCTAATTGTGGCTTGGTAATTAATTTTGAAAAAGCTACAGCATCCGTTCCATTTTGATTCTTCCTGTTAATGTTCCATAAAATGAGAACTGTTTTAAGCATTTCTTCTATTATCCTTCAAAAAATAAACTTCTAAACATTTCCTTGTCAAAACCATGAGGGAACTTTTAAAAAGGAGAGTTATTTCTTAAATATATCATTGCTAATCAAGTAAGAATTAAAGACTTGCTATGTCTTCATTTACAGTTTTATATTCCTTTACAAGTAAGGTATAATTCAGAGATTGAGATTTGAAGTTATGTTACAAAAAGAACTGAAGAGGCATTTAAAGTCAGTGTTTCAGGTCAATAGACTGAAGTGTTTCTGCTGAGTTGAATGATTTACAGCCTTACATTATGAAAATAGTAACTAGATATTGGACACTGTATGTTTGAGAAGTGCTGTAATGCAATCTTATTTTGCCAAGTGTGGAGGATCTTGTGTTGAACTTCAGCAGGCTAATCTAGGTCAGTGGGCCTTGTGACACCCCTCCCCCATGAGGGCTGAGAGATTGTGGGAGCACAGAGGAAAACCTGCTCGTTAAATGCGTTGAGGAACAGTACTTCATGTGCCCCTCTACTCCATGCTTGTTTTGTTATCCTGGCACAAGTTCAGAGAAGCAAAATGCTTTCTCTAGGTCTCATTTATGCTGGGATCACTGTGCTGTCAGAACAGGGCAAAGATATCACAGTCTTTTTCTTTTTTTACTTATTGTTTTTGTAACAGTCCTACTATTCCAAGGACTGTAAGAATACATAAGATAATAATAAATACATGTGTAAGTCATTTTTTGACTTTGAAGGTGTTTTTTTCCTTTCTCTTTTGCATCTTAGTGTTCTTTTATTTCATATGCAGCTCTTTTGTGATACCACTGTTAAACTATTCCTTTTTTAAATGAATGCTCCCTTAAAATATCTTCTGCCTGTTGTATTCATACCAGGTTGAGTACATTCATCAAGTTCCTCTGATTCTTCCTAAAAATCATTGTTTACTACTTTCTTCTTTTTTTCAGTTTTCTTTTCTGAAGATCTTTCAGGTTTTAACATCTTACAGGATCTGAGGTCCAGGTGTTCAGCCCTAGGTGTGGGGAGGGGCGGGGGGGGAAGAGGAAACTCTTTGAAGTGGTTGTTCAAAGCCTACAGAAAATAGAGCAGTATTTCATCTTCTTGGGCGTCTTTTTCTTAGTCATAATATACTTAAGGTTGGCTATATTGAAGCATACTTTTTAGAGTGTTGCACCTTATTTTTCTGATACTATTAGTACAAAATCACCAAGATTTCACCAGGAAATGCTTTATGGGCACTACTGAAGAGGCAAGGTTAAAATTAACCATGTGACTTCAGTGAGCTTGTTGAGATACTTGTCATTACCAAGTGCGCTTGTATTCCTGCATTTGTGTTGTGAGAGAGGGAGATAGGCAGGACTTCCATCCTGTAAGGGGCTTTTAGTTACACAATGAAATCTAAATTTACACTGTGTACAGAAGTAATTAAAAAGCAGTCATGACATTGAAAAAAGCCCTTCTTTTAGCCTTCTTTATTGAGATACTTTTGACTTTTATCAAATTTCTTGGTTCATACTTTGAAGTTTAGATTTACAAATGCTGAGTCAAAGGATAAAATTTGACCCCCCTCTATTTTACGTTTCTCAGAGCTCCTTTGTCCATGTATTTTCTTTTACCTTTTTGCCTTTGCATCATCATCCCATCATGTTGCCTCTACCCCAGCTTGAAACTGCTTGTCCAGCTCCAAATATCTGTTTGGTTGCTGCTTAAGCCCTTAAGGAGTGTATGTGTTAGTTTGCTTTTTGCACACAGACAGGAATTAAAATTTTTTCTATCTTGTTCTGTGCATGGGTATTAGAACATCAATTTAAGCAAGTATTGCTGTAAAACTTTGAATATTATGGAATTGTAGAATATGCTGAGTTGGAAGGGACCCATGAGGATCATCAAGTCCAACTCTTGGCCCTGCCCAGGACACCCCAATAATCACACCGTGTGCCTGAGAGCATTGTGAAACACTTGCTCTCAAACAGGCTGGTGCTGTGACCACTTCCCTGAGGAACTGCAGTGCCCAACCACCCTCTGAGTGAAAAACATTTTTCTAATATCCAACCCAAACCTCCCCTGACTCAGATTTGTGCCATGTCCTCGAGTCCTGTCATTGGTCACAAGAGTGAAGGACGGGTACTTGCCCCTCCACTTCTCCTCACAAAGATGTTGAAGATCACAATGAGGTCTCCCCTCATTCTTCTTCAGGCTGAACAAACCAAGTGTTTTCAGCTGCTTATCATATGGCTTCTTCTCCAGCCACTTCATTGTCCTGCACCCAGCCATGAAATGAGATGCATTCTGAATGCAGCTAATCAATATTTCTCCTATTGAATACTAATAAGGTGAAGTCTTGATGTTGTTCATCTTTTGCACAGGGGAGCAGAAAGCTAAAAGCTATATGCCCTTTAGGCATTATATTCTTTGTTGGTATAAAATAACATTGAAAGCCTATTTTGGTTTTGTTTCTGAAGGAAATTATGTGTATGTGATGGCATTTTTGTCCTTCCCTCTAAGTTTTGAATTTGCTCAGTCTAGAGGTTTGAAGGGTCATTAGAAACCTGTTAAGCCAAGCCAACTGCATCCTTTATCTCCTCTTTGTCCAGTGGAAATAGTGTGTAGTGGAAGGAGAAAGAGAAGACAAAATACGAAATTCTCTAGGAAATTAGAGCACATTAGTTCTGCTGGTGGCAGGAATGTGTACTCATTATAACAGTAGATTGATGCCAAATTCTGCTTGAAATGTGTTTCCAAGTCCGAAATCTCTCCACACTGTAACATCTATATTTGCTGTTACTGAAGTTTGTGAGTCAACCTGGAAACATTTCAGCCTGATATTAGCATTTTTAAGGTGCCTAATTTATCTGTCAGAAGCATGTGGTGTTCCCTAAAAGAGCTAATGAAATGAGTGTTAAAGAACCATCTAGCATGTTATTTCTTCATTCTGCTAAAACGGGAGCAAACTGCCTTTGCCCCTGCTACCTGTGTTAGGGCTAGTGTCGGAGATGATTTAAGAAGCTGCTCTCTTCAGCTGTGTGTTTTGTTCAAATATCTGAATAGCACCCCTTCTTAACTCTGTTCCGTCAGATAAGCTGGGTTGAACAATTCCAGTGTTTTTCCTTCTAATGCAGGCAACTTTGGGCATGAGGAATTAGGAAGTGAAGATGTGTAGTTGTGTTGTTTGTTGAGAGGAGGGAGAGATGTGATAAATTTTAAGAGAAGAGGGTAAAACCCTTGCCTAGCTCTACTGCAGCCAACAACATACCTGACTGTAGCTGCCAGTTAACAAGTATTCAGTTAATGGTAGTTTGAGAAATTAAACTGGTGTGGTATGAACTCTAGATCCTACAGTGCAGGTGCAGAATAGGTAAATAATGTATCTCTGCCTTTCACAGAATAACTGACAAAGCATAGCATTGCAAAAGATGGCTGGCATCAAGGGCTGGTGTAGTGACATAGGAACAGTTTTGTTTAAAGAGCTCCCTGTAACCTTCTCAGATGAAATCTGAATCGTTGCTATTAATAAGCTATTCTCTCATTAGACTGTTCAGTTCATCAGTAACAAGTGCTGCTCAGATTTGAAGGTTTATTGAAATGAGTTTCACTGCTTTGATTCCCAGATATGCTTAAATCTTTTGAAAGCTTAACTAAATTTTTTGTAAAGATAAATTTAGTTATTGTGGAATAAGAGAAGATTTAAAGTGAGGAAGTCTATAGATGTATCTCACTTAAAAATAGTGTTTCTTTTAATAAAACAAGACAGTCCTTGGTTCAGTTTTTAGATGTCTGAGTTATAAGGATACTATTACCTGTTCCAGCCTTTACTACACTTTGTATATGAACTTTGTTTTGCATTCTCAAAATACTAAAGGAACTTTTTAATAAAATATTTACGAGCAGAATGTTTTAATTTTGGTAGAAAGCCTTTCTAAAATTGTAGCAATTTTTAACTGTGAAGGCACATCCTTCTTCCCCAGCTTTCTTAACGTCCCCTTAGGTCTGAGATCATTGAAACATGTCAAACCCTAAACCTTAACAAGGCAATTCTGCTGGCAAGAAATGTATCTTTCTTAATTTATGTAACACCTGGATGTCATTGTGGTTGAGTGAAAGTGGTTAGAAAGGTATGCAGTTGCAGACTTTCGGGGAAAGTTCTTTGTGAAGTAATTGCTTGAGGATTGGAGAGTAGGTGGTCTCTGCTTGTCCTAAGTGTTTCTTTCTAGTAGTCCCCATGATGGATTTTTCATTAGTGTGTTGTTTTGAAACAAAGGGCTTTTTCACTTTAATCTTCAACTCTCAGAAGCAATTTTAGAGAGTTTTCATAATTAGGTAACTTGCCAGGCAGGAATGAAGGATGAATGCTGTAGCTCTGTATTACTTGACAGACTCCTGAATCTATCACCCAGTGCTTGTTTTCTGTAGCACCAAACATAGAGTCTTTTCCTCAAACATAACTGTTAAAGTGCCTTCTTTTTTCTTCATTGACTATTTCTTTACTTTTCCTAAAGATACGAGACCATAATTTGGGAATTGAATCTTCAGGATAATTTTATTTGTCAGAACAGTGTTAAGCAAAGTCTCTTTGTGAAGAAGAGAGCATGGTCATTTTGGACTTAGGTGTTATAGCATGGTGGTATTTTAGAGAGTGATAGGACTTCAGTGTTCAGGAAGGGAGGAAAAAAGTCCTGACTTTTATGTCTTTGAATGGTTTGCCTAGAGGGATCGTGGAAATGGGATGTCAGTATTGGCTATGTTCTGTTGTGGTACACTGTGAGATGGGTTTTTTTTGTGTGTTTTTGCTCTGTGCTACACAGTTGTTTGTGAAATTTTGTGGAGATAAAATTAAGCCTGGTGTGGCTTTTTGTCCAATTTCTTGTTGATTTTGTCATATTTCTTGTTGTTTGAGTCAGGATGTGTAATTGTTGCTGTCACTTCTATCTGAGAGGTCTAGACTGCAAGGAATATTTTTTAATCTCTTTTTTCCTGTTGAAAAAATAAGTCCCTCATAGTCAGGTGGAAAGATGTGAGTTGCCTAGGGGGAAGAATCTAACACATTATGAAATGGTGAAAGGTGAGTGGCAATGTTGAAAACAGGCTGGGATGCTGGCTGACAGCAAACCTAAGTGACTGTGCAATGTGATCCAGTATTCAGGCAGGGAGAGCTGCTTGAATTCTTTCCTGGGTACACAAAGATGGGGGACAAAACCTTGCAATACTTTTTACAGCTGCAGTTGCATGAAAAGAAGTTTTATACCTCCTTAGATTAAAACCTTTAACCATAGAGACTACCATAAAAATGTCTAAATTTCTAGTTAGGAGGCACTTGTTCCAAAAATGATGTTGATTTTGTATGGTTTTGGGGTTGGTTTTTTAGAATTATTTTGAAATGTGTCCATCTTCTCACATTGTTACATATATGCAGACATATGGGTTTTTTTCATACCCTTAGTTAGGTGTCATTTAAACAAAGATACTTCTGTGTAGCTGCCAGGCAACAAATGTGGTTGGCTTAGGGACAAGTATAGTAATGCAGAGCAGAGTGGGGTGGCTCAGTGACCAGACTGTTAATGAAGGGATAGAAAAGAACTCCTTTAGGAATGTACATTGTTGTTTGTCTTAGGAATTAAAGCTGCAGAGTATATAAAAATACAGTTTCCAAATTTTTATTTTAGAGTGGTTTTTTATTGTTGTTGTTTTTGACACTGTACTTGTTACCATCAGTTATTAGATTAATAGGACTTTGGGCTGTTGCATACTTGCTGTGGTGAAGAGAAAGAAGAATTAATATTCTAGTACATAAGTGAGATCTTTTATTTGCTGATAGCAATTGAAAGCATCTTATGTTTTTTATGATATTGTTTCAGAAGCATAGCAGGTCTTGGCAATGATCCTAGAGCTTCTGAGAGTAGTTTTATAGCTTCTGAGAAACTTTAGATAATATGTAAAATGAAAGCATATTCCTGTGGGGACTTGCAAGGGACTTGCCTGCACTTAAGAGAAGTCTGACTCTGAGGTTGGATGATGATAAGAAGTTGTTGTCTAACTTGTTTTTTTGAAAAGCATAAAACATTTCCTGATGTTTTAATTTCAGACATGAAATATGAAGGTTTAGATACGTTTAGTTTTGATGATAACTGGTGTTTAAACACCTGCTTTATTTGTGTCATACTATGTACATTAAATATAGAAATGAGGAGTTCCACTGTGTTCAGACTTCTGGTCAATTTACAATTTTCAATTTGTCTTTATTTTTCTTGATACTGTGTATAACAAAGATGAAGGTTCACAAAATGATATTTCTCTCTGATTCTCAGATGTGAATGAACTGAAGGAATGCCTCCAGGTACTAGTAAAGGAACAGCAAACTCTGGCCACACAATCTGCAACAACAGCTCTCTCAGCTATGAGGCTAAAGCAGAGGCTAGTCATCCTGGAACGATATTTCATTGCTCTGAACAGAGCAGTTCTTCAGGAGAACATCAAAGTAAAATGGAAAAGCAGTAGTGTTCCTCTGCCTGCTGTGGATAAGAAAAGGTAATAACACATGCATGAACAAATTAATCCATTAGAAAAGCCATAGAAAGGTTATCAACCTGTCTGTGAGGGCTTACTGTGATTTATTCCTTCTTGTGAAACATTAATGGTAAAGAAACTTCTTATTTCTTAAGATGGCTTTACCATACTAAGTGGTGTTCCCTGCCATCAGTCCTCTTTCTTGCCTGGTGGTTTCTTATAGTGTCTCTGTTTGTACTAGTAGGTTTTTATTGTAATACATTGCTGTAGATATTAAACTTTGAGCTATAAGTATACATTTATTGAAGTATTTCTTTTGTTCTGCTCAGCTAGGAAAATATGGAGAAGCCTGTTTCAGAAATGGTGCTAATGGAAATCACATTGTTTGAATAACAATATATTTTTGTCAATAGTTGTTCAGTTAAATAGTGGGTCAGCTCACATAAATTAAAAAATACAAAATACCTAAATACAAATACCTAAAAGCAGAGCATAGAACCTTTGCTTGGGTGAGAAATGATGTAATTGTGCATTTTACATGCAGCTATTTAATACAAATACAAAAAAAGCTGAACTTTGTTTTCCTTAGTTTGAGTGAGAAATGATAAAATTATGCATTTTATATGCAACTGTTTCAACAGAAGTAACTGAGTAAGGAATCATCTGATTACTTTTCATGTCTGGATAGCTGTCTAGACCTAAAAATAGAAAAATCTATCAGAGAAGGCATTAAATAAAGTGTTCAGTAGCTGTCTGACAGAACAAGCAATTTGTCTAGGGAAATTTTTGTTAGATTGAATCTCTAGATTCAGATATGAAAGGAGAATGTAAGTAGATATCACAACTAGTTATTATGGAATTGGAGTTCTGACAAGGATACCTTTGAATAGACTGTTCTCTTGAATGCTTTTTCAGCTCTGATTAAAAAGAGTACTGATAGGTTTAAATTATCAGATTGCTAAAGATGCAAGTATAATTTCTTGAAAAAGTCCTAAGCTGTTCACTTTTGTTGTAATCTCAAAACCAAACAAACTAGACTTGGTGGTTCAATGTTGGAAGTGGTGGGGAATCTCTTGTTGCTGACTACAAAGGAGAGTTTACTTAAATTAGTTTGATTGTCTGCATGAGAAATTAACAGAAGTGAATGTGAGTCCAGTGAATATTACCAAAAGTTGAAGCTATCTCTCTTACTTACACACACAAATACAGAAACTGCAAAGAGATTTTTTGGCATTGAGACTTGAATAGAAAGATAAGTAATGACAAAATGGGTGGAATTAATAATCAATAATTAAAGATTAATTTTAAAAAGTCTGTAAGCTTAGATTTTGCAGTCCAAACTAACTAAAAATATAGACTTCCCAAGTAAATAATTAGTACATGAAGTGCCTTATGTTTGTGTATTTTGAGTAAAGCATCATCATTTCACTTTAAGTAACTATGGGAATTTTTTTTTGTGGCAGTCCATTGTGCCAATCTGGAGCTTTTTGATATTGGACATTGAGTTGTTTCTTTGGAGTGCTTGAAGTTGAATTTTGGTTGCTGACATTTTCATATTGTTCACCTTGTTTCTCAAGGCACAGCTATGATTCTTTACAAATAAAAATTGTGTGATTGTGCATGCATTCATATGGCTAAATTATAAAATCATTGAATATATGTTATACAGAATAATAATAGCATAAATATATATTATTGTAATAAAATTTATTGAAACTATTCATGCATAATTTTATTTAGCTCAAGACCTATAGGCAAAGGTGTGGAAGGACTTGCACGTGTTGGATCCCGAGCAGCACTTTCATTTGCATTTGCTTTTCTTCGTAGAGCCTGGAGATCAGGTCCGTCTACTCTTGAACATATTGCAAATATATTTCAGTTGAAGCCATGTGACTCATTAAAGTGTATCTGTGTTAAATATTGGCATAGAACTATAAATTTAGGAATGATGGATTTGCATAATTGCACTTATGTGATTCTGTGCCCAACAATGTTGTTGCTGATCAAAGCCACCCATGCCAGTATCAATGTTGGGTTTTTCTGAGATACTTTATGCTGAGGAAGGTAAGTTGGGATTTCATGAAAAGCATGGATTTTTAATTCTAGATTTCAGAAAAGTTAGATTTATTTTTCAGACAAGGTGAAGCCACTATTATTATATGATAGTAGCAGCTTAGAAAAATCTTTGAATGTGAAGCTTGTATTTAGTTTGTGTACTTGTCAGCTATTGTCAAATTGCAGAGGTTGGCAGAATTGTCACCTGTGCCACTAAACCTGCCTGCCTCAGTCTGCACCATTTGGTCAGATGGCAGGTGTGGGCTTACTCCAGCCAACCCTAGTTCTCCTCTTTTCTCAGTGGCTGCGTAGTGAAATCAGCTGGTTTGGGTTTTTACCTTTATGATTTTTTTTTTTGGGTGAAGATTTTTTCTGAGTCTTGTAGTCAAATGTTCATATGAAAATTGAGAACTTTCTGTAGGAAGTAACTTGTATCTTATGTTGAAAAAAGGTTCCACGAAATATTGTGTACCACCATTTCTCTAACCTCTGTAAGGTGGGAATGTAACTGCTCTTGCTGTGTTCCTTAGGTGAAGATGCAGACTTGTGCAGTGAATTGTTACAGGAATCACTTGATGCACTGCGAGCTCTACCAGAGGCATCCCTTTTTGATGAAGGGACTGTGTCTTCTGTGTGGCTGGAAGTGGTAGAAAGAGCTACTAAATTCCTAAGGTCTGTTGTGACTGGGTAAGTTTCTTTTTTTTTTGAGCTGTTAAGTGGCAAGCTTGCATCTCTCAGAAGCTGGGGGTATAAACATAGTGATTTATAGAAAATTCGAGAGATTTCCTTCCTTTTACAATGTTGTTATACAAGCAAGCAAAAAATTAATGAACTATTGAAATGCTGCTCTTTAAACATGATTTAATGATTTTAGCTGCTTAAGAAAAATCTGAATTGGAATATTTTGAATCACTGCATGAAAACTTAGCAAAACGATTGTGTTTTACTAATGTAAATATATCTGCATAAGAATGCTTTGGTAATGCTATGTATGTGCAGTCTTAATTGTGCCCTTCAAGTATAGTAAAATAATACAGATTTTTGTGCATGAGGGAAAATACACTCATGTTGGACTTGGAACAGTCCTCTGCTTTTCCCCGTTATTTAAATAGGCTTCAAGTTATTACCTTTTTACAGTAGTTACTAGAAGTTACTAGTAGTTACTAGAAATGTCTTTTCAATACTGGAACTATGTCTTAAGGTGAATATCATAAAACATATTTGAATTTCACCTGTGAAAAATGTTTTTCATGTTCTTAACATGTTTAATAGAACTGTAGATAGATAGTGAAGCTTGGGGTGTTTTTAAAGCCTAGCTGTCCCTTTAAAATTTGATCTAGGTTGGAATCTGTGGGCTTTTCTTCTCAGCTGCTTTCATCAGCCCTTTGATATTTTTCTGTAAGTTTAGTAGTTCTTGGGGTGCTGTAGATGTTTTTGGTAAGCAATTGTGTATTATTTCCTCTTAGTAAATGTATACTGTTTGACTTTTAAATAGAGATGTGCATGGAGCTCCCAGTACCAAGGGGCCAGGAAACATTCCTTTGCAAGACCAGCACTTGGCACTTGCCATATTGCTTGAACTGGCAGTGCAGAGGGGTACACTAAGGTGAGAAGCATGAGCACTCTGATTTTTAGCCATCACTGTTGGAAAGGGCTGCAGGCTTCAGTTTTCATGAATTTGAGTTTAATGTCATAATTGTAGTTCATATGCACTTTTTCACTAAGGCAGTGGTGATTAAGACCTAATACTATCTCAACTGCAAATCCATTTTTTATATTTTGATAATCTGTTTAAAAGCCCTGGCATCTGATTTTGCTTAACTTCAAAATGTAGATGTTGGATTGTATGGATAGACTAACCCAATGTTTTTAGGAATGCTTATTAATAGAAAATGTTGATTCCCTCTTTCAGCCAAATGTTGTCTGCAGTTATGTTGCTGCTTCAACTTTGGGATAATGGAACGAGGGAAACGGATAATGAGCGATCTGCACAGGGAACAAGTGCACCCCTTCTACCTTTGCTACAAAGGTTTCAGAGTATAATATGTAATAAAGACATGCCCAATACTGAGGAAGAGATTCAGGTACTTATTCTTGGTTTATTTAAAAGGGGCATTATGGTTGAATCAAATTTCATTTGCCTACCTAAAATTATAATCATAAAGTTATCCAAACAAAGTTGGTGGTAGTGTTTTCCATGTAAGGTGTATATATACCATGGTCATTTGGTTTTCATGTGAACATTTGAGTTTCTTGAGGTAGGGGGAGAATGTCACAGCATGATTAGATGTATGTATTGTATTTTGTAGTTAATGCTGATGTGATAATGAACTTAGATGTGGCTAACTTTTCTGCATATTTGGATTGGTTTTATTTTGTGTTTAAAATTAATTGAACTGTGACTCTTTGTCATGGTTACTAACTGAGGTTGATAAAAATCAATTTTATTATGCTTGTAACTTTCTATTATATTCACAATCTGACTATTTTGTCAACATTCATGTTTCAAATTTTTCTCTAATGTGAAAAAAGGATGTGCAGAATTAATTCCTTTCCTCTTACACTTACGCAGATAGTCATCTTGTCTAAACTTTATTGTGTAGTCTCAGATATACCTTGAATGTTTTTCTGACTGCTCTTTTCTATTTTCTAGCTCCTGACTTACCCTCTAAGTCCAAATGAAAGTTTTTTGAGATATCTGACTTTGCCACAGGACAATGAGCTGGCCATTGATCTGAGACAAACAGCTGTGGTGATCATGGCCCATTTGGACCGCCTTGCCACCCCATGTATGCCTCCACAGTGTAGCTCTCCTACATCTCATAAGGTAATTCTTGCAATATCAAATCCAGTAAGATGTTTTCCCCAAAAGCATAACTGAATATCAGAATGCAAGGAAAACAGCTCCTAAGATCCTTCAAATTCCTTTCTGATTTTCACAACATAACCTTGAGTTCTGAAATTTGTCTGTCTTGGGTAACTTTTATTGCATCAGCCCTTTTTGAGGGAGCCTTGGAGTGCAATTTTATGGTTTATGAACCATTCTTTCTTACCACACCATGGCTAATTCTGCCGTATTTTGAGCTGTTGTGTTTCTCAGAGTAAATTATCAAGACCAGACTTTATAAATGTTGGGGGTCTGACTTACTAGAAAAACAAAGAAAAAGGTAAATGCCAAACTTTCGAACCTGAAAATTCTCAGAATCTCTTACCGTAGACACTTACTGCTCATTTAGACTGAACTGAATATGATGCATGCAAGTCTTTATTTTTGGTATCTTATAATTAGGTAGGTTTTACTGACTATTGGAAAGAAGGACAGTCTCAGATTTAAACACATTTGGTATATAAAGTTTTAAAAAATAATTTGCTCTGTGGATTTTATTAAGCTGTTTGTTTGAAAATTTAGTACTTACAGAATTTCTCATTTCCTAGGGATCACTGCAAGAGGTCATTGCTTGGGGATTAATAGGTTGGAAGTACTATGCTAATGTGAGTGGTCCAATTCAGTGTGAAGGACTGGCCAACCTTGGTGTTGTACAGGTTGCTTGTGCAGAGAAACGTTTTCTGATACTATCTAGAAATGGAAGAGTTTATACACAAGCATATAACAGCGACACTCTGGTGAGAGTTTTTTACGTGTTTTTAAAAATTTGTTCTGTATTACTTCATAAGTTTCCTCTGCTAAATATTTACAATTTCTTAGGAGATGGAGGCAGGCTGATTTTTTGTGAGCTTTCTGTACTGTTGTATTTGAACTTTCAGAAATAGTGGGGTTTGTCTCCTGGGTTGATTTGATGAAAAACATATGGATTCTGTAATTTTGATCATGCTAGAGGTTATGGATACTAGGATAATTGCTTTTATTGGTATACTGGCCTTGGTAACTTCAGAAATTGGGAGATATGAAATAGATTTTACTTTATTGATATAACTGTGTCCAAACTGTGTAGTTTCTCAAACAAAAATGCACTGTAAATAGAAGGCTTTGTCACTAAGATAGCCTGTAATGTTAAGATAAACACTGTTTTCATATGTACTGAAGACCTATAAGAGTGGGAACAAATAGCTTCAAAGCATTGCTTTTGTCATGGTTGACCATTTTTTTCTACATGCCTTCACCTCATTAATTTGAGAGAAAAGTTTTGATAAAACTGGAAATAGGAAAACTGTACCTAGTTATGTGATGGAAAACATCAGCACATTTTGTAAGCATATTGCATTTGCTTGGTTTACAGGGACCACAGCTGGTGCAGAGTCTAGCTTCCAGAAATATTGTGAAGATAGCAGCACATTCAGATGGGCATCACTATCTGGCTTTGTCAGCAAGTGGTGAAGTTTTCTCTTGGGGTTGTGGAGATGGTGGAAGACTAGGTCATGGGGATACAGTGTATGTATTAAAAATAATCATAACATTTATTTGCAAGTATTCTGAATTCTTAGTAAAAATTATTTTGTTGTGTATATAAGCAATGCTCAGCATTTAACATTTGACTCTGTTACTGAACAAAAGTTGCATTTTTCCTGCTTGTTTTCTCTGTCTGGAATATTCCTAGTTGTCTATTGATGTTACTTTCTGAAGTTCTTACAGGTGGAAGATGTAGTGGTGAGCACTGTTATCAGGCCTTTTATCAATGGTTTTATGAATCCAGAGCACATTTTCTCTGAAATGTTGACTCACATGTTGGAGCAGGGTCATTATTTTTTATGCAATCATGTTGTACATTATTCCATTTTTCAGGGACATTACTGTCCTGCTTTTGTGTAGAAGCAGTCTTCTACAATGGTATTGTATAGGGGGTGTGCATCAATAGATTTTAGAGATTTTGTGTCTTCCCCCCGTGCAGAATTCCCTCTGAGACAAGAGAGACTTCACAAAGGTTATCAGTGTCATGAAATTAATTGGTCAGATACAGTAATTAAAGGTAGTATTTTTAACAGTAGACAAATATTTTTTAAAAACATTGCATGAACTCAGTTGAAAACAGAAGTTGCAGTTGTTAGACATTCCTTCAGTGGTTGGTATAGTATTGTTGTACAATTTGAACTTAATTTTGGCTTGTAGTTCTATTTGTATTTTGTTACTTCTGTCTAATAATAAGGCTTGCAGGTAAAATTGCAGCAATTCTAACAAGTATGTCTAGCACCTTTTATCACCTACTCATCAAATCACCTTTTGTGAAATATGTCACCTTCTCTTTAAATAGCCCTCTGGAGGAACCTAAGATGATATCTGCTTTATCTGGGAAGCAAGCTGGAAAACATGTTGTTCATATTGCATGTGGAAGCACCTACAGTGCAGCCATTACTGCTGAGGGAGAGCTCTATACATGGGGACGAGGAAACTATGGCAGACTTGGTCATGGTGAGTTAGTTGATAGCTTCAAATAAGTTGTTGAAGAATTTAGTGCCTGTTGCAAATGATCTTGCATCCCACCTAAAGCTGATTTGTGAACATTATGTGGTTTCTTGTGAATTGAAATAATTATGGGAGGGATTGTCTCAAATCCGTTAAATTCCTTGAGTTATCTGGAAATAAGCAACTGGATGGAGAAGAAAAATCTGCAATGTTCTCTGTTCCTTTCCTCATGAAGCTAAGACTATTTCATGGATTAAATCCTTGTTGGGTGTCTCAAAAACCATGGAGGAGCTTAGTCATGACACTCAAATCTGAAATCAAAACTAAACAATGCTACCCTGCACCCTCACAATAAAACATCCAAAAGCAAAGAAGCAAAAAAACCAAACAAAAGAACTTGTAAGGCTTTCTGGGTTTTGCTTCTCACAGAACTACTTTGTTTTGAAGGTTCCAGTGAAGATCAGACCATCCCAATGCTGGTCACGGGGCTGAAAGGACTCAAAGTTATTGATGTGTCGTGTGGGAGTGGAGATGCTCAGACTCTTGCAGTTACTGAAAATGGTTAGTAGCAAAATAAAAGTTAAAATTGTAAGTAAGGTTACCTGTCTTTCCTTTTACTCTGAAGATATTTGTACTGAAGATATGCTTATTTCTAGCAGCTTGAATTCTATAAGAATTTGAAGCTGAAATTCCTTCTGGGGAAAAAAATATATACATTTATACATTTTGTAGATAATGTTGCAGAAGTATTTCCATGCATAGATATGCAGTATGTTCCTTATGAATATGTAAATATATTGAGTAATGGTGTATGTATATTTAATGTAAATGTATAATGGACCCACAAAATAATACATATATGTGCAAGTATCTAAGTGTTACTTGTTACTATATAAGTGCAAATATCTCATGTTGTTACAAAAGTCAGAATTCACAGTAGGAGAGCTGTCTCTCTTAACCCTTTGGAAGTGCAAAAGAGAAGCTGCATGGAAGTTTATCTTTCCAACATCCCTGACCAAGGTGCCTAGGGTGAGACAGATTAAAAACCTGCATTTCATTGTGAGGTCAAACCCCAAAGTCGTCTCTTAGAAAGCAGATAGTTCTTGGTTCCTTTGAAATACAGCTGGTTAATATGATGTGCATTATTTAAAAACCGAAATGTTTGCTCAAACAGGAAATGGAAACCCAGATTTTATCAAATTTTTTCCTCTCTCTGGTCTCTGCCTTGCATGCTTCCACTGCTTATCAGAGTACCTTAGGGACTCTGCTGTTGCGGGTAGGGAACAAAAATGCATCAGAACATAAAACAAGACTTTCTGTTTGGGCATGCATGGGTTACCATTCTTGAAACATTATTTTATTTACTGCAGATGCAGAATGACTTGACTGTTTCTAAGTTTCTACATCAGGACTTAGATTTAGTAGTGTATTTCAAAAGAACATGGTAAACGTGACGATTTCATTTCATTTTGAGAAATGCTTGAATGATATAAACTGAAAATCAGTATAGGTTTAACAGAAAATTTGGCTATTGGATGTAGAAAACATTTTGTAAGTTCGTATAAATAATTAAAGAAAGCAGTTTTTAACTTGCTTGATTTACAGTAAATTCTATGCTTCATTTATTTTTAGAAGGACTTTCCATACACTGATAGATTTTCAATGAATGTTATATATTGCACTTTTTTATGTTTAGTTTTGTCAGCATGACTATTTTTCAAATATTGTTCTTTACTATTGTCACAAATAATTAGAAATTATTTTGGAACTGCTTTCCTTAAAATACAGTTTAAAATTAGTGCTTGTTGTAGAATCTCAGATTATGAAGAATTTATTTGTTTAAATGGATGACTTAGTTACATGCAAAAAGCAGTTCAATTATTTTTTGTTTTCTTTCTTCTGATTTAAAGGCCAGGTGTGGTCTTGGGGTGATGGAGACTATGGAAAACTGGGAAGAGGAGGCAGTGATGGTTGCAAAACTCCCAAGTTGATAGAAAAGCTTCAAGATCTGGACATTGTGAAAGTACGCTGTGGGAGTCAGTTCTCTATTGCTTTAACCAAAGATGGCCAGGTCTACACCTGGGGGAAAGGTGACAATCAGAGACTTGGGCATGGGACAGAAGAGCATGTTCGATATCCCAAACTGCTGGAAGGCTTGAAAGGTAATTATCAGAGTTGGAAATATTCCAGAGCTCTTTGTGTTGTTGGAGCCTTTTACCCGACACAAATGAACTCTGCTTTGAGTGATGGTACCATGTACTCTGTCATATGTTATACTGGTTGCATTGAAAAAGGTAATAATATGCATTTCCCATCACTTCTGTATTTCTGTATTTACACCCAAGAGATTTTAGCAGACTTAAAGACTGTATTATGACTACTTTAAGTGCTGAATGTCTCGTGTTCTCTGTATTCTTACTGCTTTTCTTTTATTAGGTTCACAGAAATGCTTCGTTAAAGCAAGTATGTTTGCATTGTCATGCAAATAAATATATATAATATATGCTTAGATTAAGGCAGGTGAATAGAATAAATGAAAATAATAGACAATAAAAAATGTCACTAAAGTTGTGTTTGACTTTTGACTAGTTTGCAATTGAGAGAAAATTACTTCCTTCATTTGGGAGAAGACCTGTGGTTCTGTCGGGGAAGATGAGGAAGAAACTTCTTTTGTTGCTCTGTCTTTCCTTTAAATTGTTACTCATATATGTTGAATGATCTAAATGAGAATAATTTTATAGTCTCTCATCGTAGATGGGGAGATTTTTAAATAACTCTTTCCCAAAAAAGTTTCTAAGTTGAAGGGACACAAAGTAGAATATTTTTTTTAAATTTGTAAACTTCTGTACTTATCTGTCTCTTGGTTTATGCTTTGCTGTACTCTTCCAATCCACTACTGAGGTAGAAATGAGATTCATGACATCCATAACATGTTCATAGTTAAGCCTAGTTGTAATTAGTTTTCCTTACGTCTGCTATTTTTCTGTCAATGATTGTTGTATCTAAGTTATATTTTCCATATCTAACTTTTTTATCAGGAAAGAAAGTGATAGATGTGGCAGCTGGATCTACCCATTGTTTAGCACTGACTGAAGACAGTGAAGTGCACAGCTGGGGAAGCAATGATCAATGTCAGCATTTTGATACTTTGCGTATCACTAAACCAGAGCCCGCAGCTCTACCAGGATTAGACACAAAGCACATAGTTGGAATTGCTTGTGGACCTGCTCAGGTAGGTTTTAATTTTGAATTCTTTGGTTTTACTTCCCACTGAGGTTATTGTTCTGTATTATAATCCTAGTCCTTCTTTCTGTGCTTGCATGACTTTCTGTATTCTTCCTTATTCTGGGTAAGTGTAGGCTTTGGAAAAAACAAATCTTGCACAGTTGTTCTGCCAAAAAGGGGTGATCAGCTTTCCCTCTGTTGGGTGTTCTGAGAAGCAGCTATTTAGCTGTTCTGTTTTGTGTGATACAGCAGTTGAGGACTTGTCAGCAGGTTTCCTGTGGCAGAAGTAGTGAGATATCTGGATTGGGTTTGACAACACATTAGAAAATGTGATAGAGAGTTCTGGATCTGTATGGATTTATGTATGTTTACAAGGATGCAAGTCAAGCATTCTCTTTGACAGTTGTGCTGGTATTGTTTCCACATCATCTATTACTGTTTGAGGGCAGATTTAGCTTTACACTCCTGACTGTAGTCAGTGTCATATTTAGAAAATAACTAACTGTGGAACTTTGTGTATTGCTTCCATTTATAGAGTTTTGCTTGGTCATCGTGTTCAGAATGGTCAATAGGCTTGCGGGTACCTTTTGTGGTGGATGTTTGCCCCATGACATTTGAGCAGCTGGATCTGTTACTGAGACAAGTGACTGAGGGAATGGATGGATCCTCTGACTGGCCTCCTCCTCAGGAAAAGGAGTGTATGGCTGTGGCAACATTAAATCTTCTAAGGCTTCAGGTACCTTCAATTTCTTACACTTTGAGCAGTCATTCAGCTGAATGTTTTCACTAAGTTGCTTGGATGGAAACCATGACCTTTAATGTGCCTTAAAACACTTCTATTGATTTTAAAAAGTGAAATAACTACACTATCATTTTATACTCTTTGAAATTTGGCATCTAGTGGTTGTTTTTTGTTCTTCTTGACAGCTTCTGAGTTTCATTAAGAATGATCTATGAAAACAATATCTAAATGGATTAAACCTTGTATAGTCAGAGATTCTGAGCATTTTTATGAATTTTAAATAGCATATTTAAAAGTGAATGACCTCTTTACTTGTAATCTGCCAGTCACTGAAAATGTGCTGTTTTTTCTAGCATAGTGTAGTGATGCAGAAAGAATTTAAGTTATTTAGTTTACTTCAGATCTTTGGGGCTTATGGCTACCATTTGTAATCTTTGAGGATTGGTTTAAATTCAGGATGTAGGCAAGCCAGCATTTCCCTTTAATTTTACAGATTTGCTGGTGAAAGTTTGTATCTTGGTCAGTGAACTTACTCACTTGCTCCAGGAGTGACTTCCTGCCAACCTTATCAAGTTCATATCACTTATTAAAAAATTTGCCTTTTTTTATTTTTCAGCTTCATGCTGCCATTAGTCATCAGGTGGATCCCGAATGCCTTGGCTTAGGTTTGGGCAGCATCCTGCTCAACAGCCTGAAGCAGACAGTGGTAACATTGGCCAGCAACGCTGGGGTTCTGAACACGGTGCAGTCGGCAGCGCAGGCGGTGCTGCAGAGCGGCTGGTCTGTGCTGCTGCCCACGGCCGAGGAGCGCGCCAGGGCGCTCTCAGCGCTCCTGCCCAGTGCAGGTCAGTCCCCACACTGAAGCCTCCTTGTTTGGGCCTTATGTTTTGACTCCATTCATGGCTTCTTCCATTCTTAGTTTCAGGGAATGAAATGAATGTCAGCCCGGGACGTAGATTTATGATTGACCTCTTGGTGGGCAGCTTGATGGCTGATGGAGGCTTAGAATCTGCACTGAACGCCGCTATTACTGCAGAAATTCAGGTATGGTTCATCAGCTTTGCAGTTCAGGTTCTTCTGCAGGGGACTGGATTTGTTACTTGTATAAATACAAGAGTAAATGTGCCTTCAGTTGTGAACTGTGCAGCAGCTACTGGCATGTGTCCACCCTGGTTTTGTGGAGTTCCCCTACTCTTTTTTACCTTCGCCACCTTCATCCCTCACTTCACCTTTCTTTTTACCTTATGATTATCTTTTTTAAAAGTGTGCCTATATGGTTGTTGCAGAATATACAATACTCATTTTGTTTGGTAGGAATTGTTTCATTTTTGCTGTAGGTGAAAGTAACTTAATGTTATTACCATGAATGCCTGTTAGCAAAATGTTTCATAATCATAGTGGAAGTCCGTGTGTTTTCTTTAACTTGATTTACCTTTTTAGGATATTGAAGCAAAAAAAGAAGCACAGAAAGAAAAAGAAATTGATGAACAAGAAGCAAATGCATCAACACTTCACAGGAGCAGAACTCCATTGGACAAAGACCTTATTAACACTGGAATCTATGAATCTGCAGGAAAACAAAGTTTACCATTAGTTCAGTTAATTCAGCAATTACTAAGGTAATTGTTTTGAATTTGTCTTTTACTTTTGTACAGAATATGTATTTAGAAGTTCTATAAACTAGTCAGCTAAACAATGGTTAGTTTTGCTTAGTAAATAAAGTCTCTTGCTAGCATTTTTAGCTCTTCAGAATTCAAAATATTAAACATTCTTGTAGCTTGTCTGTAGTTCTGCTCTGTTTGCTAAGGAGCAATGTTCTATACTAAATTACCCAATTTTAGAAAGATTGCCTTGGTTTTATGGACTTTGATACTTCTTCTCTGAAAGAAGTGTCTGAAAGTTTTTGTACCAGATACAGGACAAATGTTTTAAAGACTGTCCTTACAAAGTGTGAGAATCACAACAAATTTGTTTAGAACTGAGTATTTTGTGCTATTTATTTAGAACTGCCTCAAGGAGACAGACAGTGGGGAAGAAACCTCCATTTTAAATTCCTGACTGAGACTTGTGAGTGCATGACCAATTAGGGTGCTGAAAACAAAGCTGCTTTATATCAGCCAGAGTAGCTAAAGGAGTACTTAACATAGAGAATGTATAACAAGAAATAATTATGAGTTTACTAAGAAATTTATTGTACTTTTTCACTTAGTTGTGATGGCAACTGTGTAATTGAATCAATACTGAGACTCTTTTGAGCTACATAGTGTCATGGCTTTCACTGCAGGCTCTCAGTGAAGATTGTCAAATTGTGTTTTGTAGTGAGGTGATGCCAAAAACCACAAATTTGAGGTATTTTACAAATCCTCCTAACCAAAATGTATCCACCATTGTCTTTTTGAGCACTACAATGCAAACGAGTGAAAGTTCTGCATAGAAACTTTGCAGAGGTTTCTTACATGTGTATGCAAAGTTGTAGCAAAAGCTTACACGGACTGTCTTCACTCTGTCTTCACTCCCCTTAAGTGATACTTTTGTACCACTTAGGAACATCGCTTCCCAGACCATAGCCAAACTAAAAGATGTTGCTCGTCGCATTTCTTCCTGCATGGACCAAGAGCTTTATAGCAAGGAGAGATCTGCTTCTCTGGACCTGTTGCTCCGTTTTCAGCGTCTGCTTGTTAGCAAACTTTACCCAGCAGATTGTGTTGGCCAGGTCCCTAATACATACAGTAAGTTGTGGTTTTGAAATTGAAAGCAAATAACCTCTGACCCCTCCCCAAGTATTTCTGTAATAGCTTTTACAGGATAGCAGTTTCTTATTTTAGTTTATCCTCTTGTCTCATTTATCAGCCTAGTTGCTGTCTGAACAGTGTTTGAAAGTAGTTTATTTACATTGTTTTTTGTAAATGAATTTTTTTTGTTAGGTAATAGGATCTAGATAATAAACTTTTTATAAATTTTTATTAATTTTTAAAAATATGTGATTGCCTAAATTAGTGCTAATATCCAGTGGCATAATTTCAGAAGAGTTTGTCAGCTTTTGAAGTCTGTTTCTTAAATATGACTATGTGATGGTTTTCTCTGCTCTTCCTTCATTTTTACACAGGTCCTGACCTCTTAGGTGTTGGTTCTTTACTGAAGAAATACACTGCTCTTCTGTGCACACACATTAGTGATATACTTCCTGTGGCAACCAGCATTGCTTGTACGAGTCATCGGCATTTTGCAGAAGTATCTTGTGTTGTGGATGGAGATTTAACAGGTAGGGTTTTACTTTCTCTTTTCTTCCCCTTCCACAGAATTTTAAGACTTTCTTGAAAGTTCTAAATGACTAAGAAGGAGTCAGTTTAACTTTTTTGGTTAATGGGAGAGAAGGAGGGAAAATTCAATGAGGAAGGCAAGAGCTTTGTACTCAACACTAGTCAAAGGCAGAATATATTAATGGTGATTTACTTCTGCAATGCAATGAATGTAGAACTTGAACTAAGTGTGTCTTCTGTGTTTGTTTTTTGTTTTAGGCATTCTTCTTCCAGAACTGGTGGTTTCTATAGTGCTACTCCTCAGTAAAAATGCTGGATTAATGCAGGAAGCTGGTGCTATCCCTCTGTTGGCTGGCTTGCTGGAACATCTAGACAGATTTAACCACTTAGCCCCTGGAAAGGAAAGGGATGACAATGAGGATTTAGCATGGCCAGGAATAATGGGTATGAACTTAGCAGCATCTTGACTTCTTTCATAAAGTAGCTGTATAAATGTGGTGACTGTTCATGAGCTACTCTCAGGAGGGGAATCCTACTTAACAGTAAGAAGTTTTATTAACCAAATGATATGGCAGTCATAAGGCAGTATTTATTTCTGTCAGTACATTCTTAAGGAAGTTACCTATAGAGGTAGCATTAAGGAGAGTACAGCTGCTCCTTTTTCAAGAAGTAGTTCACATCATTTTGCATTTTGAGTATGAAAACTTGCAGTGAAAACTTGAGTAGTACATCTAGGCATTTTGCTATTAAATTGGCTGTAATACAAAGGATGAGTAATGTGAAAGCTTTGAAATAAAGAATTCTTATTTTCTCAGGTCACTTTGTAATATGAGTTATGTCTGTGACAAAAGAGAGGCTTCTTTTATATTAAAAAAATCTGTATTTAAGTTGAAATCAAATATACAGCAAATTCCTTGCAGGCAAGTGAGTAATAAAACCAGAGTAATTTGGAGGAAGAAGGATTAGAGCAGTGATTTACCAGCAAACTGATTGTCTGCACCCTCCACACAAAACAGCCATACAGCTGGGCAATGCTAGGTGACATTAAAGATTAGTGCATTAGAACACAGTATTCAGACAGTTTAATTGCACAATACATAGACAAGAGCATACTAATACCCACTTTTACTTTCGAGCATATAAAAAAATAAACAACTTTTGAACAGATGTGAAAAATTGGATTAGGCAGCTATTAAAATAATGTTCATGAAAACCCCCTTACTTTCTGATTTTTCTGTTGAAAAATTCTCTTTTCTGTTTTATATGGGTAGGTTCATTTTTTACTGGCCAGAGTTGCAGAAATAATGAGGAGGTGACACTTATACGTAAGGCTGATCTAGAGAACCACAACAAAGATGGAGGATTTTGGACAGTGATCGATGGCAAAGTGTATGATATAAAGGACTTCCAAACCCAGTCTTTAACTGGCAGTAGCATACTTGGTGAGAATTTTCATTTGACTTACAGACACAAATTACTTTTGTTTCAAAGCCAGGTGGAATTAACAGATTTTTAGATACTGTATTGACTACCTCATTGTTTTATTAGCTCAGTTTGCTGGTGAGGACCCAGTTGTTGCTTTGGAAGCTGCTTTGCAGTTTGAGGACACACGAGAATCAATGCACGCCTTCTGTGTGGGCCAATATATAGAGGTAAAAATGTTACTAATGGATAAATGCTTACTAAAGTCAAGCATTGATTTACTGTCAGATTTCTTGTTGGAGCTCAATTCTAACTTACAGTTGCTATTTCTTTTGTGCAGCCTGACCAGGAAGTGATTACAACACCAGATCTCAGCACGTTGTCATCGCCACTGATAGACACAGAACGGAATTTGGGTCTTCTCCTCGGCCTGCATGCTTCCTACCTGGCAATGAGCACACCACTTTCTCCTCTGGAAATTGAATGTGCCAGTAAGCAGGATCTCATTTTGAGCTTTATTAAGTGATAAATACTTGTCAAAGCATGCGAGGAAAAGACAAAGGACAAATAAGTTAACCAAAAATTTAGCACTTCTCTAGTTTTGATCTCTTCCGTAGGAGTTCTTTATTCTTAGCATTAGCTCCCACACCTATTAAGATTCCAATAATTTAACAAGATTTAAATGAAGATTTGATAATTTTGAGCACTTTAATTTAGAATTTCGTAGTATGTAACATAAAATAGCAAATGATGCTGTACAGTCTCCTGTCTCACCAATTTGTTGTCAGTTAAGCGTCGACCATGTGGTATTGGATGTTTTCCTATTGGGTGTCTTGGTTTCGTGAATCGAAGGTGTAATTCAGTATTAATAGGAGAAAAATTGCTAAGGCCCTCTATCTTTAAATATATGATGGCTGCCCTGTTAGTTAATTGTTTCCTGGTTGCAGAACCTTTTTTTTTTCCTGTGAAAAAGCTTCAGCAAATGAGAAAGTTGCTAAATGTTGTTGAAGCCTGTGAATGCATTTTACTAGAGGAAATTGAGTCTTGATAGCTTATCTTTGATCAGAATATTCACTTATGTTTCCTTTATTTTAGAATGGTTGAAGTCATCGATCTTTTCTGGAGGCTTGCAAACTAGTCAGATTCATTACAGTTACAATGAGGAAAAAGATGAAGACCATTGCAGTTCACCTGGTAACACTACCCCAAATAAATCAAAACTATATACACATCGATTAACTTTGAGTGACCATTCACAACCCTTTCTCCAAGCTATTGCAGATAATAATATTCAGGATCACACTGTGAAGGTAAGCCCTCAGTAGTTCTGTGCACAAATACTGCTTCTGAAGGGTAATAGTGATGAGGAAAATTCTCCAAAAGTTATAGCAAAACAATTGAAAAAGTTATTTCAGAATTACTTTTTGTGAAAGGAATGGTTGAGTACTACTAATGAATAAGATGTGCATATGTCACTTAATAGCATAACAGTATGTTATTTCTTCAGAATCTTTGAGTGGGAGAACTAAAAAATTTGAATATTCTTACAAAAAAATGGTAATGCATTACTTCTCATGTCAAGTTTCAGTAGCATTGAGAGATCCTGCTTACCTTCAGTTGAACTAAGATGGAGTTTTTTTGTCAAGATGCAAGTGTATTTTATGTTTCAGATTCACGTATGCCTTTGTCTTAAAATCCCTTTGGGCCTTGAGGTTCAGGTTTCACAAGGCTGGAATCGTGAATATTATGAAAAACACTGTGATTTACATGGATCACTATCTTTTGTAATACATTCAGATTTTCTAACCCTCTGAGTTCAGCTCCTTTATTAAAAACACCCCAAATTAGTCTTTGGGTATAGTGATAATGGTCAATCATGACTTACTAGAAGACAATTGAAAATTTTGTTAGGTGACCTGACTATCTCATGAAGAGATCAAAGCAGTAGAAGCTTTATTCCTTGAGTCATGTTTCTCTTGAGAAAGGATGTAGGGTATTTATAGAATTGGTTTGTAGTTGCTGTGTGTTAAATTGCGCATACTGCGTATTGTATCTCAGGAACGTTGGTTCAGATTGTGGAGTTTATTCCTTGTTACTTAAATGCTTCCTATGGTGTTTTGAGTGCTTACATTGTATTTTAAAATGAAGTTAAACAGAGGCTGTTGTGTGTTTTCTTAGGACTTCTTGTGTCAAATAGAGAGATACTGTAAACAGTGTCACTTAACAACACCAATCACATTCCCTCCTGAGCATCCTGTGGAAGAAGTGGGACGTCTGTTACTGTGCTGTCTTCTGAAGCATGAAGATTTGGGTAGGTAGGCTTGTGGTGTGATTGTTTTGACCAGTTTAAACTCTGCTACAGATGGCTTTGGAAATGCATAGTCAAACATTGTCTTTTCCCATTAAGGTCATGTAGCACTGTCTCTTGTTCATCCTGGTACCCTTGGAGTTGACCAGGTAAAGCACAAAACCTTACCAAAATCTGTAGTGGATGTGTGTCGTGTTGTCTACCAAGCAAAATGCTCACTGATTAAGGTAAGCCTCTTAGCTGCTGATGTTAAGATTAATTTTGATTTTAAGTGTTTTAATAAAAAATTACATATTTTTTGTTTTAATGTGTATTATACAATAATTTAATCTTTCAATGTCTTTTGTAGACGCATCAGGAACAAGGGCGTTCTTACAAGGAAGTTTGTGCTCCTGTCATTGAGCGTTTGAGATTCTTATTCAATGAGCTGCGTCCTGCAGTTTGCAATGATCTCTCTATAATGTCCAAATTTAAACTTCTTAGTTCCTTGCCCCGATGGAGAAGGGTAGCTCAGAAAATCATTAGAGAAAAAAGGAAAAAAAGAGGTAAGGCAGAATTGGTGTTGTATTCTCTTTGAAACAATGGAAATCCATCTTATTTCAAGGTTTGCTGCTATATGAGACTCTCCTTAAATAAAGCATGAAAGCCATTTGCTTTCTGCTGCTTTTTCATGAAGTTTTCTAAACCAGTGGTTGCTTGTCAGATCCTACAGCAAGAACTGGCAAACTAAAGTGTCAGGTTTAGTTGAGACGTGTTTCTTCCAGTGTATTAAAAATGATCCTTCAATATCAGACCCTCTGCACTGGTTTTCGTAACATTCCACTGGAAGTGACATCTTTTTAGAAATCGGGTTTTATTAAGGTGTAGCCAAACAATTTATTTCCAGTTATATCACTGATGTGGTGAACAGACACCAAAGGGCTTTTCAAGTTTGTCTTTAAAAGTAAAAGCATACTGCAGGTAATACCAGAGTTAACTTGGTAATAGTTGGACATAGACTTCACCAAGAATACATTTCCATTTTATTACAGACAGATCTTGAGCACTGTGTGTGCTTAGATTATTATGCAAACCTAAAATGTGACCCTGTAAAATCCAACTGTACTGTATGAAAAAATAATACTTTTTTTTTATAGTGCCAAAAAAATCTGAATCTGCTGATGTAGAAGAATCCAAAATAGGAAATGAAGAGAGTGATTTAGAAGAATCTTGTGTGGTACCTCACAGTCCTGTACCTATAGATAAAAAGCCCATACCAATCAAATCACCCAAGGTAGGATATTACATTCTGAATCAACCTTGTCAATAAAAATAACAAGAGACAAAAGAATGCGCTAAAGCATGATTGCTATAACTTGACATTTAATGTTCTGATAATGGTGTTTGGTATGTATAATTAAGTGTGACATGTTGTTTCAGTGAAGCCTGGAATGATTTTTAAAGATAAGGTTGTACTATGTATTTAGCATATGTAAATATACCTTCTCTAATTTTTAAATTATTGATAATCTTAGATAAAGCTTAATTTCAAAATAAAATGTGGTGAGTTACTTCCTCTTTTTTTAACATTAAAGCATTTGAAATTTTATGTAGCAATAGCCAAAATGATAATGATTAAAATAATACTAAGTTCTTTCCTGACTTTTAAGAAGTTTTCATTTTCCCCCTGGGTCCCCCCAGTATTTTAAATTTGGAAATTGTTTTGCATGAAATAACTTATATTTTCAGTAATTTAAAGTTGTTTAAAAATTTTTAACATACTACCTTCTTGTTTTGCAGGATAAGTGGCAGCCAATTTTGAGTACAGTTACAGGTGTCCACAAATACAAATGGCTGAAGCAAAATGTTCAAGGCTTGTATCCACAGTCTGCCCTCCTTAACACCATTGTTGAATTTGCACTTAAAGAAGAGCCAGTGGATGTAGAAAAAATGAGAAAATGTTTATTAAAACAGGTGACCTGAACAAAAATGTGCCACTTACATAATTATGACAGTTATTAGCAATTTACATAAGTATGACAATTTTTTTTTCCCTTTGACAGTTGGAAAGAGCAGAAGTTCGTCTGGAGGGAATAGACACTATTCTGAAATTGTCAGCTAAAAATTTTTTGCTCCCATCTGTGCAGTATGCCATGTTCTGTGGATGGCAGAGGCTTATCCCAGAAGGAGCCAATATAGGGTAAAACTTCTTGCTGCTTTTGCTTCCACAATTCTTTAATAAGAGAACAATACTCATTTTTGTTGTTGTTTTCCTTTGAAGGGAGCCTCTTACGGACTGCCTGAAGGATGTCGATCTGATCCCGCCATTTAACAGAATGCTGCTGGAAGTAACTTTTGGGAAGTTGTACGCCTGGGCTATTCAGAATGTCCGGAACATCCTGCTGGATGCTAATGCAAAGTTTAAAGAACTAGGTGAATCTCATCTCCTTGCTGTTTTCTGTGGAGAAAACTGTTTTACATTAATATTATTATTGCATTTTTTTAAGTTCCCAATAATTGGGATGTTGAAATCAGTTCCCTTGATTTGTGTTGAGAATTACTTTGCATTTGCTTCTGTGTGTTGTTCCAACCTTCCCACCTTGACCCCTGTTAACTCACTTTTCAAAGTTTGAGTATATTGCTGATTTCCCAGCAACAGGTGATTGATTACTCATTAGTAACATTTTAGCATTATAATACAAATTAGTCAATTTCTTGGAACTTCTGCTTTTAAGCTCTCAAAGCCAAGCAGGGAATAAAAAATAATTTAAATCATCAATCAAACAAATAAATCTATAACTTATTTTATTGTAGCTCCCAAATGTCAGCTGACTTTGTTGTTTATATTATGTTTGAACTAGGTCTGCAGCCTGTTCCTCTTCAAACAATTACTAATGAGAATCCAGCAGGACCAAGTCTTGGAACCATTCCCCAAGCACGTTTTCTGCTGGTCATGCTGAACATGTTGACCCTGCAGCATGGTGCAAATACCCTGAGCCTGCTCCTCAATTCTGGCATGCTGGCCTTGACACAAACCGCACTGCGGCTGATAGGTACAGTTCTTCTTTCTTACTTGGAAGAAAGTGTTTGATTTACAAATGGCTGATAGGTACAGTTCTTGTTTCTTACTTGGAAGAAAGTGTTTGCTTTACAAATCCCCTGTATTTTCTACCTGTTGATGTACCCAAATTACAGAATCACTTTGCTGCTTGAAGATAGTGCTTAATGCTATTTACCTTTACCCTGATACAAAAGCCACATCTGCAAGCATGATTGAGAAGGAGGTTAATTTCATTGCGGTCTTTATTAAATCTTTTTTTTTTAATTGTTTGCTTTGGCCATCCTTTTTAAAAATTTCAGTTAATGTGTAGTTTTGGTGGAGCTGTTGCAAATAAATTAAAAATGGAAAATTTTAATTTTAAAGTAGTAAATACTACCTACTCTTTACTCTCTATTTCATTTGTTCTACATATGAAGAATGTTCCCAGTCTGCATATTTAAGCTTGAAGCTTTTGTTGTTCTGTTATAGAAGTTCTCTGGTGTGTTTTGCTATGATTCAAATTGCTGTGGTTTTTCTCTGTTTTCTTATATAGTAGCAAACATTTGTTCCTGTAACTTGTGTTTAACTGAAGTGTGCACCAAAAGTTTTTCAAAAAAATTCTGTTTGTAGAACCATTGAGCTAATTGAGTCATCATTATTAATGTCTTTTACTTGTCACTTGTTTTTTCATTCAAAATGAAGTATTTCAATTTCTGTGCATTCAGAACCATTACACCTCAGTTTTCTAAAAGGTCATTTGACTTATCACCTGCTAGTCAGCTTTCCTGTTTGTTGCTGCTTTTATATTACAAAGTTTATGTGCCTGTAAGTTTTCATGTGATATACATACATATATGCACATGTAGCTGGATATAAAACCTCTTTTGTGTTTTTTTTTTGTTAGGACCCAGTTCTGATAATATTGAAGAGGATATGATTGCCTCTTCTCATGGGGCTTCAGCCACAGTCCTAGAGGAGTCAAGAAAGGAAACTACACCTGTTCAGCTCCCTGTTTCTGGACCAGAGCTGGCAGCCATGATGAAAATTGGTACCAGAGTGGTCAGAGGGGTAGACTGGAAATGGGGTGATCAGGTATAACTTCTTTCATACAGGTTTTGGGTGTGCTATTATCTAAATCTCTGTTCAGTGGACTGTCTGTGAAGTTTCTGGTCCATCAAACTTAAGGGCATTTTACATTCCAAAAATGTTGAATTAAGCATATGGGAATTCAACAGAAAATAAACCTTGCATTCCAGCTGGGTCCTTAGAGATCAGAGGAGCTGGTTGCAGCTGGACTTGAATTCTGATTGTAGCCCAGTCTAGCATTGTAAGTCTGAGTTTGGAGGAGAACTTGCATGAGCACAGAAGCACAAATAGTGCAGTCAACCAGTGCAGTTCTGTAGGTCTGATGGATTCAGTAAGGACTTGCATCATCCCAACTTACAAGTAGTATGGTTAATTGAAGCACCAGGAAAGCAGGCTCACGATTGTTAATTGCACTAACTACAGAGTGTTAGCATGTGTTGTGATGCAAAGTATAGCAAGAGATCTAATAGCACTATATATATATATACACACATACACACACACACACACACGCATATATATATATATATCTGTGTGTATGTAAATTATTATGCTCCAATGCTGTTAGAGATGCAAAGCTCACATAAAGGCTTCTCTTTAGGAAAAGAAGAGAGACGTAGTCTGTCAACAGATCTTGAGCAGGCAGAGTTTTCCCCCTCCAGCCCTTTCTGTCCCTGAAGCCACTCTTTTTTATACTGTAAATTTTGGCCTGTCCCAGTGGGATGGAACAATCATGTTGTAGGTGGGGTTTGGTGACTTTGGCCATATGTGCATTATTACATATCCCATGTTTCCCTTCATTCTGAGGGGTGCCTGAGTCAATAATAGGCCTCAATGAGGGTCTCATTTACCTTCTGTCAGAATTTATAGTTGACAGAAGAGGTAGAATAAACACTTTAGTCCTCCTCCATGTACTGAGGCAGCAGTAGGGGCTCTCTGACCTTCCTCAGAGGGCGTTGTGTGCATCCTTATCTCCTGAAGGAACTGAATTTAAAGCTATGCTCTAATAGTATCCATTTCCAAGTATTTAGGACGTAACTTCTACTTATGTAAGACATAGTAAAAGAGATCCAATGAGTGTCCAAATATGCAGCTTACTGGGGTGATTATTTTGAAAATTGTGAAATGCTTTCTAAGTTTGTGTTTGGTTTTTGAAACCCCATTGAATGTTTACTGCCTAATCATTGGGTTAGCAGCAAAAAGGAGCAATTGCATTATTTTTTATGAGCTTTTGGTATGAATTAGCATTGTTGATTGAGTAACTTGAACCTCTCTTCTCTCAGGATGGACCCACACCAGGTTTGGGTCGTGTGATTGGAGAATTGGGAGAAGATGGCTGGATTAGAGTGCAGTGGGATACTGGAAGTACAAATTCTTACAGAATGGGGAAGGAGGGAAAATACGATCTCAAACTAGCTGAGCCACCACCTGCAACGCAGCCCACAACAGAGGATTCAGACACTGAGGATGATTCTGGTAAAAAAACAAATTATAAAAGCAGAGGCACAGTTGTAGTTGAATTTTAAAATTGGTATCTTGCAATATAAAATATTTTTTTCACAGGAGCAAATGCTTCATCAAGGAAGATTTATTTAGTAGGTGTACACTTCTGACCAGAATCTTCTTAATGTAACTTTACTGAGAGAAAGGAAGGTAGACAAGATGATGTCCTATTGTTGCATATTCATAGGTCAGAGGATGTAATATTATTTGATTGAAATAGTTACAGATACCTGGAGGTATACATTTTAACATATGTTGATAACATTCTGAAGGGGGGTTTATATATGGTCTAATTATACATTTAGTCAGAGTGCTTCCCTATTTTGGCAATACTTTGGAATTCCTTTCAGCAGGGTACTGCTAGAAAAAAACTTGAAAATATATGTGTAAAATACCTGGTTTATATTTTGCACTACTTGGGGGTTGGCAGTAAGGAATATTCTTCATGTCAGATCATCTCAGAGAAACTATTTATGACAAATCATTCACAAAATGTTTGTTTGAGAACCTTTGTGAAATAAAGTAAGTCAGTATTAATGTATTCCTTTGCCTTTTGTATCCCCCTTCAGAAGGAGAACAAGTTGAAAGGAATCTCCACCCTACTTCCATGATGCTGACAAGTACTGTGAACCTGTTGCAGACACTGTGTCTCTCTGCTGGTGTCCATGCTGAAGTCATGCAGAGTGATGCTACTCGGACTTTGTGTGGGCTACTCCGTATGCTTGTGGAGAGTGGAACAATAGATAAATCAGGTATATTACATAGCAGCACTCTGACTGAGCTGTGTGCTTGTCTTGTGCTTTGTTGTCTTGTAAGTTTGTAAATATTTTCTTACTAGTTTTTAATCCTTTTAAGGATACATTTTCAGAGCTTTTAAAGTCTTAATTTTTAAAGGTAATATAAGTGATCCTGTGCATTCTTTGAATATAAACAGTAAAAGCAGGAGAAATGCATGAGATGTGAATTGTTGACTTAGACAATTTATTAGCAACCTTTTTGTGTTTGGCAACAACAGTACAAGTAGGTGTATCATAATCCTTTTTGTAGCTTTCGTGTAATTTCAGAAGCAATGCTGTTAACTACATTGAAATGAGAAAATAGTGTAATGATGAGAATTGTTTTAAAGGTTTATTTTATAAAATCAATTACAGGCTCTAAAATTGAAATTAACAGTTCACATAAAGACAGTGAAATGGCTTGGTGTTCTGATTTGTCCAAAAAAGCCCCATGTAGCATGTAGAGAACTACATAGCTGGTGAAAAAGTCAACTGTTATATGTATATATCTTTTTGTTTTTAGCTTCCTTGCCAAATAAATTAGTTTATAAAGAACAGCATAGGAGTTGGTGCACGTTGGGATTCATTCGAAGCATAGCACTCATGCCTCAGATGTGCAGCACTCTGAGTACCTCTCAGTGGATAACTTTGCTGATGAAAATTGTTGAGGGGCATGAATCTTTCACTGCTGCTTCACTACAGAGACAGGTAATGTGTGCATTTCCAAATTACTTCAATAGGCAATAAAATTAGTAGACTTTAGTTGTCTTAAAAAGAAAGGTATATTTTACAAAACAGCTGGGAGGTGCCCATAAATCAGTTTTTAGTTAGTTGGGAAAAAGATAACATTTTCTATTTAAAGAAAGGTCAAAATAATGTTCCAGAATTGTGCTTCGGAAACTCCTATATAATATTTCCTACAAGGTGAATAAATCAAAGAATAACAAGTATATGGTTAGGAAAATGTTACATTTAATTTAAAGTTACCAAATTATGTATTGTCTACTGCCCCTATTTCCACCAGAAACTGTTAATATTATTTAAATTACAGTCTCTCTTAAGAAGCTACATCTTTGCATCTTATTTTGGTATTGTATTTCCCTTGTCATCTTTCCCCTTTTCTCATTTATTCTTTTCTTTAATTTTTTTATCTTTCTTTTTCCTCTTCTGCTGTTCCTTAGCATCTTGTTAGTGCCTTTTACATGAGACTGAAAAGAAATTTTTTTTATGGAATAACTCTGCCAAATTTTAAGACCTGGGGATCAAAAGATCATCTTACTCTTTTCCTTGATAAGCCATCAGCATTTGTTAACTAAAACTTTGTGTCATAAAGGCCTGTTCATTTTTGTGTGATTTTCCAGTAAATTCTTGCCAGTATTTTTAGTATGGTGGGATTTCTGTTATCATCCAGGACTTAGTGCAGTAGAGTCATCTGTGCTGTCCAGGGAGTACTCAAGAGAAATGACCATTCCTCATGTACTTCATGTACCAACTGAAGAACGACAAAAATATGAGACCTTGAAGTTCTATAAAGGCATGTTATTGACAGAAGTTTGCAAGAGGAGAGTTATCTTTGCTGTTAGTCACTTGTATTGGTCTTCTGGGTAGAAGATGAGGAAGCTCAAAACCTGAAGTGCTCCTACTCAAAATATGCAACCCCTCTGTTCTTTGATACTGTAGTGATGGACCTTCCCCTGTTCCTTGTCAGTCCTGCACTGGGTGTCTGGGTTCAGAGCTGCCAGCCTCTTCCTTCAGTACTGTGTTGGAGGCCCTGCTTTCACAGTGGCTACTTCTGAGTGTCGCTGTGGCTGCTGTTGCCTGCCTTCCACCATTCAGCTTTTTATCTCATGAATTTTAACTATTACAGCTTCTTTGCAGAACACTTGGAAACTTTCATTCTGAAATACATCTTAGTACTAATTTCTGAGTCTGCAGTCTGAACACTTTCCCATTCTGTACTCCTATTTTTCCTATTTATTTTTGTTTCTCAGTGTGCATGTCTCATGTCCTAATAGATTGGTTCACTAATATAATGTGCCAGTAATGTTGTTACTGGCTCTGAACTGTATCCACTTATTTTAAAATATCCCTTAGCAAATTCAAAATCAGTAGCTCTGTAATTTTCACAGCACAAAAGAAATCAGCATTATAAAAACAACTGCAAAGGAAAGCAAACTTTAAAAACGTCATTCTTCTGTACCAAATATGTTTGAGAGTTTCTTTAGTATTTGGTGACATAGACTAGAATAACACTAATTTTTTACTCTTTTTAGATCCTTGCTGTACATTTATTGAAAGCAGTACTTCCATCCTGGGATAAAAATGAAAGGTCAAGAGACATGAAGTTTCTTGTGGAAAAACTGTTTGGATTTTTAGGGAGCCTGCTTAGTACTTGTTCTTCGGATATCCCACTACTCAGAGGTAGAGGAATTTTTCCTCGGTGGCTTGTTTTTCTGTATGGGAAGTGTGTGCATTAAACTCATGGCTGTTCTGCCGCTGCTTTGTCTTTCCAGAATCTACTCTGAGGAGGAGAAAGGCCAGGCCCCAAGCATCTCTAACTGCCACTCATAGTAGTACTTTAGCAGAAGAGATAGTGGCACTGCTGAGGACGCTGCATTCGCTCAGCCAGTGGAATGGACTCATAAACAAGTACATCAACTCTCAGCTAACCTCCATCACCCACATCTTTGCAGGAAAACAGTCAGAAGGGGTAGTTTCCACGTTTTAAAATAAGCTCATTTTTATAGCAATATTTTTTTTTGAAATTATAAATACTAAATCTTTGTAAACAATATTAAGCTTAATATTGAAACCATTTTTCTACTTTTATATATATTTGTGTTGTAATTTTTAAGTTGAAATATGTGTGATTAACTTTGTATTTTAAAGCAGATAGAAGGGTGTGTTTTCTCCCTACAGTTAAATTTTATTGTTCTTTGTTAGGCTGTGTTGGATGACTACTTCCCTGACACTGAGAATCCAGAGGTGGGAGCTCTGATGGCAGTCTTGGCTGTGATTGGTGGCATAGACAGTCGCTTGAGACTGGGTGGACAAGTAGTTCATGATGAATTTGGAGAAGGCACGGTGACACGCATCACCCCGAAAGGGAAGATCACTGTGCAGTTCTACGACATGCGGACGTGCAGAGTGTGCCCTCTGAATCAACTGAAACCAGTGAGTTTGTTTTATTAAGGCTTCAACACTGGGAAGGTGTAAAACTCTAATATGGACCAGAGAAAACATTAGTTCTTGATTGGCTAAATACGCTGACATTCAACACATACAATGCTCTGGATGTACATCTAAGATGCTCCTCATGCAAACCTCTGTAGGACCTTTAAATCCCATCCTCATTTGCTGGGGAGGTGGAAGGAAGAGGAGTTTAAGCTGGACTGTTTGATTTGAGGTGAAGTCCCAAGTTGTTGTAATGTGTTTTATAGTTCTTAGATGAGAGGAGCTTTCTATTTAACTTGATTTGCTAATTAATCTTAGAAAGTCTTGGCTATTTGTAATTAGATCTTAATTTGGTTGATATGACTTCAGTGAAAGCACAGACCAAGTGCTTGATCTGCTTCAGAGTCTGGAGTTCTTTCTTGTTCTGACTCTGTTCTGCTTTTTGACCAAGAAGGCCTGCAATTGTGTGGTACAAATACAGGCTTAGGAGCTGTGCAGGGAATAGAAATCCCCTCTAGTTTTTTCCTGGTAAAGAGCAGTAAGACAATGCTACTTTTCCTCTTCCACAGTTAATAACAGTTGAAACTTTTTAGTGACTCTGAGATTTTAGGAAAATGCTTACCTGGTTTTTTTGTTGGTTATTTGTCTGATTATTTTCCCACTGTCTAGCTTCCAGTTGTGGCTTTTAATGTGAACAACTTGCCTTTCACTGAACCTATGCTCTCCATTTGGGCTCAGCTAGTAAATTTGGCTGGAAGTAAAATAGAAAAACAAAGAATGAAGTCTCCAAATCAAGGTCTTTCAGGTACAGTTGGGGGCTTTTTGCTGTTTGTTTTCTTTGGAAGTAGATGAATATGCTCTGAGAAAAATACTAGTATCAGCAAACACAGATAAGGAAAAGGGTGTTCTGGAACCTTACCTGTTTCCTTATTCAGCACTGGCTGATAGGTGCTTAAGAGACAAATTTAGCTAGATGGTGAATTGTTCTGCACTATAAATGAAATATCTTTGATGGGAAAATGTAAATAAGGTTTGGGGCTGATCTTAGTCTACTGAGTTGTTTAAAATACCAGATCCAAGTAACATCTCTGTCTCCACTTACTGTGTTATAAATCAGCTGTATGATTGTCCAGGTTGTGAAAAGTAGGAAGGCAGTATTTTTAACACCATGAGTCATACAATGTGTGCAAACTTTTGATCCATGTGCTGTTTAAACTGACTCATGTGAGCAGTACACACTGAGTTAAGATGTAAACTGATGTTTGGGCTGAGGTTGTATGAATGATAGTATTTCTTCCCTAATACAAGAGATTTCTAGCACTAATGGCTGCTTAATATTTCTGCTAGGTCAAGTTGATCTGGATCTGCTGCGGTGCCAGCAGTTGAAGCTGTACATACTAAAAGCTGGACGAGCTCTGCTTTCTCACCAGGATACACTCAGGCAGATCTTATCTCAGCCAGCTGTTCAGGAGTGTGCATCAAATCCTGCAGGTATTCTGGAGTGCTACCTGACTGTGCTGATCTTTGTTTAGATGGTAGATAGAGTAGGTGACCATAACCCTTGCTAGTGGCAGTTGGATGGTAGAAATTCAGTTTGCTCTGTAAAGATTAAAAATTAAAATTCTTGCATGTTTTAATCCTCTATGTTAAAAAGATTTTGACTTTTTACCTCAAGTTTTGAAAACCAAGAACATCAAGTGTTTGAAGCTCTAAATACTGGAGTTAGTGAAATTTGTAGGTCTTATAGTTAATAAGCTTTGTAAATAATTTTAAAGTTCTTAATACTTTTTGCAGTGGTTTTATTTTTCTGCTTCAAAAGTTAAAACTGGCTATTGATTTTACTTCAAATGTCTTGCAGCTTCCAGTGAAACAAGTATAGAAATATAATTTCTTAATCAAAATATTAAAGGAGTTGAAAGAGCTGTAGTTCTAATAATTTGAATTATTTCTTCTACCTGCATTCTACATATAAAAATAAATACAATAACTGTGTCAGCTTTTGAGGTAGTTATCAGTGCCTTTGGAGTATGTATTAATTCCTTGGGTATTTGTGAATATGCAATATCTTTAAGTATAATAATATATTTGTCTTATATGGATATTTTTTGTGGGATTTTTTGTCACTTGCCAGATTTTAACTCAACAGAATCTACAGGGTTTTTTTAGGAATGGAGTAGGGTTTCACTCTTACTGTCATTTTTAAAGGGGGAAAAAAAGAGTAACACTTTTTTTAACCTGAACAACATATGTTGAGGACTATTAACTGTTTTACTATTGCTTAATGAAGAGAGAACATTTTCATGTGGTAGTCACTGTAAAGATTTAGGAAACATGAATGTTTATGCCAAGAGGAATACAAAATTAAATATGAAAGGTGCAGAATTGTGAGAAAGTTGATTGAATAAAATTATCCTATTTTGAAGGGACAATGAATACCTAAAGGGAGCTCTTCCCAAGAGGTATATTACAGGGAAAATAACTCCTATAATTAATGCATTATATTTTGAAGGAAATCCAGACAGCATGCTTTTGGGATCACTACAGTTCTTGGTTGTCTGTATCAAGTGATGTATCCTGGAAGTATCTCTAGCTAATAGTCTTATTGCAAAAAAAGGCATCAAAAGACACAAGGTGTGAATTCACTGTCCACTGAATAGTTTCTGTTAGACATGTCTTAGGTGTATTTTAATAAATATATTGTTAATCTATAAATTTTGTACTTGCTTTTTTTGTACAGATTGTGGTACAAACGGCTTAATCTTAAACGCATTGTATCTTTAGAGAAGAAATATGTGAGAAATAACAATAAGCCCTAGAATAAGTCTTTTGATTGACCATGTTATTACGTGGTTTTGGTTAAAATAATGTTTTCCTTTAAGAGGATGGAGCAGCTGCCTCTCCAGACATAGGAGATATGTCTCCTGAAGGACCTCAGCCTCCCATGATCCTTTTGCAGCAGCTTTTGTCAGCTGCTACGCAGCCATCACCCGTGAAAGCCATATTTGACAAACAGGAGCTTGAGGTAAAGTCTGTCTTTTCTGCTAAGTAACCTGAGAAATAACTTTGTGTAATCTGCATTCCAGTTGAAGTTTATTAAACTATAGGTTTAAAAAAGAAGTGACTCTGAACCTTTGGGGTAAATAATGTTTAAGGCATGCATGTTCACACACACAAACGTACTAAATATTCTTGTTTTTCTTGGACTGACTGATTTGTTCTCCTCTAGGCTGCTGCTTTGGCAGTGTGCCAGTATCTGGCTGTAGAATCTACACATCCTTCCACTCCACTGTTTGAAGACTGCAGCTCTAGTGAAGCTACAACACCCATCACAGTGCAACATATCCGACCCACAAAAGTGAAGAAACGCAAGCAGTCTCCAATTCCACCCCTTCCCATTGTAGTTCAACTTATGGAAATGGGATTTCCTAGGAAAAACATAGAATTTGCACTAAAATCTCTGTCGGGAACCTCTGGAAGTGCTTCTGGATTACCAGGTATTTTGTTTAGTAAAATTTATAATATTAGAAGGAGAAGAAGAGTTGTAAACTGATTAAAACAGTACTTACGAGGGAGAAGTTGTTATCTTCTTTTTGGATACAATTTTAACAATGTCAGAGAATCCCTTGGAGACAAGCTGAGTTTGTTTTCTGTGTTAGGAGTGGAAGCCTTAGTTGGCTGGTTGTTGGATCACCCTGATGTTCAAATCACGGATCTTTCTGATGCTGATACTATCTCAGATGAATATTCAGATGAGGAAATAGCAGAAGAAGTGGAAGAAGCTGAAGCTGCTTGTCCTGTTGTGAGTATTAACTTAGTAAACCCAAGTTATGCTAGCTAGCTGCAAATTTTGTAATTCTTCCCTTTTTGGGAAAATGGCAAGAGTACAAGGACAACCTGCTGTCCCAAGCTTTCAGAACAGTAACAAGGATCATGCTTGCCCTGTGTTTCTAAGACATGACATAAAACAACTGAGAATAATCCATAAGTAGTTTGTGAGTTAGCACAGGGGAGAGTAGAATGCAGGTAGGTGTTTCACGATGCAGGTGGTAGTTCCAAGTATCCCTGGTAGATGCTCTTAGTTTCTACAAAAATAGTTGATGTTATAGTGTAATATTGGTGAAGGAGTTCTCCCTTCTCCTTTCCCTTGGTCTGGAAAACAAACATATGTTACCTACAAGGAAGGACTTAAGAACTAGTGAATAAACGGCAAAAAAGTCTATTAAATAACTTACCCTTTTCCTTATAAAAACTTTTTCCACTTACTGATGATAAAATTACCATTACAGTGCCCATTGAGTGTGATACCTTCAATGTGAATTTTTGTTAGTCTTCTGTTGACTTTCAAGAACTGTTTCAAAGAAGGATTTCTCAATAAAATTAAATGGGTTTCGTATTTCTGTTTATCCTTGAAGGACTTATGTTGAGTTTTCATTTACATGTGGGATTTTGTAATTTAAATTAATGCATTATATTTTGAAGGAAATTAACTTGACAGCTTTTGCTATCTTTATCGGGATTGCAGTGAAAAACTGCTATATATTGCCTTTAATGAAAAAAAAAACATTTAATACTCAGAACAGAAAAAGTTTTCTGAAAATTGTCCTTACAGGTGGAATGCAGAAGTTCTCTTAAAAAAAATTAAGGTAATCAAATCTGGAAAGGAATAATTTTTAATAAATACAATTTAATTTTTTAGCTTGTTTTTCTAAAGGAGTACTTTGAATCTTATTGTACTATCTAAAGAAAAGTTAGTAAACTTTAGGTTAGAGATTACCATTTACCACTTTTTTTTTCCCCCTCTCCCAACAAATGTCCTAAGAAGTGGAATGTGAATGTGTATCTTCACGGCTAATTAGAGTAATGACAAATCCTCTCTGTTCTGATTTTCCTTGGCAATCAGGTTTCATAAAAGCAACTTGCAGCTTCCTTCAAACATTTTGAAAATTTGCATCTGTGTTCCTTGATAAGTAATTTTGGAAAGCAAATTTTAATTTAAAATCAAGTAGATTGTAAATGTTATCCTTACAGTGAGTTGAACCTGTTGAAATTTTTTTCCCATTTTGGCATGGAGCTGGGATATTGTATGGGCTTATTTTTGTTGGGTTATCTTCAGTCTTTGCCAACAATTTTATTTATCTGAATTGAAAACAAATTGTGTAATTGTTTGATATTTATTTTGGACTTTTTTCCAGTCAAGTGGTGCTGTTGTAACAGAGAGCCAGACCTATAAGAAACGAGCTGATTTCTTAAGCAATGATGACTACGCTGTCTATGTTAGGGAGAATATTCAGGTAAGTATGATGATCAAAAGCAACATAGAAACTGCTTTCCTCTCGGTACTAAAGCCTTTACAGATCTATTGCATTCTGTTGTCCTTTCTCCCTAGGTGGGGATGATGGTTAGGTGCTGCAGAACCTATGAGGAGGTTTGTGAAGGAGATGTAGGCAAAGTTATTAAATTGGATCGAGATGGATTGCATGACCTGAACGTGCAGTGTGATTGGCAACAAAAGGGTGGTACTTACTGGGTCAGATACATCCATGTTGAGCTTTTAGGTGAGTTCACTTCTGACTGCTTTTTAACTGAAAAAGTGAATGGTAAACTAAGGGAGATGTAGTTTTGGACTCGCTATCCATTTATTCTTGCATCTGCTAGGATTCCCACCCCAGAGTTCTGCCTCGCATATCAAGATAGGTGACAAAGTGCGTGTGAAAAGCTCTGTCACCACACCCAAATACAAGTGGGGATCAGTCACTCACCGAAGTGTGGGCATCGTCAAAGGTAATGTGTATTCAATGTGTATTCAGCATGGGGCATGGGGAGGTAAGAAGCTCAAGACCATGCAGGCTGTCTTCTAGACACATTTAAAAATCACACTGTTTTGTGGAGTATTGTATGATGTTAGAGATTATAGAATGCATTTGAAGTCTGTGGTGAATTCATAGAAATATGCTCTGTGGCAGCTTATTTTGTTGCCCTGTCCGTCTGCTTTTCAGCCACTTCATTTGCACACAGTAAAAGTCTTTAAGCATCTGTGCAGCTTCCTGTTGTAGTTCTCATTTACAATTTGGATGAACCCCAAATGATTTTCCTTTAAGAAGTAATTGTAGCTTGAAAGCTTCATAAGGAAGCAAGGAGAAAGTGGGATGCACTCGTGTCAGGCTCTAAGGGATGTAATTGAAGTAATCTGTGGAACACAGGTTCTTTGAGGAGGTACAGATTTTGGTCATACTGTATCCGTGCTTAGAAGTACGTGCTTGCTTGGGAACTTCTTCTAAAAAAATATTAAGACAAAATCAAAGTAGAAAAATTGAAATGGAATACTGCTCTAAGGACTTTTGGGTTCATTTTATAGAGATTTGCAACACCTTGTATTTTCTCCATGTTTTTGTCACAGCCTTTAGTGCCAATGGAAAAGATGTTATTGTAGACTTTCCTCAGCAGTCACACTGGACTGGCTTGTTGTCAGAAATGGAATTGGTTCCCAGCATTCACCCTGGAGTCACGTAAGTGATGATTTACTTTTATCTTAGTGTATAGGGGTTATCCTATATCTTATTGTCTTGATTCTGTTATCTTGTCTCATTAACAAGTAACTTGTACCATATATATATAGACTTGTTCTTCTCTTGTCAAATCAGGTGTGATGGGTGTCAGATGTTTCCTATCAATGGGCCTAGATTCAAATGCAGGAACTGTGATGATTTTGACTTCTGTGAAACATGTTTTAAAACCAGGAAGCATAACACCCGACATACTTTTGGCAGAATAAATGAACCAGGTAAGCTTTGCACTGTGTCTCTTAGATTAATTTAAAATGCATTTTAGTTGTTTTGGAAAAAACAGTTTTAAATTTCAGCTCTTTTAGATGATGAACTTAGTGTTCAGATTGACCCTCTGGACAATAAAACGTTTATAGCATTGCTACAATTGCATGCGATGGACTACAACAAAGCATTAACCCCTAAACCTTTTTTTGTAGCGTTAAAAAGTTTAAAAAATGTCTATGTGACAGTAACTCTACATGTCAGAATGGCATTTTTACTTACACCAAGAATAAAATGTGTAATTTTCTAATCCTCCTGCCTTTTGCTGTCAGCCTAGATGTAGATGAATAGAATCCTTATGGTGCCAGGGGCAGCTGGAAATACCTAAGATGCCTTCTTATGCCTCAGTTTCAGTTGCTCTTCAGCTATTTTGCCTGTAGGTGTGTGAAGACTGTTACCTCATTTTCTCTGTGATGTAGAGGCTCCAGAGGAGTGTAGTGGGAATGGGAAGCCTTTTGAAAGACTCATAATCATACTTTTTTCTCTAGGGCAAGAACAGGTACAGCCATTTTAGCTCCAAAAATTTGGGGCTTTCCATTGTTATGCAAAACTTACCTGATGTTTTGTTTTCTTCTTTTCCATCCACCTCTCTAACAATTAATCTTATCCCTGGTATTTGCAGGATGATGCTGACTTCTGGGCTAAATTTCTTTGTATTTACACATTACCAGTGTAATTGTTTTGGAAAGTAAACAAACCTGATTCCCCCCTAGAGATTGTGAACGTGGGTTATGTGGACAAGAAAGACATTCATTTAATAAATCAGTTGATATAGCTGTACAGCTAGAATGGTGTGAGTCTGTAATCCTTCCCCGTGTCCGGTGTTGTAGGGCAGAGAAGTTAAAATATTCTTTTCGTCAAGATTTCTAAATGCTACAAGATCAGTGAAGGGTAGTGGAAGTAAGGTTTTTGCAGGGAGGCAATCCACATCTCACTAAACCACCTTCTGGAACTTTGAGTTTTCCAGTGTTCCAGCTTTTCTATTCTTTGATAGGGGATTTTTGTTGAGGTTTAGTTGTGTGTTTTTCATATGCTGTAGTGGTGTAAAAAATTAGTGTGCTGTGGCCTGTATTTTGAATTGCATATCATCATAAGTTTTGATCTGATTTGTTTTAAAGGGAAAGACCTTTTCAAGTAGCTGTCTAGTCAAGAACTTGGAAAAATTGAAACTCCTGTAAAAAAAGGAGCTACACCATTTAAGCATGTGTTGTGTACTTAGTGTCACCAGGCCGATGTGACATGTGCCTGTGTCCTGAATGTAGCCTACATACCCAAAATGGGTACACCTACATCTCCAAAATTTTTATATTTCCTTTCACCCTGCTTATGGGTTTCAAAGGAGCAATTTTCTTTGAGAGGTGCATGCTAAATGTGTCACTTAACCCTGCAGGTCAGTCTCCCGTGTTCAGTGGGCGTTCTGGAAAGCAGCTGAAGAGACGGCACAGTAGCCAGCGGGGAATGTTACTGGATGATTGGTCAAGGATAGTCAAGAATTTGAATGTCTCATCCTCTGTGAATCAGGCTTCCCGTCTCATTGATGGTAGTGAGCAGTGCTGGCAGTCTTCTGGTTCACAAGGAAAGGTAAATTTAAACCCTAAATGCTTTATTCTGGTATACTTCATGCTTAAAAGGATCTCCCCAGTACCTTCCCTTCTCCAGGCTGAACAGCCCCTACTCTCTCAGCCTTTCTTTGTAGGAGAGGTGGTCCATCTCTGTGATTGCTTTTGTGACCCTCTTCTGATCCACTCTGTCAGGTCCATAAGGGTTTTTTGTGCTGAGGACCCCAGAGCTGGTTGCAGCACTCCAGGTGCAGTCTCACAGGAGCAGAGTAGAGAGGGAGAATCCCCTCCTTTGACCTGCTGGTCACTGCTCTTTGGATTCAGCCCAGGATTCAGTTGGCTTTCTGTGAGTGCACACTGGTGGCCTGTGTGCAGCTGCTCATCCACAAGAACCCCCAGCTGTCTTTCAGTGGGGCCACTCTCCAGCCTCATCTCCCAGAGTGTTAGTATAAGCAGGATTACCCCATCCCAGATGGAGAATGCCGCAATTGCCCTGGTTAAATTTCATACAATTGGTGATTACTCAGTCTATCAAGGCCTCTCTGCCTTGGAGAGAGTCAACAGCTTCTCCTGGTTTAGTGTCATTGGCAAAGTTACTTAATGTACATTTGACTCCTGCAGCCAGATAACTTATAAAATGTGGTGTTCCTTAGTTTATGGTTTATCAGTTTCATTGGCCTGCAGCAGTGCTTTGTGACCAGCCTAGGCACCAGGATGTGCAGCTGGGCATCTCTGCAGTGTGTTTTGATGCTCTGTTGATGACCATGCTGAGAGTATGCCCAAGTACCCTTACTCAAGGTTTTCTACAAACTGTAACCTAGTAGTTACATTATGTCCCATTACTTAACCTCCATTGGTACTGTGCTTTCTGTGTTCTCAGTGGTGTTGGTCTTGCCTGAAATAAATTGTTTGCTACAACTGTTTCTCTTGTAATTGGACATAGGACAAGCAAGAAGTTCACAAGGTCATTTCTCTTTGGCCAGTTGCCATATATTGCAGCTGTTGTGTACCATTCAGAGATGTTTCCCATTCTTTCTTCAGAAACATCGCATATATTTTCTTGTTAATTATATGGTGGTCATAACAATACTATCTAAAATTAAATTCTGTGTTCCCACTAGCACTGGATTCGCTTGGAGATTTTTCCAGATGTTCTTGTTCACAGACTAAAGATGATAGTGGACCCTGCAGACAGCAGCTACATGCCCTCCTTAGTTGTAGTTTCAGGTATGTGTATGCTCTCTAAGAAGTCAAAAATTTTTTTTTTGCACCCAACAGCAGGTATTTATCTGATTTTTGTTAACATAGTCATCTGTTTAACATGCACAGCAAACACCATATCCTAAAATGTTTTTAATTCTGTGTTTTGTTTTCTAGGGGGTAATTCCTTAAATAACCTTATTGAGCTAAAGACAATCAATATAAATCCTACAGACACCACAGTGCCTCTTCTCAGTGATTGTACTGAAGTAAGTGAAGTTTGTGTGAGAATTACTCTTGTGTGTAACAGAAAAATATTGTGCTGCAAGAGATGGATGAAAAGTATTGTTGTGATCATTAAAGCCTGGTATTTTATTTTTCCTCTTAACTTAGCAGTATTTCTGGCAAGTTAGTCAAGTTCATTATTCTAAAAACTTTTACCATAATCACAAAGTAATGCTATAATAGACTTAGATATTTTAGGGGGTTTTATGTAAATTGATATACTTGTGAACCAGTAAGACATTCCAATAAACTTAAATTTTGGGGATAATTTTGGATAGCAGTTCTGATCTTTTCTAGCAACAAGGAGAAATGCATAATGAATTCTATGAGATTGGGAGTGAAATTTCTCATATGAATGAGGCCATATGCTAATGATAAGGCATAAATTATTTAGAGCTGAAATGACAAACATTTAAAGTGACAGATTCATTTTCTTAAAGTGACATGGTCAAGCAAAAGTTCTAATTCTTGCTTATATTTTATGAAATTATGTAGACCCCAAAAGATGTCAACAGAGTATTTTTCTTCTTAGTACCACAGATATATTGAGATTGCAATCAAGCAGTGCAGAAGCTCTGGCATTGATTGCAAAATACATGGCCTCAGCATACTGGGACGTATACGTGCTGAGGATGAAGATTTGGCTGCAGTCCCTTTCCTGGCTTCTGATAATGAGGAAGAGGATGATGATAAAGCTAACACTGGGAGGTAGGTAACTGCAGTGGTGAAGGCAGGGGAAATGGAAAACAACCTTAGTGTCTATATATTCCTATAATTCTGGAGATGATTGGAGGAAGAACGCATTAATTAGGTTGAATGATAGTAAAGAGAAATCAGTATCTTAGTTTATTGGAGTTGTTAGTCGATCCTTTCTCAATAAATAGGTTCCCTGAGATGAACACACTGGTGAGGTGTAACATTTTGTATGACTCATTCCCTTTTGCTGTATACTTGGGGTTGGAAACTGAACTAAAAACTTGATGTGCTTATATTTGATACTTTGTTTTCTTTTTCTTCCCCCCCAACTGTGGTAGTGCAGTTTGAGTCTTGAAACTGTTCCCAACTGTAAAAACCAATAAATACTATAAAAAGGTGCCTATGCTACAGCATGCTGTTTGCTAAACTGTTTTCTTTTCTCAATGTGTTCAGTCTTGTTAGAAAGAAGGCAGCTGGGCTTGAATCGGCGGCTACAATAAGAACCAAAGTTTTTGTTTGGGGACTGAATGACAAAGACCAGTTGGGAGGGCTGAAAGGTTCCAAGGTAGGTTGTTTTCACATTTAAGTATAAAAGAGAAACAGTGAAAAATAAAATGTACAAGTTACACAACTTAAAATTAGCTACAAAGATTAGGTTTTGGTGGCTTTTTAGTGTTAAGACATGTAGATGTCTGCTGTAGGGTGAAAAATTAGAGAAAATTTGCATTTTGGTTGGTACTCTGAAATCTGGCTTGATTTTTAGCAGCCACTCAGTCATTTGTTTTACATGATAATGAACTAATGGTTTAAGAAATGTAACACTTGACATATTCTGTTCCTGCTGAGTTTGCATGCCTAAAATAAAACTTTTGGTGAACTTTATGTATTACTTGTACTTGGCAATTGTACAATAGGAATTTCAGCCCAGTGTGCAGCCATTTACAGGTCATTTTAATATAACACAAGATGAGATAGATCCCAAATGCTTATCAATTTAAAATGTCATTCATTCATTCATTTGAAAATTATGTTGAAAGCATTTCTTCTGTTGATGTTGTGAAAGTATAGTATTGTATCCATAGAGTACCTTGAAGTTAACTTTTCATGAATTCTTCAGTTTTCTCAAGAAAACCTTACTAAAAGAAAGTCCTTGTTTATATGACCTTTCATTTTTTATCAGGTTTTATATTTATCATAGTTTCAGTATTAAATTTTTTAATTGATTTTTGTCCTTTGCCTGGTGTAATATTAATTGGCATGGGTGAAGCATCTGAAAGTACCTGTTAGACACTTCTTTTTACAGTGTAAAATGTTGAGGTGAATTGTAATGGTTTCTATTTCCTGCCTGCTCTAGATAAAAGTCCCTTCCTTTTCTGAAACCCTGTCTGCTTTGAATGTTGTGCAAGTAGCTGGAGGATCCAAAAGCCTTTTTGCAGGTAACATAAGTTTAAAATAAATGTTATTATTTAAGGGCAGAAGCAGATTCTGAATTGGCAAATGCTAATGGTGTTTGAAACTTTTTTCTTTCTTTTAGTGACTGTAGAGGGTAAAGTGTATGCCTGTGGAGAAGCCACAAATGGAAGGTTGGGTTTAGGAATATCCAGTGGAACTGTGCCTATTCCCCGCCAGATTACAGCTCTCAGCAACTATGTAGTGAAGAAGGTGGCTGTTCACTCAGGTACTGACTATTTCTGTCCTTATATACATAAATGTAACATATTAAACCTGAAAGTAGTTCTCTGCAGTTTTCTTGGGTGCTGTGATGCCCTAGCATATCAGATTTTTTTTTAAATAAATACAGGTTATTGAATTCTGTCTGTTGTATACTATGTCAGAATAAATGTAATGGTTCTGTTATTAAATTCTGTGAATTTAGACCGTACAAGTTTCCTTATTTGCTGGAAGGTAACTTTGGTGTTTCCATTTGGTTGAAAAGAAGGTATTTTCATTTTTAATATTTCCAGATGGTGGGTTTGTTTTTGTCATTATTTTTTCTTGCAGCTCTGAAAATAATAAATTGAGTGATTATTGGTTTGGTGGTTTTTTTTGTTTTTAAATGTACCAGGAGACCTACTGTCACAAAAATTTTTTATTTTAAATTAAATCACATAAAAGCTCCAGAGAAAATAAGTAATGTGTAAGGAGCTGAAAGGCTGGTACAGTTGCATTGTAGAAGAACAGCAGTGTTAAATTGTTGCTAAGACCTGCTGCCTGCTTGAAAGCTCAAAAATGTAAATATATGTTCACAATTTCAGGTGGCCGGCATGCTATGGCATTGACTGTTGATGGAAAGGTGTTTTCGTGGGGTGAAGGAGATGATGGAAAACTTGGTCACTTCAGTCGAATGTGAGGACACCAAATTTGTCTGTATTTCAGTAGAAGATTTGTGTTGAATGTTACAGCACAGCTGTCCACCACTATTGACAAAAACAGTGTTTTTAATACAGTAGAAATAAAAAAATGTTTTATAAGAAGGCTTTTTTCCCCACAGTATATTCCAGTTTGTGGTGCAGCATTTGTAGCAGGCTTCAGCCATTTAGAAAGGAGACATTCAATTTAGATAATTCTTAGAAAGATGGATAAGATCTTGACTAGTATTTTCAAATTTCACTGATGAAATTCCATACTTTTGGACATGCAGTTTTTGTTTACTTTTATAAAGTATGGTTTTCAGAAGTGTCTTGAGCAGTGAAACCATAGCAATTTTGTATTCCTGAGCTGTAACAGCTGTAACAGTTCATAACTTGTCATTTTATAACCCTTTCTTTAGACTTCAATTCACAGACTTGTTGGCCAGAAATAAACTTCTTCCACTTTTTAGTAATAGTAGTTTAATCTTCCACAGGACAGCATTAAGAGAAAATTGAATTTTTTAAGATTTTACTTTGTATGTACCCACAGAACAGTATTTTGAAAGGAAAAACCCTGATAAACAAAGCCCATTGGTAAATACTTCTGTCATTCTGATATATTTTGAGGACCTGCCCATAATACATACAAAATTAAATCAATGGTTAATATGTTACAGCAAATAAATTTTTAAAAGGCTGGGTCAGACTGATGGAAAAGGAAGTCCAGAGGAGAGTAGTATTACTATTTATTGCTCAACTGATTCATGTTTTATGTAATTTTACTGAAAGTGAGATTTGGAACTCCTGGGCATTTCATAGTAGAAATATGTCCAGAGGCCATTCATAATTTTGTAGCATCTTATTAGTGGTTCTGGTACACCAATATTAGGAAATCTTGAGTTGAATCCTTTTTTGGAATTAAGAGAACACTGTAACCACATGAAGAGTAAATGTTAGCAGTACTCACATAGAAGTCTAACAGCAAATTCTAGTTTTCATTTCTCTGTTGTGAAGAGCAAAGTTGGGATGGTAATGTCATCTCTTAATCTTACTGTGTGTCCACTGCTAATAACTCACTCAGCTTTGGGCAGTGACAGGAAATTAGTTTTCAGTTTCTATTATGTACTGCTTAATTGATTGATTTTGAATTTCTCGCCTAAGTTTGGCTGCATGTACATAAAATATTCTTTAAATAAACTTTGAAGTACATTAAAATAGTGTAAACCTTGGATTTATGGTACTGCTAAAAAGTACATCTTGGAATCAGAGTATTGCATATTACTTTATCTTGAGGTTACTGTTAGTTATTGCACAATGTGTATTGCAAGAGTTGGAGTATATTGTGTGGCTATTTTTTGACTAACACAATGGGTTTGTTGTTCATTTTCTCCAGGAACTGTGATAAACCCAGGCTGATCGAAGCGTTAAAAACCAAACGCATCCGTGATATTGCCTGCGGCAGCTCTCACAGTGCTGCTATTACCTCCAGTGGGGAACTGTATACCTGGGGTCTTGGAGAGTATGGAAGACTAGGACATGGAGATAATACCACACAGCTGAAGCCTAAGATGGTAAAATTAATGTTTCCTGTTTCTGATGAAATGCAAATGTGTTTAATAAATTACAGCAGCATGAGGCTAAAGTAGCAAAAAACATGAAGGGAGTATGAAGGCATTGTTTTGGAGTGATCTAAATTAGATTTTGATACCTGTACCTCTAGTGAAAGTAAAGCTGTTTCAGAAAAGCCAAAAAGATCCAGTCTCTTTCTTGGGAAGTGATGTAAAATGGCAACTGCTGCATTCAGCATTCATGTCCTGCATCTACTTTGATGCATAGCTGGAAGCTGCCATGTAGCAGTGTTAGATTCTGGACATGGCTGGGTAGTTCTTTGCTCAGGCTGGGCACAATGACCGAGATGAGTCATAAGACCTTGGACATATTTATAAGGTTTTAAAACACAATTTATTTGAAAACTTCTTTCTTACTCCTTCTGTTTTGTAGGTTAAAGTGCTCCTTGGCCACCGAGTCATTCAGGTTGCATGTGGAAGCAGAGATGCTCAGACTCTTGCTTTGACAGATGAAGGTAGGAATATCTTGTTCCAGAAGCTTTCTAGCGCACGAAAGTACTGTGATCATTGTTTGACTTGCAATTTGATGTTTGTTAGGCTTGGTGTTTTCTTGGGGTGATGGTGATTTTGGAAAACTGGGCCGAGGAGGAAGTGAAGGATGCAACATTCCTCAGAACATCGAAAGGCTGAACGGCCAAGGCGTTTGTCAAATCGAATGTGGTGCACAGTTCTCGTTGGCACTGACCAAGTCAGGAGTGGTATGGACATGGTATGTTACATTTGCCAGGAAGTATCTACCAAACAGTTGCTCTCTGTTGTATTTAATGCTTTTTTGACTCCATTTGTGCCTTACCTGTGTGCTTTTTCTTTTACACTGGCAGCTCTTCCAGGCAAGCTGCATCCATTTAATCACTCTTAACACTGTAGCGTGCTTTCCTGTTTGCTCTACTCTGTTAGAATGCCTGGCTCCTATTGAATTAGAGGCAGAAAGGGAAGATCATTTTTTCTCTTGGCCACCATAAGACAGGTAAAGGAATGTTAAGAGTGGAGAAGAAAAATGAAAACTTGAGAGCCATAGCTTGGACTATGAAGCCTACAGCTAAAGCAGGGACTTGAGAGAGTAAGGACGCAGGAGAGTAAGGAAGTAAGCTGAAATTCAGAGCAGATGGAAAGAACTTCCTTGGGAACACAGGAGCACAACAACAGCTTGTTGCTGCTCAGAAGGCCCATGAGTTGTCAGTAACTATGCCTTCGAGCAAGAATTGGTATGAGATGATCACTGAGAGCTACTCAGATATGGTTTTATTTTTCTCCTCTTTGCCTGCTTGCTTCTGCTTTGTTTTGAACACAAATCTCACTTTTTGAATTTTTAAACCTTTTTGTGAAATCTGAGAGCTTACTGCATGGCAGGTCAACTTTAGGGCACTAATCAGATCAAGGTCTTACCCCATTCTTGTGTAATAAGACTGTGACCTATTTGATGTATATTAAAACTAAGTAGACTTAAACCAATCATTTTTGTTTTGTTGTCAGCAGTTGCTGAATAACATAAAGAGAAATCCTCAAACTTTCATTTTTATAAGTTGCTACTACTGTTAAAAGGAGGAGAAGTTTTTAACAGACGTGCTGTTTTCAGAGTGGCCACTGGAAATTGTATTTTTTTCTTTGCTCTCGTCTAATTTTTTTTTGTAGTGACAGAAGTAGCAAGAGGAAAGATAATTTGACAGTCTTTTTTTTAAAGAACTCATGCCAAAACTCTTGTTTGTTTCTTCTTTGCCCTTGTTTTTCTCAACACTGCTACGTCTAGTCAAAAATCTACAGCTATTTCATGACATTACAAGTCTACAAGGAGATTTTTGGGTCTGTTTCAGCTGAGGATGGCTGGCTGAATTGCTTTTAAACTTTTATTCTTTTTAAATTTTTTAACGGTTTGAGGAAAAAAATCATGACTTCTGGGTAAAAAAATCATGACTTTAGGCAGGTAACAGTACTCTGTATCATGTTTCTCTCCAGCATAATATAACCTTTCTTCAGAAAAATTGGTGGTGAGCAAAAGAAACCAAGTGAGTGGTTATTAAAATATAGTGGAAGAAATAATCAGGGTTTTTTTGTTCTTTACTGACATTCTTGGTGGAAGCATTTTAAGGTGTTTACTTCTGTGTATGCTATGTTTTTTAGTGCCACTTGTGTATAACAATTTTGGATGAATTTAAATTATGGAGACCTGAGAATCTATATTGAGGCTTCCAACAATGGGAAAAAACCCTCAATTCTGAAAACATTTTAGTTCCCTGTGTATTTTTTCCATGGGAGCAGACTTAGGTTAAAGGTGATGTTGTTGTTTGGTTATCCTCCGTAGTTAAATATGCCCAAGTTTTATCAAACCACGTGAATTTTGGCCGTGTTTATAATTGCAGTAGAAGAAATTAAATGTAATACGAGTTGCTTTGCATACAAAAAATAGTCATAATTGTGCTCTTCTGTATTGAGGTGAGAAGCTACAGTGTAATAGAACTGAAGTTATCCTCATTCTTATACCTTTGGGATTCAGTTTTGAAGCATTTGCTAGTTGGGGTGTGTGTGTGTTTCAGGCAGTGATAAATGAAGTGTATTCAGTTGGGAACCTGCATTGAAGAGGAGTGTGTAAACAGTCCAGTTGTTCTGAGTGTTACATTTACTGTCTGTTGCAGGGGTAAGGGTGATTACTTCAGGCTAGGCCATGGCACAGATGTGCATGTGCGAAAGCCGCAGGTCGTGGAAGGACTGAGGGGCAAAAAGATTGTGCACGTGGCTGTGGGAGCACTCCACTGTCTGGCAGTGACTGACACTGGACAGGTATGTTGTATGTCACCCTCCTTTCCCCCATGCAGAAAGGAATAAACTGTTTAGGAAGGGAAATATAACAGTATTGGTGCTGATTAAATGAAATAAAAATCCCAAATTTTATTTCTTTGCTTTTAAAAGTCCATCATAAATATAAACACAATTATAATTTAAAAAGTATTGGTATTTAAAATACTAGTATTGGAGTTAAAATACTTTTGTTATAGTAGCTTTTGTAGCGTTTTCCTTGTATTATCTCATGATCAGTTTTCTTCTTCTTACTCTGGAAATGCAGCAGCAGTCATAGTATTCTGGACAGATTTTTCAGCTTTATCATAATATTGTTTCAGATCTCCAATGTAATTACTAGGCAATTCTTCTAACTTACTGTGAACATTGAGTCATTTAGGAATCAACTGGTCAATTATAATTTGGTGATAATTTATGAATTCTCTGATAAAGTGCTGCTTTGACTGTTTTTTTCTTTTTCTGTATGATAATGCCTGCATTATCTAATGGAGGGGGGAAATGTCACAATAGATTGTCTAAAGTGTCCTAGATTACTAGCAGAAATCACAGAATTCTTTTTAGGAATTTTTAAGACGGCGCTTAATTGAGATAAGCAGTGAAGCCAAGTAATACATGGAAATTTTTCCTGGCAGGTTTATGCTTGGGGTGACAATGACCATGGGCAGCAAGGCAATGGAACTACCACAGTCAATAGAAAACCCACTCTTGTCCAGGGCTTGGAAGGCCAGAAGATCACTCGGGTTGCCTGTGGGTCTTCCCACAGTGTAGCATGGACAACAGTGGATGTAGCTACACCATCTGTTCATGAGCCAGTGCTTTTCCAGACAGCAAGGGACCCTTTAGGTGCTTCTTATCTTGGTTGGTATTTCTTGCCTTATTTTGTTTTTCCTTTACTGCCATTGGTGTGTTTGTTTTGTGTGTGGTTTAGTAGGTGATAGAAGAGTGCAAAAGAAAATGGTTTAGAAAAAAAAATCACAAAACAACAAAATACATCTCTGGTAAAAAAAAAAGCCCAACCAAAACTCTTCATGGAAGTGGAACTTTGAGGAAGCATGTTGCATTTTAATTTAAAACACCCTAAGGAGTTTCTCTTTATGGAGGTAATGATAGATGAATGTTACACTAGTATTAATCTTACGCATTGCCTCTTGTTTCTAAGATAAGTGGGTTAAGAATTAGGGAATCAAAACAGCAGTCTTTTGCGTTGAATATGAAAGCATCAAACATCTTGCAAATTAAGCTTTTTCATGACCAAAGCAATTTGTACCTAATATATTATTCTTGTTATTTCAGAATGTTTGTGTAAGTAAAACTTGTTTTAGGTGCTGATCACTAAAATTTTTATGTCTGTTATTGCCTTAATCCTCATAAGTAGTAACAAGATCAAATACTGTATTATGAAAGCCCTTGTTGGAAAGCCACAGTATTAATTTTCAATAATAATTGTAACTGTAGGCACTGCAGTTTAAGAATCTTCTGTAGAGTTAGTTTTAGTCATCTCTTCTGATTTAACAAGAGGTCAGATAAACCATGTCCTTTTATGTATTATACCATTAAAAAGTGCTTACCTTCTCTTTCCCCCTGCCTCTTTTTAGGTGTTCCTTCAGATGCAGATTCTTCTGCTGCCAGTAACAAAATCAGTGGGGCCAACAGTTCCAAGCCGAATCGCCCTTCACTTGCTAAGATTCTCCTGTCACTTGATGGGAACGTTGCCAAACAGCAGGCATTATCTCACATACTCATAGCATTACAGATCATGTATGCCAGGTAGGCATGGAAACATTCTTTCTGTTGCAGAGCAAAAGATGATATAACTTGCCATCTATTAGGGACTCTTGAGTCAGGGATAAATTGTTTTAACTCCTCAGGATGGGCCTAAGCTTCATCTAAATTTTCTTTTGATGTTGATGTTAGCTTTGATGTTTATGTTAGTTTTGTTATGTTTAAAGAAATTTCTGTTGCCTGGGGAAGAAATCGTTCATTCAGAAATGCTCAAGTAAATAATGTAGAAGCTGTGTAAGAAAATCATGATGGATGGATGATATGGAGGAAGCAGTAGAGGGCAGAGTGGAAATAACAATAAAACTTTGCAGTGCTGTCATTGTTAGTAGAGAACAGAGTATTTGTGCTAAAATTTATAAAGAGAAACTCATGTTAAACATTTAAGCATCAGGCCCAAGGGGGAATAACAATGAACTACCCTCTAGATTCTACAGCTTGGAAAACTTATTTTCTTAAGACAAGCTAATAAAATTTTTTAAGTTCAACAAGGAAGTGTAATTAGATTTACTTTAATCCATCCTAAATGATTTCAGGGACGCAGTTGTTGGAGCATTGATGCCTGCAAGTATGATTGCACCAGTAGAATGTCCCACTTCATCACCAGCCCCCCCATCAGATGCCACTTCTGCAGGAAGCCCTGCAAATGGAGATGAATGTGTGCTTGTGGGAGATATTGAAGAGAGGCTGAGCCCAAACCCGTGGCAGGACAGGAGAGGAGAGGTAAAGTGTCGCATTATTTTTTTTTCATTAGTTTTTAACTGTAAAGCTGACAAATATTTCAATTAGTCTGATTGTAGCAGAGATTAAAAAATGCCTTCATGCTCTAATTTCAGGACTAGGTTCTCTGCACATGTCAGATTTGAAAAAAGTAAACTTTTAGTGTAAGATCAGTTTTGACCTTTCAGAAAGCTTTGTGTCATTTAAATGCAATCGTGATGATTTCTAACATTATTGTAGAGATATTGAATTCATTTCACAGGAGTGATATAAAAAAAAGTCAAGAATACCAGAATATTTGACCATTATTTAATGAAATTTAGTTGTAAACTTGGGTAACTGATGTAGACATGAAGCCTAGAATAAAATTCTACTATGTTGATTTCTAACTGCTAACAGAAGCAGAGAAAAGAAGAGGCTTGCTGCTGAAAAGGTCTTTTGCATTTATAAACTGTGAACTTGCTATGTATTTTCAGGGCTTCCTTTCTGCTTCATGGACTTTTCTGCAGGCACTGATGTTTTTTGTATGTTTTTGTAGCAGGTGGCACTGAGGGGAGTGTTTGCTGTTTTATGCACACTAGGAAAAAAATAGAAGTTAAAATACAGGCAGTGAATCTGTTGGTTTTGAACTTATGGCTGTTTTTAAATTGCTGCTGTCTTTGAGCACTAGACCTTATAATAAACACTTAAACTCTTAAAGGTTTTACAGTGTCTTGTTGAAGATTTCATGAGTTATTATTTGTTCTGGCTAGGTTGTTCCTTCAGAAGATGCTGTGACACCATCTGCTGTGACTCCCTCAGCTGCTGCTGCCTCTTCCCGTCCTTTCATTCCAGTCACAGATGATCCTGGAGCTGCCAGTATTATTGCAGAAACCATGACAAAAACCAAAGAGGTAATGTTGTCAATACTCTTCTCAAAACTGAAGTCCTTACCATGCTTTTATCAAGCAGTTTTTCTGGTTTTTGCACTTGAAAAGTTACTCTGTAAATGACTGCATTTTTAAAAATCTGTGCAAAGACAGAGGGATGTTTGCTGTTTGTTTTGTAGGATGTGGAAAGCCAGAGTAAGGTGTCTGGCCCAGAACCACAGTACTTGGATGAGTTTACAAGTCTCCTGGTACCAGATGACACGCGTGTCATGGTTGACCTGCTGAAGCTTGCGGTGTCCAACCGAGCAGGGGAGAAGGGAAGAGATGTTCTCTCAGCTGTGCTGTCTGGCATGGGCACAGCTTACCCACAGGTCAGCTTTTGCTTCTGTTGCATTTTAACTGTGCCCTTTTTATACTAGTTTGCTGAAGTATTTTCTTGAAATGGAAATGCAGTTTGGCATCCTGAGAAATTTGCTACACATGAAAATTTGAGCTAAGCTTAAATGCATGTGAGCTTTAACTGTTTTAATGAAAATACTATGTGAATATATGCATGTGCTGCAGATGTCAGTAACAGACTAATTTGTCCATTTTTCATGCTGCAATTAGACATTAAGATAAAATGTATTTGTGTACTGACCAAGTGTCAGTGGGTATTGGAATGAAGTTGAGTTAACCAAGTTCTATTCACTCGATCTGTAGAATGTTAGTTAAAAAACTTCCATGATGGGAGTTTTTTTGCATCTGAGTTTATTTTTCAAATTGATGCAGTCATTATTAATAGCTAAAAATGCTGTTAGTATATTGTATTGTTAATGATAAAGTGAATCTTCTGAATTGTTAAGATGTACATTTCATGCATTGCAGCTTCTGATTTTTTACGAAGTATCTATGGTTGTGAGGTTTTTTTTGACATAGCTGCAGAATGTAACAAATCATAAATTATTTATAGAATATGTGTGTACAGTGATGAGCTGAAAGCTGTTTAATAGTTCTGTTAGCTTTACCTTTCAACTAGTAATTTTCCTAATGAGTAACAATACATTTTTTTTAAGATTTCTAAAACTGTTACTCCCCCTGCCCAATTTGTGGTGATTAGCTATGCATATTTATGTTGGGTTTGAGTTTTCCCAGTCAAATTACGTACACACTGTATATGCACTTTTACATAAATTCTGGCTTTCTTTATTATCAATAGTGAGTAACTGAACAGCTTTGTGTTTGTGTGGGATTTTTGTGTTTTGGAGACAGAATTTTTATTCAAAACTCTTTTAATATTAGTACCTTTGGCATTTCCTCCCTAAACAGGTTTTGCAATATTTCATACTAGGTAAATATTTATAACTTTCCATGCTGGTGTATGCCCTATAGTTTAGATTTAATAGTTTTCTTTTTCTGTAAGGGAAAACAGTTATTTGTGTTGTCATTTACTTACTGAAAACTGAAGTTTTTTGGCCTTTAGTTTTAGGAGTTTTTCTAGCTCCAACACTACCAAAAAGAGTATTTTTGAGTTAATATGATGGTTTTGAAACAGATTTCCAAAACCAAGTTATTTATTTTAAATTTGGGAAGAATGGTAATTTGCTTAGATTTCTTGGGTTAATCAAACATACAGTTTATAAAATGTGTATTTTTCTTTTCCTAGGTTGCTGATATGTTGTTGGAGCTTTGTGTCACAGAACTAGAAGATGTAGCAACTGATTCACAAAGTGGTCGCCTCTCTTCACAACCAGTTGTGGTAGAGAGCAGCCATCCATATACTGATGATACATCTTCTAGTGGCACAGTTAAAATACCAGGTACAGAATTCTTAGAGTTATGTTGCTAAGATTTAATTATTTTTAAGCCTGCCTGCATTAAGTTGCTCCTCAGCTTACAAAGTTATGTATTGAACTTCTAAAGCCATGTTGTGTGTCCTGTTGCTATAAAAAAGTATTTCTTGAAGCTGATTTCTTACATGCTGATGAAAATCTCAGTTCTGCACAATATGTATTCCTGGGTTCACTGGGTGTGATTCCAGTTGCAAATCATTGCTGTTCTCCATTTAGTTATGAAGCTGAGAAGGACTGAGTCTTTTTCAGGTTTAGTAATTGAAAACTCATCTCCTGGTCTTGAGCAAGGGAAATAGTTCTTTATTTTAATGCTGTCTTTTCATTTAGTGCTTCCTTCAGTAATATACCTAGTGTGGGATTCATATTCTCTGAACCTGAGAGAAGCAGAGAAAATAATGATCAAAACAATTCTTATCTCATTTGCTGCTCCTGTGTTGTGCCAAAGTAGAATGAAATATGGAGATTGTTTACCCAGAATTATGGTGTTTTGTTTCCTTGGTCTATCAGGGCCAAGCACGTGTGCAGATTGTCGGTCAGCAGTCACGAGATTCTGTGCAGTTGAGTGCTTGTGCAGATTCAGTTTAGATGTAGTTTAATAAAGTATAGAACAGTATAATATAATAAAGTAATTAATTAGCCTTCTGATATCAATGGAGTCAGATGCATCATTCCTCCTGGACGTCAGGCAAAAATATCACCGATAACCTAGTACTTAGCAAAAGTTAGGGACAACAGAGAGCTATCTGCCTTAACTGTAAATAGGCATTTTTTTGTCTTTTGCAACTTTAGTCTTGGATGTTCTGATGTGGTCTTTTGTTAGCTAGCCCCATTCACATGAGTTTGCTGTGATTTAAGCCCTGCAATGAGAAGAAATTGCGGGCAAATAATGTCATTAAATCAAAAAAAGTTATTTTTATTAATCGGCACTATGGCTTCCAAACAACTGTTTGATTTCATGTGGGTTTCTGAACTACTGCATTTGTCTGTGCTGTTGATTGCTGTAGAAGTGTGTGATCTCTTTGTTCTGTTCAGGTGCTGAGGGGCTGAGGGTGGAGTTTGACCGGCAGTGTTCCACTGAGCGGCGCCATGATCCCCTCACCATAATGGACGGCGTCAACAGGATCGTGTCTGTCCGATCAGGTATGGATGGAGAGAGGGGGCTTCCCAAAAGTGTCCTGTGGGATTCACTCCCAAATGCTGAATGAAATGTGCCACTGCTTCTGACTGACTTCTTGTTAGGGATAGGCCAGTCAAAGAGATTGATAGTGTCTTTTAAACTAAAAAGTTCAGCATCCCTGCCAACATGTGTGAATTTCTGTATAATCAAAGTATATTTTAACAAATTGGAAAAGGATACTTATTTTGCTAGCTTTTTCCTGTTCAGGTAGTACATAGAGAAATTTCAGCTTTCATACAGTCAAGACAAATACTCTTCTGCTGTCAAATGCCCAAAATAATAGCTTGGTGCTCTTTTTTTCTGTTTCCTGCTCTGGCCTTTGTATGTGACACTACATGAATTCTTCACATCTTTAATCTTGATACCTCTGATTTATTTTTTAGTCACTATTAATTTCTAGTAGGTTTTGGAGGAATATTTTTAATCTCATCAAATTTTGTGTTGAACCTGCCCATACACTACATTATGTGCAAGGGTCTCAGTAGCTACTGCCTGTGTAGTCATAATGTAGGCTTTTCATGTTGACCCATTTTTCCTCAAAGGTGTTTCATTACTGAGATATTTTTGGTTGGTTCCTGGTTGGAAGCTGTAAAGCTTTGTTTAATGTACAGATTATTATATATTTTTGTAATATGAAAGATAATTTGAAAATAGGATGAGGAATTTTAGTAAGCTCTTGTAGTTGCCTCCTGCTTGTGGCATTAGGCTATCTGCTAGCAGTGCTAACTGAACTTTTTAAGACTTGGTTTTGAACTTTTTAAGACTTAATGTAACATCTTTACATTTATGCTCATGTACATTACATAACTGATTTTCTTGAATGCCTTTGTGTGATGTTTATACTTTTTAACCAATTGCTATTGATGAGTGGCTCTGTATTGCTCAGACAGTGTAGCTGAGTATGTTTGTCTTGCCTGCTCTAACAGGTCGTGAGTGGTCAGATTGGTCTAGTGAACTGCGAATTCCTGGGGATGAGTTGAAGTGGAAGTTCATCAGTGATGGGTCTGTGAATGGATGGGGATGGCGATTCACAGTTTATCCTATCATGCCAGCTGCAGGTAACGTATCACATACAGCATTTACAGGAGGCCAAGAGTAGATTTTACTACTACTACTTTGTTAGCTTTTTACACTGCACTTACTGCATGGTATTTGCATGCCAAAGTTCAATATTCATTTATATTTATACCAACGAAACACTTTCATTCATACTTTGGAAGCATTTTCAGCTGAGTCCTGAGAGGTGCACTTGTACACAGAGAAGAAAGAAAAATATTTTGTAGCCACTCTAGTTTGCCTCTTCATCAGTGAAGAGAGGATACTTCTGGGACACAAGTCATCTGAAATGCCCTTATTTTTTAAAATCCATCTGTTTTAAAATTATGTAAATTAAGTCATGAAAGTGCATTTTTCTTCCTGTCTCTTCAAAGGGAAGTAGAATAGATAACTCATGCAAACAAGCCCTCTAGAGTGCTGTGTTTGGTCAAATAAGTCCTGCTTATGTTCTGTTCTTATTTCAGTCTGAGGACAAGCCTTCCCCAGCTTTTTTTTTCTGTTATTCCTTTTTGTTTCTTGCAGGCCCTAAAGACCTTCTCTCAGATCGTTGCATCCTTTCATGTCCCTCAATGGATTTGGTTACGTGTTTGTTGGACTTCCGCCTAAATTTTGCTTCCAACAGGAGCATAGTTCCTCGCTTGGCAGCTTCCCTTGCAGCTTGTGCTCAGCTGAGTGCCTTAGGTGAGTATAGTCTTAAAATTAGGTCTGTTTTTTTGAAGTTATAGTGATTGTTATAAGTAATTATGTTCTTTGTGTGCCTATTTTCCCTTAGCTGCTGGCCACAGAATGTGGGCCTTGCAGAGGCTTAGGAAGCTGCTCACCACAGAGTTTGGCCAGTCCATTAACATCAACCGGATCCTGGGGGACAACGAGGGAGAAACACGAGCTTTGGTGAGAAGGCACTGGTGCTCTCCTCTTCACATTTTTCACATTAAGATTAAAGTGCTAGCCCTGATGTACAAGATATTTTGTGTTCATGGCAAAATAGGAAATGGGCGAAATAATACTCTTCTTGCACAGGTCTGCAAGTCTGTAAAAAGTATTCCAGTTCAGAAAGGAAAAAATGACTGATTCCAAGACTTAACAGGTGTGCTTTTTGAATTGCCAAAAAGGCATAGAAATAAAATATTTTTTAACAAGTGAATGGAAATTGTATTTCACACAGCTAGTTTTAGGTTGGGAAGTTATTTCTGTTTTGTCACAGTCATGTAAATAATGTACTTCCTGTAATGCATGCACTATGACTAACTTTCTAGTTGTGTGGTGTCTCTAGAGTTTCACAGGGAGTGCTTTAGCTGCTTTGGTTAAAGGTCTTCCAGAAGCTTTGCAGCGACAGTTTGACTATGAAGACCCCATTGTGAGAGGTGGCAAACAATTGCTCCACAGCCCTTTCTTTAAGGTAACGCAGGACAATCAGTAAAGAACACATTAAAATAGTTGTGGATTTTTTTGAGATGTGCTAAGCTCACTTAGTTCTATATCAGTCATGTTTACTGACAAAATCAGAATCCTGTTTCTAAAAGGAGAATCAAATACACAGAACCAGAATCCTGCTTCTAAAAGGAGAATCAAGTACACAAATGAAAAATAAAGAGTACTTAGCTAGGTCGAGAAACTCAGGAAAACATCTTGTAAGCACACTTTTTGATTAGTGATTTTGAGTTTTCCTAATAGGAGTGTTGTATATTTCTATTCAGTTAGTTTAGTACTCTGAAGGTTTTTTACATCAAGTTGGAAAAAATGAAAATGTCTTAAAATGAACAAGTTGAAGAATTGTAGAGAAGAGCAAGAAGAATAAAAGGTGAAAAAGCCTCCTTTGTAATGTAGAAGTGAAACGAAGAGGTTTTACTGATCTTAGCAGAAAGAAGATCTTAAAAGTTCATAGAAGGAGAAAGTAATATGTTGTTCACAATATTAATCTGAAACATTGATTTTAAATTGAGTCAAGCTGAAGATCAATTGGAAATCCATTGAATTAGTTTAGAAATGGAAGGTAAATGTTAAGCACATGGGATTTGATGTGGAAAAGGTAATTAATCTGGGAATGTTTTTCACAGGGAGGTTTCAATTCAAAATTTTTGGATTGAAAGAGGAAATTAGATACCTAACCATGTGAGATAGTGGAGCTACACTTGATGGTATCCCATCCATGAGTGTAATGAAGATGGCTCTTAGTGACTTTAAGACTATCAAAGTCTTTGAGACTGTTCAGACCCTACTGGCCTATGAGCTGTTTATCTCTATCAAATGCTTACTGATTTTTATTGCATATTTTTGATACCTCTCTAAAATGGTTTTTTTTTTTGGTTGTCTGAAGGTGCTTGTGGCTCTTGCTTGTGATCTGGAGTTAGACACGCTCCCTTGCTGTGCAGAGACACACAAATGGGCCTGGTTCAGGAGATACTGCATGGCATCCAGGGTTGCTGTGGCCCTTGATAAAAGGACACCCTTACCTCGCCTGTTCCTTGATGAGGTACTGCAGGAATACTTCCAATGGTTAATGGAACATGTGGAAGTGTCTCATGTAAAAAGATATAATGAGTATGAGTTACTTTCTGCCAACTGTGATAGGAGTAATTGCTAACATGAATAGTGTTGTTTAATGCAAAATATTTCACAGGTGGCAAAGAAAATCCGAGAATTAATGGCAGATAATGAAAATATGGATGTTCTTCATGAGTGCCATGATGTCTTTAAGAGAGAACAGGATGAGCAGCTTGTCCAGTGGATGAATAGGTAATTTCTTTCAACTGTTGCTGGTTTGGTATTGTGATACTTTGTTGTCCAATGATAAACTGCCATTTTTGTGACTTTTAAAAAGCTTGTTTAAGAGTTTTGTTTTGCATTTCCTGCAGACGACCTGATGATTGGACACTTTCAGCTGGAGGCAGTGGAACCATTTATGGTTGGGGTCATAATCACAGAGGACAGCTTGGTGGAATTGAAGGAGCAAAGGTCAAAGTCCCAACTCCTTGTGAAGCTCTTGCCACCCTGAGACCAGTGCAATTAATTGGTGGTGAACAGACTCTGTTTGCAGTGACTGCTGATGGCAAAGTAAGGATATAACAAATGATTGATTCTTTGACTATCTTGAAATATTTCACCCTCATTCAGAATGGGTTTGGCTAAACAAAAAATAGTGTACACAGTACAGGGTTCATTATTACTGATAGCAGTAACTTGGTTTTTTGGTTTTTTTTGAAGAATCTGAACTGTACCAACCCTACCAGTATTTTCTAGGATTACAGTTACTATTGCATTAAACGGCTGAAACAAGAAATGTATTTGAGTTCTCAATTGAAAAATGTGATCAGATTTTGTCAAAGAAAGTTGGGTACAAGCAACATGCTCATGGAGTTCCCTAAAACAGGGGTGATTATTTCTCTCTAACAGGGGAGAGGTGTAATGTGAGATTGTTCAAGATCTAATTTCCTGGTGCTGAAATCCTGGGTGAAAAGGAATCTCAGTGCAGAAGTTTAGTATAAGGTGTAGGAGAATAAAAATCAGTGCATGAATTTGAAAAGTTTTTATTTTTATACAGATGGCAGCTGTTAAGGATGTGATAGAGAGTTTTAGCTATAGCTTTGTGTAACAGTTACATTCATCTAGTGAGGTACTGTAATGATTCCTTGGGTTCAGTATCATCCTTGTTAATAATTCACAGAAGGGTAAAGAGCAGATTAGTGGCATTTCTTGACATCATTCTGTTGAAAGAAATTATTTTCAGAGAGACACAAAGAGTGAAAAACAGTAATTAAAACTATTTATGAGATGGAAGGAAAAGAAGCAACTGTGTTTAGGTGTGCATATTCTACAGAAGAAAGAAAGAAAACTAGAATAGTGCTGCTTGGAAGGAGAGCTACAGGCAGTAGATGATTTTGTAATGCTATCAAGCAAAGCTAGGGTCCCTTGATAGTTTTACAAAATAAGCTTTAGTATTTCACACTAAATCCATTAAGTCAGTGAGATTTCTTAATGACTTGAATGTAACCACATTTTCCCAAATATTTTTTGTGAAATATTTCAAAATATCTCCTTATTTTCCAAAAGAGAAAATGAGACGCCTGTAAGAAACTGGGGTTTTTTTAGACTTTCCTTGAACTGCATTCTGACATCTATACATTAAGAATTCTTCTCTAGAATTCATTTCTAGGGAATGTTCTGCATGAGGCAAACAAAACTAAATTTTATTCTTTACTTTAAAGCTGTATGCCACTGGATATGGAGCAGGTGGTAGGCTTGGAATTGGAGGAACAGAATCAGTTTCTACTCCAACTTTACTGGAATCCATTCAGCACGTGTTCATAAAGAAAGTTGCAGTCAACTCAGGAGGAAAGCACTGTTTGGCATTGTCCTTTGAAGGAGAAGTTTATTCCTGGGGTGAGGCAGAGGATGGCAAACTTGGTCATGGAAACCGAAGGCAAGTAACACTTGAAAATTTACTTTAAAAAAGTGATTAATGGATACTTATCATAGTTGCTGTATATTAATGAATTTTTCTAGTCAAAAATAAATCCTTAGGATATGAAATTGGAGCAAAGCAGATACTCAGCGATTTTAGTGTCCTCATTCGCATTTTAAGAGAGGACTCTCTACACACTGGTGAATGTGAATAGCCTATCCCAGAAGTTTTGTCCAGACAGATGTTTTCTTTTCAGCCCTTGTGATCGCCCTCGTGTGATTGAGTCCCTGAGAGGCATAGAAGTGGTTGACATTGCTGCTGGGGGAGCACACAGCGCTTGCATTACAGCTGCAGGAGATCTTTTCACGTGGGGAAAGGGACGGTATGGACGCCTTGGCCATGGAGATAGTGAGGACCAACTAAAACCTAAACTGGTAAGAAACCTTTGGGGCACTCAGCAGTCTCAGTCCAGTTAATATCTTCTGATTATAATTTCTTGTATTTCTGTGTACAAAGAATGAAAGGGCAGAACAGTGGCATGTGTTTGTAAGAAATGAACAAGCTGCTGTGATTGTAAGGATAAAATGAAAGAGGAGTTGCAAAACTTTGCTTGTGGCCACCAAACAGCTTACAAGGAATTAATTTTAGAGTTTTAAAGAAAATTCAAAGAAATATGTGAAGTTTCGTGCTCCTTTGAATGTTGGATTTTGCCACCTTTCAGTAGTAGCAAGGATGTGATGTATGTGGGTCACCAACCCTTTACTTTGTGATTCCAGATCCCATACTTCATCACTAGGTGGCATCATTTCAAAAGATGCCGACTAAATTCAGATTATGATGCAAGTGCCCAAAAATTGTAAACAAGTAAAAGATTACTTGAAAATAAGATTTTTTTTCACATACTGTATTCAGTACAAGCCCAGAGTGCCTGAAACTATTTCAACAGAATATAGTCTTTGATAACCTTAGGTGTTTTGTATTGCTCTCCCTGACATTGAGGTAAAAAAAATTTCAACTAGTTTGCCAATTAAAAGACAATAAATCCTGTGTTTAAAATATGTAGTTATTTTTCATTTTGCTGTTTGAAAAGAGCAAAGCTGTTAGAGTTGCCTTTATTCCTTGTTCCTGTGCTGTTTCAGACTTGTAGTTCCAGTCATGACCTCTCTAAGCTGTTTGTAATCTTTTGTGAAACTAAATAACTGAGTATTTTAAGGCAAACAAAACTGGGTGATTTCATTCCAGGTGGAAGCTCTCCAGGGTTACCGTGTGATTGATATAGCCTGTGGCAGTGGAGATGCACAGACACTGTGCCTCACTGATGATGATACAGTCTGGTCCTGGGGTGATGGAGATTATGGAAAACTTGGGAGAGGAGGCAGTGATGGCTGTAAAGTACCAATGAAGGTATTTCTGTGTAATTTTTTCATTGCTTTAGAAACTGTGATGTTGGTGGAGAATGCTGAAGACAGATTTGTCAATATGTGCAAACTTTCATCCATCCCGGAACATCAGGATTCTTCTGGTGGTTGTTAAGAGTGAACTTTATAGGCTACAGTAGCAGGACTTTAAGCTTTGTGCTGACTGTTAAAGATGCACTTGAAGGTTTTTCTTTGGAAAGCATTGCTGGTGTAAATAATACTGCTAATTTTAATTTGGTTCCAGTCAAAACATTAGGTTTTACCAAGAAATCTTCGTTTCCTTGTGTTAATAAATTTACAATAGTCATAAGGTCAATCTAGAAAGGGGTATCATTTAATTGAAAAGTAATCCTACTTTATATTAAACCTTTCTGTGAATGCATGGTTGACTTGGAACTTCTTCACATGTTATGGATGAAATCCCCATAGCCATTAAATTTGAGTTCCAGCATTTGTTATGAAGGTGAATGTTGCTTGTGTTTGAGAAATGTGTCTGTCACTGTGTATACCTATGCACAGTGGATTTTTTATCCTAAATCCAGAATCACACTTAATTACTTGAATACAGGTATCCAATATCATTCTGTTTCCAGCATGGTGTAACATAAAGTAAAAATAGGTTGTTTGTGTTTCATCAGTCAGTCCCATAGGACCGATGGTAAAGCAGCATAAGGTCCTATGCAGAATAAATAGGAAGGGTCTGCTAGAGATAGAAATATTTTTATGTCAGCAGACTCACACCCATGTCTTATAAGCAAAGGATGATTGAATGTTAATAGACAAAGCCTTATCATTTCTGCTGTAGGTAATAGCAGAGTAACTATGGGTAAAACATTCTAGAGGTGATCTTCAACAGTTTGTGAAATTTGAGCTTCTTTTTAGTATTTAAGGAGTAAATGGTAGAAAGATGAAAGAAGTGGAATTCTTCTAAATCATCTACATAAACATTTTTATTTTTAAGTGTACATATAGACATACAGTAGCTTGTTATATTTTACTTAAGGCAGTTGACTCTACAGTCTCCTTAATAAACTCATTTAATTTTCATTTGATATTATTTTTCTAGATTGATTCCCTTACAGGTCTTGGAGTGGTTAAAGTAGAGTGTGGATCACAATTTTCTGTGGCCCTTACCAAATCTGGAGCTGTGTATACATGGTGAGTGTTCTGTATTTGTTACTTCAACAGTGTTAGATGTCACCTTGTCTGTAACAGATATCTGTGTTATACTTCCTTCACTGTTTTGATCTTCTCTTTCAAAAATTTTTTGAGTTCCTGAGTCTTGATTAGTAATAAATTCTCCCTCTCTGGGGAACATTTTCTAGTGCCATGAATGAAAAATCCAAGTATTTTTTCTTGGAAACCTAAGCACAGGGTTGTCATTCCAGACACTGACCACTGCAAGATGCAGAATTTCCAAGGAGGTCAGTAGGATAAGCATGAAGTGTCATGCAGGGCACAAAGTGATAACATAAATAACATTCTCATGTATTATCAAAACTGTCTAGCTTGTGGCTGTAGCCTGAAAATTTGATGTTAGAAATCATTGTTTTAATCTTCCTTACACCATTCAAAATTTTGTAGTTCAAATTGCTAGACTGAAGTGTTTAAAAAGATTTAGCAAAATATCTTCCCAACTTCCCTCAGCTACCTTGTTTGTATGACATTTAGGTATCCTTAAAGTGGATGAAGTTCCAGTCTCTGAGATCAGTAAATATACTGTTTTTGCAGATAAATGCTTCTAATACTTGACTCCTCTAAGAGTTAAAGACCACCCTCTGGAAAAGTGGTAAAAGGAACTGTAGCCTGTCATTACATGTTTTTCCACAGTTAAAACTCAGTTTTTAAATGTTTACTTCTCTGTGCAGGGGCAAGGGAGATTACCATCGCTTAGGCCATGGATCTGATGACCATGTTAGAAGACCACGACAAGTGCAGGGACTGCAAGGAAAGAAAGTCATTGCAATTGCTACGGGGTCTTTGCACTGTGTTTGCTGCACTGAAGATGGTATAAAAATGAAATCATTTACTTAGTTCTTAGCACTGAATTTGAAAAAATTGAAACTTTATCTTTAGTCAACTGTTGGTAGGTTGTCCTCGCTAAAAATGCTGGTTCTCTGTGTGCATGGACATATTTTGTATTTGCAGATGTTGCATATTTCTTGAGCAGCAAGCATGACAATAAAGTGATCACATAAAACTAAATTAATAAAACTAAATTAATTTATGTGATTAAGTGATGACCTAAAACTGAATTAATGAAATTAAAGAATTGAAGTTGCATAAGCACTGATCAAAGAAAAATATAGAGTTCTAAAGGTGATTATGAATGGCCAAGCTGTAGCATTGAAAGGACTTTTTTTTTTTTTTTCAGGGTCTTGTGAGTTTGAGTTTTTTGAAGTGTTTAACTTACCAAATGAAGCACTGCACAAACAATATTGCTTCTTGCAATATTGCAGGTTGAGATAGTGATTGTTCTTTGTAGCAGATTCACTCCCACAGTTAACAAGTCTGCACAATAACTGAGTATTTTACAGGTGCTAGTGAAATATACAAGCCAAAAATGAATGTGATTAATGAATATAGCTGCAGAAAATAAATGCTCAGGAATGAGGTTGTTACTTTTAAAGTGTGTCCCAATTATCTCGCAAGCACCTATTTTAAGTATCTTGTCTAGTAATGGAGCTTATTATAGGATTTTTGTCTTACACAAAATATTAAGCCTTTTAATTTTATTTTTTTCATATTGGCTTTGCTTTTGCTATGAAACTGTCAAATACAGGCTGTTCCTGATGTTCTGTTCCAGAGTATGGTGCTCTACCATCTCCTCCTATTCTGGAGCAGAACCTTTCAGTTATGCAAACTATGAGGAAAGAAATGCATCTTATGCAGCTGCTCTGTAGAGACTGTGGACCTGACTGTGTCAATCAAGATTTATCTGCACTAGATAGTGGATTTCAGGATTGCCATCAGTCACAGAAATCTTGTTTACAGCCCAAGACCTTATCTGGTTATGTAATTGATAAAAGGTTGTGTATTAGCCTCTGGATAATAAATTATTTTTATTGGTTTAGGGGAAGTGTATACATGGGGAGATAATGATGAAGGGCAGCTTGGAGATGGAACAACTAATGCCATCCAAAGACCACGCCTGGTTGCAGCACTTCAGGGTAAAAAGATCAACAGAGTAGCCTGTGGCTCAGCACATACTTTGGCTTGGTCAACCAGTAAACCTGCTAATGCTGGCAAGCTGCCTACACAGGTAATGTTTTTGGCTTATTGAATTCATATTTTAAACATACTTAGTGTGCTTATTGCTGACCTTTCAGTAGATGTATTTCCTTTCGAAATCCTTGTATAAGCTCAGTGTGCTTTAGTTTGACTTCAAGTTTGAGCCTGTTACTTTGTTTTACTTCCAAAGGATTCCATTTTTCTGAGCTGAAAAAGCCTCTTCATTCACTTTTTAATCTAAATGTGGAACAGTAACTCAGTTTGAGAATTGGCAGGAATTTAGTTCTGCCTTGCAGCTATGAAAGTGTTATGCCTTCCAAGGGAGTTCTTCGTTGCTTGCTTTATATTGAGAAGACTTGTTTTTTGAATATTCTGTGTTTCAGCTATGCCTGGAAGTACTGATGACAGGATGTAAAATGTATTTGCTTATGGCTAACTTGTGAGATATGGAACAGCATTTGTATTCTAGCCATCATATAATACTTGGTTTAGATGGATACTGTTAGTATCTTTTATAAACAACTGCACTCCATGTATGAAGTTTTGACAGTGTGAATAAGCAAATATCTGAATTTCTAATACAAGTTTACCTACAAATCTAAAGATTGTTGTTCTATTGAATATAATAAAGTGTATAATAATTATAATTTACATTTGGATATCATTGCTCTATCATAGGTTCCTATGGAGTACAATCATCTGCAGGAAATTCCCATAATTTCATTAAGAAACAGGCTTCTGCTCCTGCATCACATTTCAGAACTCTTCTGTCCTTGCATTCCAATGTTTGATCTTGAAGGAAGACTTGAGGAGACCGGTCAAGGACCCTCAGTTGGGTTTGACACATTACGGGGAATACTGATATCACAGGGAAAGGTATTGTATCAAACTCTTTCTAAGAGAGAGGTTTGTAACTATAACAGAGAAGTGCTGTTATTTGGGTGCGGTGCAACCTTTCAATCCATGGTTTAAAGTGATACAGATGGGATTTCTTTACTTTTTTAGCATCTCTACTGTTTTAGACATGAAACAGATTAGCACAAATAACATGATCATTGACTTGCATCTTCATATTCTCGTGCTTTTTTTATTTCCTCGGTTGAACTATGTGTTATTCTGCAAAATATATGCAGGGTTCTTACTTGATTTCAGTTTTACCATTTTCTGGTTGGTTTTTTTTTTTAGGAGGCAGCTTTCAGAAAAGTTGTGCAAGCTACTATGGTGAGAGACCGTCAGCATGGGCCAGTCGTGGAGCTCAACAGGATACAGGTATCTTCAGCTGAAGTTCTGATTCACTCTCTGTGTGTTTAACCCACAGTGCTGTGTTGGTCAAAGCCCTTTCTCTGTTTCAGCTGTTTGGTATCTGAATGCTAAAGAGTTGAATTTTTATCAGAGAATCAAGCAATAAAGAAGTGACTGCTGTTTTAGGGCTGCTTATATTCTTTTCAGTGTGTTTTTATCCATATTGCAGTTGTCTGGGGAGAGGGTGACACTTGTTGAAATGTTAAGTGAATGATTTAGACTCTTAAGGATCATAGTATGTCCTGCTTGATAAAGGACTGCCTTTTCAGAGCTCACTACATTACATAGTTTAGGAGAGTAGTGATTCTGATTTTTTTTTACCTTTCCAAATGCTCATCTGAATGAAGGGTAAAAAAAGAGAAAAAAATGAAGGGTAAGGGAAAAAAAGGCAAGGAAAGAAAGCTATTGAATATAATTAAAATTCGGGATTATAAACTCTTGTCCTTTGGTGGTCATCACATGTAGTCATATTGATTGCAGAAGTATTTGATACAAAATGGCTTTTTTCTTTATCATTGATGTTAGAAAATGTAATGTTGTGCCTTAGGCCAGATATGCCTTTTTCCATAGGTACTTCTGTAACACAGAATAATAAAACATTGTTTTCATTTAAATGGACTGCAGCCTGATCTTAGAGTCTGCATGCATTTCTTTCCTGTTGTGATGGGTTCTTTTTTCTTTTTTTTTTTTCCCTTAATATGCAAAACCATTCCCATTTGTGAGGTTAGAGTGGAGAAAGTGTGAAAATTTAAACTTGTTATTTTCTATTAGTGAACAGAAATACATCCTGTTTTGGCTGGACCCTGTTTCTACTTCTTTACAATTTTCTGTGGACATCTTAAATTTCTTGTGCTAATGTTCTGTGACTGTGTTGTTCTAGTCTGTTAGAATCATAGGATTGCTAGGTTTTTACTTACTGAGTCCAACTGTATTATTTGGGAAGCTGAAGAGAGTAGCAGAGATTTTTCAATTACTTTATAAGTGTGTGAATTCAGAAAGTCCAATAAATATTGCTGGTATTTTAAGCAGGAAACTAGTGATGAGTAGGTTTTGGTATAGTTTCCTAGTGTCCTCCTTCATTAATTGAGATAGGCTTTGCCTTGTATTTCAGTTTAATATTTAAATCTGTCTTGAACCCTAGAAAAGCATTGACAGTTTCCCTTCTTCATAGCTTCTAGGGGAAATAAAATATTGCTCTAAGTAACTCTGCCAGTTTAGCCAAGTGAAGACTAGAGAAGGTCATGTTCATAATGTGCCCTGATTACACAGTACAAAATATGGTTTACAATTTCTTGAGTTAGCTTTTGCTTAGAATGAAAATGGGGATTCTGAAACTGTTTGATCCTTTAATTGAAGGTTCAAGGCTGCTTTATGTAGTCTCAAAAAAGGCTAAATGTCAGTGTTAAATCTTCCTTGCAGTTGTAAGTTAAAGTGCAGCTGGGGTTTAAGACCCTTTGGCTTTCAGAAGATTCTTCTTGCAGTTTATAGATTATGTGGTTCAGTCAGCTCACTTCATCTTCCTTGATGTAAAAAAATACAGATGAGTTTTTAATTTAAACTTGTTTTCCAGGTATTGACTTGTCTTTTATAATACTTCCCCAGCATCCCTTGCTATTAGTGGTTTCTTTGGAAGTAGCAGAACTGAACATAGCAGCAGTGTAAACCCAAGCAAAGCAACACTGCTTTCTCCTGGGGTCCAGTGTTAAAGTTACCAGATTCCTGCAGGGTAGATCACATCCACCTTACATCTTGTCCCTGGGTCTTTTCTGTTGGGAGCCCTTGTAATGACGGGACGTGAGGTTTTCTGTAGTTTTTTTGCTCAGGATATGTGAGAAACAGTGTGGTGGCTATACTGTAACTCAACTGTGTGCCACCCTGGTGTTTCTATAGCATAAAATGGAGTGTAGATATTTTATGCTTTGAGCTGTAGCATGAAGGCAAGCTTGGATGCACAGAAGCACTATGGGATGCTGTTGGAGGACTGCAAAGGGCAGAAGAAACCAAATTTCACGCAGGTTTATCCATACTATATTTTGGGAGTAGTCATTAAGTAAAATGTTTCAAAACAGCACCTGGGCCCTGTTCTGGAAAGGTGTAATATGAATGGTCAAAAACTAAGCCCGAAATGAACTAACAGTTAAATGACTAGACAGGGCTGCAGTGCTCAGGTTTACTTACTGACCCTCTTACTTGCAGATCAGATTTTCCTAGTGTTTAAGTTGTGGTGTAGTTCATGCAGTGTCAAATAGACAGTGTGTTTTGGCCTCTGAGCAGATACTTTCATAATGCTGTGTTAAAACACATCTTTGCACAGCAGTGGAAAGGAATTCCTTCCTTCTCAAAAGGATGCAGATTTCAGTTATTAAGGAGAATATCTACTTGCATGAATGTAATATGGCAAAGAATCTCCTGGTTTAATGTTCTTTACTCTGAAGGGAGGAATGTGATATGTGTGGATATATGAAGTACCACTTTTAGTTTCTTCCTCCTTACAAGGACTTCTTATGCAATGTGGGTTATAGGAATCTCACTAACATGATAAATAAAAATGGTCTGATCTTAAAGTAGGCACAGCATATGAATGAATTAATGATTTGCTCTTTTTGAGTGTCATTTCAAATTAAATAACATTCCTCCGTCCTGGTTATTGTCTCCTCCCTTACCAAATGTACTTTTAAAGAGCATCCATTTCATGACAGCCTTCATTTTCCTACACTGATCAGACTAAGGTTTTTTTGTCTGCTTGTGTAGAATAGTCTTTTCTCTACTCTTCATGTTTTTATACTCCTATTTATTCTGTGGCATTTAAGTTTAAGCATAGAAAACTGAAACTCAGGATACAAGTGAGAACGGTGTACTTTTAAAATTATTACAGTGATACTTCTGTACCTCTTCTGGTGATTTTGTGACATCTTTGAATTGTGTTTCCTTCATAGGTCTGTCTTAACATATATTCCCCTTTCTTAACTGATTCCATCTCAGGAGCTGTCATCTTTTTGTAAACATTTTGTTAGTGTCTGAGTGCATGGCTTTGTGTACTAGATCTCTCCCAGCTTTTGGGAGAGAATTCTTCTGGGTTGAAGAGAGTCTCATAGGATGGCCAGTATTTTTCAAGCTGCTTAAGACATAATAAAAAGTTTCTCAATTTAAAACTTCTTGGGCATACAAATTTCACAGAAATCCATTGGATTAAAACCAGCTTGTGTTGTTAGAGAGCATCTTACACATGAGGAGGATCTGGGTGTATCAGCCTTGCACTAAAACCTGAAAGAAATCTGGTGGTTGTTTCATCCAGAGCCATCAGAAATGCACAGCATGAGAACAACTGGATTTTGAGACGCACTGCAGCTTGTAGTGTGACTAAATATAGTGGGATAAGTTTCAGCTATTTGTGAATGAGTGGTCTCACAGATACTGATGATCTGTGTGCATGTAGGAGTCCATTTGCAGTCAGGACAGGCTGAGAAGATAAACTGCAGAACACCAAGTGGTGAAAAAAAAGCCTTGTGTTTCTTCAGCTCTCTGTTCACTTTCCATTTCTTTCCTCTCCATACTTGTGAAATACTTTTTGTATTCTTACCCTCTTTGTGTGCATTTCCTGCAGCAAAATCCATGGGAATTTACTTTCATGCCAATCTTAGGGATCTCCATCAAATATTAAAATACACTTTTTCTGTAAGAAAACATTATTTGTGTATCTACATACAGATGTATTTTAGTAGTATTTACTCTCTTTTAGAGGCTCCTAGTAAGTATCATAGATGCATATATAGCTGTTGCTATTAATGAATATAAGAATAACACATTCAGTTTTCTGGCCAACAACCTAGTCTCTAACCTGTCTCATGAGCGAAAAACTTACCCAGATTTGTCAGTTGAATCTATGAGTAGAGATAGGATGAATTAACTAAATGGACTGAAATCAGAAAAACTTAATTAGCCAAGTCATGAGCTGTTTGTTTAGAAACAAGAGATGTCTTTATCATCAGACTTCATCTTTGCTATCCCTCTGTCATTTTCCATTTTCCATTAAAGCTGAACAGATACAGTGCTGATTAGTGACAGATGAACAAAGAACGCGTGGAAATTAAAGATAAGGTTTTGGTGGCCGGGGGAACTGAAAATTCCTTATTTATCTGCACAGTCATGGCAGTTGAAATATGTCTTACAGTGGCTTTTATAATGTGCTTACTCAATAGGTAAAACGTTCCAGGAGTAAAGGAGGACTGGCTGGACCTGATGGTACAAAGTCAGTCTTTGGACAGATGTGTGCTAAAATGAGCTCCTTTAGCCCTGATAGCCTTCTGCTTCCTCATCGTGTTTGGAAAGTCAAGTTTGTTGGTAAGAAAATTCTCAACACTCCACTCCTTCCTACTTTGCACTTAACTTTACAGTTTTCTTGGGATTTACTCTTTTGGAGAACCCGATGGAAGGAAGAAAGAGATCCAGAAAAACAGTGTATGTGTGTGGGCAGAGGATGGTGCTTAAAATGCTGGGAAGTAAAAAACCTTTCAAAATAATTTTATAAAACCCCTCAAGATTAATGGAAGTGTGTCTGTAATTCTCTTCAGGTTCTTGGGCAGCTCTTCTGCTTACAACAAACATTCTGCAAAACATAAACCTAATCTTTCAGCTGTCTGAATTGGCAAATAATCCTGGCTAGCTAGTTTTACTGGTAGGGTAGTTTTTACAATTCACCTACCACTCTGAGCTTTTGAATAAAAAATACTTTAGATTGAAGAGCCATTCTATCTATTGTGTATGGGCTAAATAAAACATACCTACTTTAAAATACTAGTCATGAAAAAGCAATACTATTCCTTTTCTATTTCTGTTGTATTTTATTGTGATTAACATATGGCACAAAATATTTTCTACATTCTGTTAAAACAGTATTTTTGGCATTGTGATATGTCATATAATCCAAATGATACGTTTTGCAGTGAACTGGAAACATCCAAATACAGAGCCAGACTTCTGGGTTTTCATATGAAAGGATACAACAGTGTAGCTTTTAGTGAACTTTAGTTTACACAATTATCCCCAGAGAGGAAATAGAGTTTGTTTCTGTTATTTTTGAAAGAATATTTAATTTTTAGTCTTTTTTCCTCTCCAAGGTGAATCTGTGGATGATTGTGGTGGAGGTTATAGTGAATCAATAGCAGAAATGTGTGAAGAACTTCAGAATGGGCTGACCCCTCTGTTAATTGTGACGCCAAATGGAAGAGATGAATCTGGAGCAAACAGAGATTGTTTCCTATTAAATCCTGCTGCCAAGTCACTCCTGCATGTGAACATGTTTCGCTTTCTTGGTAATTTCTTAGCAACTTTGTGGCATTCTGTGTGCTTTATGTGTAGTTGGAATATTGGGAATCTAACAAAAAAAGCAATGGACTGTGTTTAAACTTACAGGTGTTCTTCTGGGCATTGCTATCCGGACTGGCAGCCCTCTGAGCCTCAACCTGGCTGAGCCAGTGTGGAAACAGCTTGCAGGAATGAACCTAACCATTGCTGATCTCAGTGAGGTGAGAAGGAAGTTCCTGGGTAGGATATAACTTAGAGAAGACAAGCAGACTCTGGCATGAGTTTCTCAAGTGATTCGTTTCTATGGTTTTTATGTCCTTGTATTTTGACGGGCCTTTTTTATTTTGAGCCACTATACAGGGAGGATTTGTATTGACTATTAAAACTGTAAATTTAAGTTGTTCAAGAGTAGTTAAATAATCTATTTGAATTCTAGAGCATTCTCAAATCTTCCTATGGGTTTGACTAGACACTCTTTGTGGTTCAATTCCTTCTTCCCAGTAGACTTTTCTGTAGCTGTTACTGTCTGTTGTACCCAGATGCAATAACTGATTTGAGGGCACATGCCTGCACTGTTTTGCAGTAAAAGAAAGTGAGTTCAATCTGTTACTAGTTTGTGCTCACATGCTGAATTTCACAAGCTTTCAATTTTTGTTTACTGAGCTCAGTAAATGTGGAATCAGACTTAGGTCTTCATTATGAAGAAAAGTTCCTTCTCAAATACTGTCATGTAGAAATGTACTTCCTATAAAAGCATTGAGTCATTTACTTGTCATTGAGGGGATTCCTTTTGTACCAAATCCAGTGCTGGTAGGGATGATTATGCTTTTAAGCTTTAAATCCATTTTCTTATATGATACAGTTTCTTGGCAAATGCCCTCCAAAAAGATTGATATCTAGAATATGTGCACTTTCCCACATCCAACATAATGAAGCTTTTGGAAAGTACTAGGCTATTTTATGGCTTTGAATTCAAGTTAAATGAATTTTGGTCAGACATTGGTCAAAGCTTTTGGTGACACATGATGCCCTGCTTTTGGTATGCAAGAGATGCTGTTATATAGTGCTAGTAAACTGGCTTTAATTCGCGTTTCTTACTTTCAAAGGTTGATAAAGATTTTATTCCTGGGCTTATGTACATTCGAGACAATGAAGCTACTTCAGAAGAATTTGAAGCTATGAGCCTCCCATTCACTGTGCCTAATGCAAGTGGTCAGGATATTCAGTTGAGTTCCAAGTACACCCATATTACACTGGATAACAGAGCAGAATATGTGAGGCTGGCAATAAACTACAGGTTTGTTGAATAAATCTTTAACATTACTGATATGAATATGTATTTTATTTTAAAAATATATATCAGCTTTTAAACAATGCTACTTTAGCCTGTTGTATGCAAGTATATTAATATTTTCATGTGATTACAGTGTTGATTTTCTGATTTCATTTATTGCATCCAAGGAGAAGAATCTTAAACTTAATTTTTTGGAAGCAAAATAAATGAGCAGGTGTGCCTCTAGATTTGTCCGAACTAAGCAGTTTTGGCAGCCAGTTTTAATGGTGAAGTAATGTCCCAGGTATCTAATTCTTCCAGTGGGCTAAAGTAATAGACTTGATCAGTAAGCTCTTTGTGAAGAGAGCTTAGATCTAGTACTGCTGCATTCATACCTTTGCATATCATCAATGGCAGTCAGGGGCAGTATCAGCTGAATTCTTACTCCAAGTTGGAATGTACAAAGGAAAATGTTCATTCTTTGGCTAGGACACTGATGCACACCCCTGGGTGCCACAAGCTGAGCACCCCACAGAGATCAGTGGGGTGCTCAGTGTTTGAGAAGACTGGCCTTTGGTTGGTTATGTGGCCAGGTAGCTAATCTAGATGAGTGCATCTCAGAAACAATCATAAACATCTTGTCTCTGAAGCAGTGGGCCTAATGCCTACTGAAATATGTAAGTTTAGGTAATTTGGATAAGAAATTGGTTCAGGCTTGTTTTATTCAATCCACCATATTCCTCTTCTTCACAATCTTATATACTTGCTTATTAGTTCATAGTTACAGTGCTTGCCAGCAATTATGAATTGCAGCCTTAGTTTTTCTTTTTTTTTCCCACTGTAAGTAGTTATGAACCAATACTTAGACCAGTTTCTGACAAAAAAGAGAGAGGTTTCATTTGGAGCTGATATTCCTTTGAAGAAATGTCTTTGCGCTCTTGCCAGTTCTGGCTGTCCTCAGAGGACCCGAGCATTTCTAAAGCATTTTACAGTTAAAAGGCCTTGTGGAGAAACATTTAAAGGTTAAGGATCGAGTTTTTTAACTATATGAAGCCCTTGAGAGGGAAAACTAGCACCTGAATAGAATCCCTGTTGAAAAGTGGCTGCAAAAGACCAAACTTTTCCCGACAGCTTTGTTTATTTTGATGATGACTAGCCTGAGGACAGCACTTGTAAGAGATGTGTCTGCTCTGGAGGGCTCTGTAAAACATCTCAGAAATTATTTGACAGGGGAAAAAAAAAAGCCAAACACAAAACTTGTGTGGCATCAGAAGTAGCAAAATGTTACTTATTACTGTGCCTGTCTTGAAATAAAAAAACCTACTGTCCACTCAGACATCCTATTTTAGTTCGGACCCTTTTTTGTTTTTGTACTATAAGGTCTGTCTAGTGCTGAGAATGTTTGAAGTTAGAATTTCAAGATACAGCCACTCTTTTTCCAAGAGCATATTGTTCCAAATGGGATATTGTTTTGTTTTTGCCAAGCATAGCACATGAATAATGCTGGAAATAAAATATCTGAAACATTGGGAGATATCTCCTCCATATTGAGCTTGCTGTGCAATAGGAATTGGTATAGTAAATCAAGTATCTTGTAAAAAATGTTAATGTCTTTGGTGCATAGATGGACATTTGAGGAGAATGGTTTAAGTTGCTTTGATAAGACAGTAAAGTAATTGCTATAAATAATTGCTAGAAATGACATTCACAGAAACTCTGAAAATGTTTCTTTGCAGGCTTCATGAGTTTGATGAGCAAGTTGCAGCAGTTCGTGAGGGGATGGCCCGTGTTGTTCCAGTTCCTCTACTTTCACTCTTTACAGGATATGAGCTGGAAACTATGGTATCAATTTCTGCTTTGTTACTTCTGACAGATTAACTTGGAGCGAGATTATTCATTCATTTGCTTTACTAATAAAAAACCCACATTACATGCTGTTTACAATGATTGCTGTGTGGTTGAAAATATCAGTTCAAGGGAAGACCAGAAAATGTTTAATTGCCCTCTTGGTGCTAGTAAAATTATTTTGACATAGCTGAGCAGTGATGTAATAATTAATTATAATTATTTTGGGAAGAAACAAACAAGCAAAACAAAAAAAACCTCACATGCCAGTGATCTCATTCCAGTGATCTAGCAAGTAAATTGGAGATACTTGTCCTAAATTCAGGAGTATGAAAAAAAGTTCATTACTGTCGCCTGATGGGAAGATGTATATTTAGTATTTTTGTACTAGGAGACTATGCATGGCATCTCAAAGATCTGAATGCTCAGTTTGTCAGTGTAAAAGCTGATTAAATATTTTAAAGGAAGGGAGGGAACAAATCAGCTGTAATTGATTTGATCAGACTTGTGTAGCCTATCACTGTATTTTATTTTTCAGGTGTGTGGAAGCCCAGATATCCCACTTCATCTCCTGAAATCTGTAGCAACTTACAAAGGCATTGAACCAACTGCTTCCTTGATACAGTGGTTCTGGGAAGTGATGGAGTCCTTCTCCAACACGGAGCGATCGCTCTTCCTGCGTTTTGTGTGGGGCAGAACAAGGCTGCCCAGGACTATTGCAGACTTTAGGGGGAGGGACTTTGTTATTCAGGTAATTCGGGTATTGTTGTTGTCTGGGATAGGGAAGTTAAAAAGCTGGTAGTGGAGAAGTAGCAGTGTGACATAACAAAGGCCTGATTTAATTAAAGTGTTCTGCAGCTTTACACTGTAGATTCAACAGTGCAACACTTGAATAATGTCTGTGACAGTTATATAATGTATAGAACTATTTCTTCTCTCTTGACTTGGACAAGTGGATAGCTCTTGAATTTCCCAGCCATTTGTTTCTGTGAATTTTGATAGTTTTCCACTGTTAGGCAACTGTTTTTGTGGCATTTATTTAGCATTTCATTCAGTTCAGTTAATAATTTCAGCTAAATTAAAGCCACACAATCTTCAAATCATTTTTTGATACTGTCTGAAGTAATAAGGTCTTTTTCAGACTGCTCCCAACCACATATTCATAATCAAAACAGCTCATAAATGTCTGGTTTTATTTATTGATTTAGTGGAGGGAAAATGGATTTGGCCTCTTCATGGTTCTTTTAAGAAACTTCAGCATCAGAATCAAAAATACAACAAGGTGCTAAAAAAAAAAAATCACAGTTATTATTTTGATACTTATTTGTGTTTTGGACAAAAATCAAAAATACAATGCTTTTTTTTTTTTTTTTTTTTTTTTGTTACCAGGTATTGGATAAGTACAATCCTCCAGACCACTTCCTTCCTGAGTCATACACGTGCTTCTTTCTCCTGAAGCTGCCCAGGTATTCCTGTAAGCAGGTTCTGGAGGAGAAGCTGAAGTATGCCATCCACTTCTGCAAGTCCATAGACACGGATGACTACGCCCGCATAGCGCTGACGGGGGAGCCGGCGGCCGACGACAGCAGTGACGACTCTGATAATGAAGATGCAGATTCTTTTGCTTCAGATTCTACACAGGACTACTTAACAGGCCACTGAAAAGTAATATAAGGAATAGTTGTTAAAAGCACTGAGGCAAAATGCCAAAATGACAATGAAGCCAAGGACAGTTTAGTTTTCAGAATAGAGACTATATAGTCAGAGGGATGGTAATCTTCTGAATGTGGGGAAAGTGTGTTTGCTACTCACAGTAGGACTTCAGGATTACAGCTTAATCCATCAGCTTAAAATAAATGGCACAGTATATGGGCATTTAACATTTATTTTAAGAGCTGAAAATGGCCCCCCATAATGCTGCACTACATTTAGAACCTTTGTGTTTACTGAAGTGTTGTAAATGTTTATATAAATATGGTAGTGCAGCATCCAAAAGGCAGTGAAACCTTTAAATTGTGGGTGCAATAGGTTTTTTCATATTAAGTGTTGTGTTCTGTGCATCTTCTTGATTGTATATTGGAAATACTGTGCAACAACGGAATAGTATTATAAATATTTCAATTAACTTTACTAGAAGTTTGTTAAAAGTTTTTGAACATGGAATAAACATTATTCCTTGAAATTCTTCTATAGATAATTAAAAATGGCCAATAGTTTCACCTCCACCCCCTGGTTTGTATATTTTAGCTTATGCATTATTTATCTCAAATTTGATACCTTTCTGTGAACAGCATCATAATTCTTATCATGGAAAGTGTACTGTATATAATTGGTGCCATGTAAATGCAAAAGGTATAATTTCCCTCTAAATAAAAGTTCTGCCACATTAAGAACCAGGATGTGTTTTTTCGTGGTAATGCAGCTCGGACATGGGATGGATGAACATTGAAGCAGCTCTGCTAAGAAATGTTTCTGCAATGTACAGCTTTTGACCAAACTGCTCCATGTCAATAGCTTGGACACTTGGGGAAAAAAGTTTGAGGAAGTGTAAGGGAGAGGTGTCATGAAGTAGCTGAACATGAGGAGAAGAGTCTGATGATACTCGTGTAACATCGTATCACTGAGAAAATTTAGTTACCTTACAAGGCCTGGTCATGACACCTTGGCACAGGACACAGAGGTCATGACCCATTCCTGATCACACAGTTTATGCACTAGTTTTTCAAAATAGAATAAGATTAATTATGCCAAAGCACTAATATTTTACTTCAGAATCTATTAGTAGGTGATGTCATACCATTGCTTCTGTAATTATTAGGATGGGTATATATGAGTATTCAACATGTTACAATTTAACATTTTATAATTATGAGTGGATTCATTATTTTTTAGTGTGTGCATTTGACTTCTGTTCCAACTAGATTAAATGTTAACTGTGATCATGAACTAAGTTTTCATGAGACAGACTTGATATTTCAGTATAGTGGTAAAACTACTGGTAGTCAGATGCCAGTGGTTTGAAATACGTTATCTTTAGAGTCCTCTGTTTAGTGCTAAAGATCTCTTGCAATAAATGCCTCTTTCCTGATCTTCTGTCTCATCAGAGGTTCCAGAACTCAGGCCTGTGCTTGGTCCTCCAAATTTTCTCTCTTTGCTGCTGAAAAATGCTTTGTCTTTTTGTCTCTAAGATGCGAAACTCAAAAATCTTAAATCTCTGTTATCTTAGCTGCTGAATTTAATTTCTTCTGAGGGTAAGGAGTGAAGAAGTAGTACAGAAGTGCTCATGTGGTTGTCTGCTGCCCCTCATCAGGCTGAAACCAGAGCCCTGTAGGCATCCAGCCCCATCAAAGAGATTCTGTAGTCTGCTTTTCAGGAGAGGGGATGAATGAGTCATGCCCAAATCTCAGTACAAGGTCTTTGACCAAGTTCAATTGCCATTCTTGAATTTCAAGCCCCATTTCAGAAGCATATGGGCTACTGTAACATGGAGTTTATAACTTGCTTGTAGGAAAGAAAAACAATGTCAGGGTTTTCTGTCCAAGAAAAGCAAAAAGGAAGCATGCTTAAGGTAAGGAATCTGTGTGCATTGTTGCATTAAATGTTTGCATACAGTTGCATTGAACTGTAGAAGAAGTTTCTTAGGCCTTCTTTGCTTTCCCATCCTAACAGAAGAGTGGCAGGCAACTTTTACAGTGTGATGCTTGTGACCTGTGGCCTGACTTACAGCATTTCATAGATTATCAGGTTGGAAGGGGCTTCAAGAGTCATCTGTTCCAACCTTTATTGGCAAAAGCACAATTTAAACAGTTCAGCATTCTGTCCAACTGAATCTTAAAAGTGTCCATGCTGAGGAAATCTGCCACCTCCCTGGTGAGATTATTCTGTGAAAATTTTTTCTCTTCTGTCTAATAATAATCCCCTCAAGAATAATTTGTACCATTACCCCTTTTCTTTTCCATGTCACTCCTTGTGAAAAAGGAGTCTCTATCTTTATAAGCACCCTTTATGTACTGAAACATGTTGATAAGGTCTCAAGGCTGAACAAACCCAGTTCTTACAGCCTTTCCTCACATGACAGGCCTTCCAATCCCCTGGCCCTCTTTGTGGTCCTTGTCTGGATGCTCTGCAGCCTGTCCACATATTTTTGCACAGTAGGGACCAAAACAGCACAGTATTCAGGTGTGGCCTCACAAGTGCCAAGTGGGATAAAGAGTATTTTTATCAGAGCTGGTCATTCCATCTTGATGTAACCCAGTATCTGGTTGGGTTTCTTTGCTGCAGCAGCACACTATTCATTAATATTGAGTAGGCAATGTCCACCACTTGCCACACACCAACCAAGCCCGTGAACGTGTTGTAAAAGGTGAGCAGGTTTGTCAAGCATGATTTATCCTTCATGAATCCCTGCTTGCTTTTCCCAGTCATGGGCTTCATCTGACTTGTGATAGCCCCCCAGGAGGATTTGTTCCATCATTTTTCCAGGAACTTAAGTAAGACTGATGGGCCTGTAACTTCCTGGATCACCCTTTAAGACCTTCTTTTAGATGGGAGTCACATTAGGCTTCTTTCTGCCTTCTGGGATATCCCCTGATCTCCACAGTTCTCAAAGGTTGTGGAAAGTCAAAAATTATGTCAGCCAGCTCTCTTAAATACTCTCAGGTGGACAATGTCAGGGCCCATCAATTTGTAGGGGTTGAGCTCCTGCAGCAGTTCACACACCAACTCCTTCTTCACTGATGGTGAGCCTATGTTTGGATCAACCTGGATTTTTGTTCCAAAGACCAGAGGCCCAACAGCACTGGTAAAGACCAAGGTGAAGAAAGTGTTAAGAACTTCTGCCTTTTAAGCATTGCTGGTGACTAATTCACCTTTCCTGTTGCACAGCAAGTCCATGTTTTCCGTCTGTTTTTACTGGTTATTTACGTACCTGAAGAAATCTTTTTTGTGTTTTTTTTTTTTTTTTTTGCATCTCTGGCCAATTTCAATTCAAGCTGACCTTTTGTTTTTCTAACTGCATCTTTGCAAACCCTGGCAATGCCCTTGTAGTTCTCAGTGGGTATTTATCCCCTTTTCCTCTAGCCTATACCCATCCAGTGTTATCCTACAGCCATGTGAGTTGTCATACCAGGTTTCCCTTCCTGTGACATCATAAATTTCTGACTGGGTGCAGAGCCCCAGTTCCTTGTGTTTGTTCCCCAGGCTGCTTGCATTGATATACACACACTTGAGGTGGTTAGTCCTGAGGAACATTTGTATCTGCTGAAGCCTGGAGCTAGATGATTTTTAACATCCCTTCCAACCCAAAACCATTCTATAAGCCAGCAAAGTTAAATGAAAGATTCACCTTTCCAGAGAATGTGGGAAAAAGCAACCCCTCCAGGCAGGGGTGTAGCAAGGAAAAGGAGAAGAAAACTCTGGCAGCCAACCCCATGCCTTTTGTTTTCAGGATGACGCTAAGACAGAGCTAGTGGTTCATTCTATCCTTAGTGATATTAAGCAAACCTACCCTGCACTCTGCTGCTGTTGGAGGTCTCTGAGTGTTTCATCTCATTCTAAGATTGTAATTGCACACTGCTCAGGCCAGCACCAAGCGTGCCAAGTGTGTGGGATGGCCACAGGGAAGGCAAAGCATCCGCGAACTGTTGATCTTTGCTCACAGTGAGCCGCTGGTAAGGACACAGACGCACATCCCAGCTCTGTTGACTGTGCCTGGATGTGATCTGAAAGGCTCCATGCAGCAGGTCATGGGATGTGGTCAGGAAGGAATGCAGATAACAAGAGTACTCTTTCAGCTCTGGGCTCTGAAAGATGGCATTCAGTGCCTGCCTGACTCTCCTCCTGCTCCTGGCCATAGCCTCTGCCCATGCAGCTGCTCCACAGGCCAAATGCTGCCCATCTTCACAGGCCAGGGAGCTGCTGGACATTTATACCTTGCTTCTGGGGCAGAAGGGCAGGACAGCAGTGTCCAGGTGATGCAGGAAGGTCTACCTTCCTGTAGTACTGTAGTGGAAGGACCACTACATTACTCTCTGTATAAGATACAAGAGCAAACGCCCTTTTGTGCATGAGCACATACGTCAAAAGAAGCATGAGACAGTACTTACTTTACAAGGGGAGCTTCATGTCCAGAAGTCATCCCTTGTTCTTAGGATTAATCATAAATCAGCTGAGGCAATTACAAAGATAAACCTTTATCTGTGTGTATCTCTTATTTACAGAGAGAAAAAAGTCCTGAATGGCTTCAAATTCTGCATCTCACTGCACCTATGCTGGTCTCCACATCTATTCCAGAATAACCACAGACACCCCCTCTCCACTTTCCCACTCTGCACTGGTGTGGAATAGGGCAAGATAAATAACTACTCCAGGACTGTTACACTGGTGTCCATGCAGAGGCAAATCTTAGTCTTGAATGTGGTTATGGAGCCTTTATTTCTCTGTGTGAGGCAGAGCAGAGAATAATGTTTCTAGCAGAGGTGAAACTAATTTGTTAAAACTGGAAAGTTTTCTGAATTTTCCATAAAAGGAGTTACTTGACTGCCAAGATTTTTCAGTAAAGTTTAATAGTGGTTAGCAAGGCTTTTCCCTCCCTTCAAAGTTACATATTCCTCTACCATTTTTTTCAAAATATGTGTATAATTAATAGCAATGCATTATAATAATTATTGATTCATACCTATTTTATATATGATTCTGCTAGGAAAGTCATAGCATTATTAAATATTACTTAACATGTCCCAGTCTGTTTTACAAAATCCATTGTGTCAGTTCTGTGGAGCAGAAACATCTCTACCTCAGCATTTGCCAAACTGGTGAGAAGAATTTTCTTCTGAGATTCTTTAAAGCAGAGGTGGCTCCCATAAGCTCACCAGTAAGAACATCTCACCATAAATCCTTTTCTCCACACTGGACTTGGAGGAGAGGTATATTTCACAAGACACTCACTTTCACCTCACTTGACAGTTTTTTGTTTCTGACCTTTACTTTCCACTGATGTAAATCCATCAGTCCAAAAAGCCATACTGAAAGGAAAACAGCTCTGCAGCATCACCAGGGATTGACCTCCAGGGACCTTGGCCAACTTTGCATTTCTGAGCTGCACACACACGTTTGTCTCTGAAGGGTGGATCTGATCACACAGGGTGCTGAGGACTGCTCAATGCTGGCAATGTAAAGTCCATCTCAGAGGCAGGAAAGCATCATGTCACTTCACAACATGGATGAGAGACCCCTGTCATGGCAAAATCGCACCCCTACACAGTATAGCCCCTTCACAGAGCAGACTGTCATTCCCAAGCTGGCTTTTCAGGCTAGTGGATGCTTAACCCAGAGCAGATACTTTGCAAACCTTCCCAACCCAGCAGTACCATGATTTTGTTATTAGGAAATGCTGTCTTCATCAGGCAACAGACAAGTTTCTGAAAACTCCTGAAATTGCCACAAGACCAGCCATGTCAGTAAATGACTGCTCAGTAGTTTCAATTCACCTCCTCCCAAAAGCAGCAGAAGTGAATCCAGGCTCTGATGGGTGGAGGGGGCACTGACTATTCCTGAAAATGCTACTGTCTCAAAGTTGTTTTGAGACCATAAAATAACTGAACCTCCCAGAAGTGCCACAGAACAGTTGTTTTACCATCTCCTGTGAGGCCTTAGCAGCAACTGTTAGCACTCCATAAGGGATGAGAAGGTGATACTGCCTGGCAAGAATGAAGCCTTGGCTGAGTCAAAGAATTGTGTGTACAGATAATTTTCATCAATACAGCCTATGTGATGAAACAGCTTTTCTGTATAAGACAGGAACTTTTGATCTCCTGACTCCTGGTCCTGTGCCTTAACCACATAGGAAGCTTGAAAATCTCCCACGAGCTTTTCCTCCCCTATACACGAGTATTTTATCCACACTGCAAACTGCCTGAGACCAAGCCAGACCATCACGGAAACAACCACCAACCCAGTACTGACATCCTGCAGCACACAAAGCAGTAGTTTTTTGTGGAATCCAGACTGAGAGGCAAAACCAGGACTGAAGCTAAAAGTCATTTCCCTGCAGTTTGTCCTGTCTTCTTACATCTTCTTCTTAAATCTTTGAGTAACTCTCCCTCTGCCATGACTGCACTCTCTATCCCATGTGTACACTCAGTCACAAGGACTGAATGCCAGCCACTAGTGAGATCTGTGTGGGAAAGGTGGTACTAGCTGCTGGCACAAGCAGAGCCTTGGCATCAGCTGCTGGAACAGTTGAGGGTGTTCAACTCGTTTGTTCCAAACTGAAAAATTTCTGAGGTGGTGCCCTACATGGGTAACTCTGGTCATAAGTACCACAGACTGAAGCCTGGTCTGTGTCTCTGCCAGGAGGCAGCAATCCCAGGATCATGGGAGGGAAGCTCATGGAGTTCATGAGCTTTTGAACTCCAAAGCTCATTTCTTTGCTGGTTCTGTCCAGCCAGTTTTTGCCCAGGCATCCCTGTCCCCTGCAAGACCACAGAGCAAGAGCAACTCACCCAAGGCAGCCCAAATCTCACTACATATACCCACACAGGTATTAAATGCATTTCATTTCTTCCTCCTGCTATGTACAGCACTTCATAACCTACTGAGTACTGCATTGCTCAGGTCAGACAGTGCTTCTCCTATCAACTTAATTTTGGGCATCAACCCTGTTCTCCAGGATGTTGCTGGGTCAATATGATGAAACCAATGAAAAATATGAAAAGCAGCAGAACCGGAAGGACATATACAGGAGTTTTGCTCAGAAAGTCTTTCCAGTTTAGGAGAAACCTTCACATTTTACCTGTAGTTTTACCTGTAAAATTTTAATGTTACACTTTCTTGATTTTATTCTCCTATGTGTTGCTGCCAAACAGCATAACAAAGCTCAGCTGACCATCAAACCACATTGGCAATTTTTGTCCCCACACACTGATGAAGTTTTCACAGATAAACAAGAAGGTTTATACTCCTAGCTTAGATTTTATTTTCTAGAAGTGGTGTACCACATCCTTATTATGGCTAATTGGCAGTAATAAGTGCATGCAAGTGCCCAGTAAAACTAAAGTTTCTTTTCTTTTGACATTGACCATTTCCAGAAGAGAATCCTAGACTATTTTACATTATACACATGTTCTCCAAACAAATTTCTCAAAATGCTTCTGCTGAAAACTTTCTCACGTATGATGCTAGTGCACCACATGTGAACTCAGTGGAGAGAGCTGATCAAAGATGAGCAGAGTCAGGAAACATCTGAAACAATTCTACTCTGTCTTTTTGAGTAATCTTTGCCCAATCGTAGTCACTGACCATCAGATGACTAAATGCAAAGAAGAGTGGTGCCTGCACATATACCATTAGCATTCACATTTGAGAGGGATACTCAGATCAGCAGAATGTTTTCCAAGTATCAGGAACATCAATTCACAAGTAGTTTCTGTGTCACACTCACAGTTGTGTTGCTTTGCTGCAGTTTTCACTTAAGACAAGGACACAATAACATGACAGAATATTTTTCCACCAATTCCACGCCTTTCAACTCCAGTTGAGTAAAAGAATTGTGTTGGCATGCATTAGTTAACAGCACATTTTAAATAAAAATGTTTGCTGGGAGATTAGCCTTGAAAGGCAACATCTGCAAGAAAGTGTACAACTACACATTTTCTTTGATTTAAAAAGGGAAAATGTTTTATCAACAAGATCTTTGGAATCCACTGCTTCTGCTTTTCCTAGAAGAGTACTGCGTGATTTACTTTTCCACATATGCCGATTTAGGTGCTTGCATGTGAAGCAAGTATATACTGGCCTGAAGATTTCTTTCACTAACATGTTAAGGAAGATATACTATGATTATAAATGAGTCGCATCCCCTAAATTCCCTGATGGGACACAATGACCTTCTGTCTTTATTCAAAGATTGTTGAGCAGCCTTTAAATATCAATTTGAAGGGTTGATTCCTTTTCCTTTTCAGACTAGGAATGTGCACCTAAAAGCCCATTAAGAGCAAATCCCATTTTTTTGACCATTTGAAACATTTTTTTCAAGAAAAACGGCTGGCTACTCAGAAATACTACAGCCTGTTAGGAGTGGTGGTATCCACCTGTCTAGGAAAGGCGAATGAATCTCTGGCAGCAGGCTGGGCAGCTTGGTGAAGCAGGCTTTAGGCTGAAGGACTCAGGTGGTACAGTCCAAAGTGGCAACACTCCCACCATCACAACCCACAGGGGAATAAGCCAGGTGTCTAAGCTGAAGGTCACCATCTGTGAACCCTATCCTCCACATTTCGGGAGTGGAGGCTTATTTAATAGAGCTGATGCAGCCTGTAAAGTTTTTAATCTCATCCTGCAGTGGTGACCACAGCTGGCCATGGTCAGGGTGTCTCTTCTTAAGCTGCTGATCCTTCTGACCAGCAGTTCTGGGCTGTACTGATCCTTCATCTCCAGCGACTCCAACTGGAAGTTTAGACCTGCGACTTTCGCGTAGCCAGGCAAAGCTCGCCAGAAGGCAGCCCTCCTCCCTACGGCAGGCTGGCATAATCTGTGAGTGTGAGGCGTCTGTGTGGCAAGGAGAGCGGCGCGGCTGCTCCCGCCCCAGGTGTCGCGGAGCAGGGGCACAGCCGGGAGCGATGGCACAGCGGCCGGAGGAGCCGCCGCTGCCGGGCTGCCCTGCAGCCCCTCCGGCCCCGCCTCGGGCGGGGCGGGCAGAGCTCCCGCCTGGAAAGTCCAGCAGGAATGCGAAAGCCCCTCTGTGTTGGTCTGAGCTCTGTAGTTTCACACAACAACCGTCCTATTTTCAGGAACTTATTCCTACTGAGAAATGAGCCCGTCCTTCACCTCTAGCAGGGACTTGTTTAGAATGCACAGGCTATAGTCTTCTATCTATCTATCTATCTATCTATCTATCTATCTATCTATCTATCTATCTATCTATCTATCTATCTATCTATCTATCTATCTATCTATCTATCTATCTATCTATCTACCTGGGTATCTATCTCAACTTCAAACCCAGAATTTTCTCCCTAAAAGCCTTGATGCAGGTTTGGAACTCCCATTTTTGCTCCGAAAAGACAAACAACCAGAACCAACCCTGGTTTGCCACGCAGCTCTGGCTAGTTCTGTGGGAACCAAGACGTGTAAGAACTTGTATATTACAAAAGTGATCTGTTTGTTACCCCAGTTAGCCATTCTTCCACTCTACAGATGTATAGACTTAAAATCTTAAATCAAAGGAGCAGCATCACTGCTTTCTCTTACTAGTCTTTTCTAGATGTGATTTTATAATTAACTAGTATTTTTTGCATCTTTTTGTTCCCTTTGCAGATTCTTCTGCAAATGCAAGACTTGACGTTCCTTCCATTTGGGACATCAGCAGCAAGCACAACTTTGTCTAGTATGAATATAAAATGCTTCTTTGCTTTTTTTCCTTAAATTTAATACTAGAATTAGGGAAGACAAAAGCTTTTTCCTACCAATATAAGGGCATCTAACAACACTGTGTCCCCAGCTTTCACAATTCCAGTGTATTCCTGGAATAAATGAGAATATCACAAATGTTTACTATGAGTGAAATAAACACCACAGTATTCCACATGCCAATAACCTGCCAGTAAACTGGAATGTTTCTGCCAGCTCCATCATGCATCCTCTAACTAACTCTGGATTTCTGCCTGGCCTTCCACCATTATCATGGCTAACTCGGTGATGTAGCATAAGTCTTAATGGAAATGTAGGTTAAATGGGGTGATGTCTGTTTGGTGAACTCTCACAGCACACAGAACAGTCTGTATCCTTTTGATGAGTGTCCTCTGGAAACCCTACAATTACTATACAAATCAGGGATGTCCTACTTGCTCCTCACTGTGCTGTCTTCTGCATTTTACATGATCTGTAAAGAGGGACACTTCACCTTTTTCTATGTTTTTACAGCATCTGCAGCTCTGTGGTCTTCATCCATGGCTGAAGCACCCAAGCAATGGAGACACAAATAAATTGTTACAAAGTTGAAAGTGAATAATTTATCTTAATAAAGGGACTTTTTTATTTTTGTATCAGAATAATCATTGAAAGAAGAAGTTGTTTTACTTGTCTGCATAAAATTGGCTGGGAGGACACCTCTACATTAATGTTTTAATGGAAATTATATTTACTGTGATTAAAGAGATGTTTCTTATTCTGACAGACCTATTGCCCCACTACTGCAGTCAGGGGTAGTTGAACTGTGATAATGGGGATGGGTATAAATAGATTCACCTTCACAAAACATGAACAGTACTTCTTGAGTTACAGGAATATAAATAAATTCCTGTATCTTAAGCTATTGTCACCTTGGTGTTTGTAGACAACCAGATTTAACGGGAACTTGTGTTGCATCTGTTGCATGTGCTCTACAGCCTATGGGAAAAATAAAAAAGAAGGAAAAAAAGCTTTGAAAAGCACACTTTTAATGATTAACTACCCCTAGCACAAATGGAACACTAATAGAAATTGCACAACGGTCCATCTCATTGCATTCTCTCACCAGACTCCTGTAATAAGCTGCTCTCCCCAGAAGCCAGGGAGACAGGCCACGGATGTACATCCGTGATGCTCATCAAATGAGAACACTGAAGATAACTATTGATGACCTTTTGGATTATCTTGAGGGAGCTGGGAGTGTTCATCTCATATTTAAATATTAGAAGGTCAAAAATGGTTACTCATCTTTCAGTAACAATTGCTTCTTTAGGAAGGCTCAGCTAGAAGAAACCATCATTGCTATTTAATAACATGCAGCTATTCAAGGCAAAATGTCAATAGCATCATTCTCTTTATGAAGAATAAATGTTCCATTATTTTCCTTTGCTCTATTCTGCTTGTAGCCATGAAATTAACGTAGCATCTGTTTCTCCAGTTGGTATATACTATATGTAGAGTGCAGATTATATTATCTTTTACCAGCTTTTGTCTGATACAGACAAAAAGATTTTGCCTCATGTAGTGCTTAATTATTATCCCACTGAGTACTGCAGTGGCATTTGTAAGCCTTTGAAATTCCGGTAAAAAGAACAAGAATGACTGTTTGTCAGGATAATCTTGTTAGTAATTTCTGATGGCTGAAAAGGTGAATTTCCCCCCCACCCCCACCTTTAAATCTCACCCCACTACCCCACCCCTCGCCAATATGCCCAGTTTTTCCTAGTAAAAGTTGCTAAATTTGTTCTTTTTTAACTTCTGTGGCAGTCTAACAATGGTACTTCAGCTCTGTTCTCCTCCTGCTTCCTGCCTAAAGTGTCTCAGTGTCTGCTCAGTCAGGCTAATCCTGATTTGTGTGCTCTTTCTCTTTTTGCCACTTGTTACAGCCATCGGAGGCTTTGGAAGAGCTGTGTTTGGGCAGAGAGTAACGGGTGCTGGGAGAAAGTCGAGTGCTAGTTCCTCACTGAAATCACATGATGGCAAATCTGGGAATTCCTGCTTCATTTATGAGTGTGCAGAGAATGCAATGTCACTCTCTCCCCACCCAGAGATGCTTACTACAAAGAACTGAGCTGGATTCCACAGCAACAAAGTTATTTACCTAAATAAATTCTCTCTTCAGAAAGCAAGGGGCATCTCTGCTCCTGCAGCTGAACCAAGCCTTTTGACATCCGTGCATCTTTTTTTTTCTTTTAAATTGTTTTAGGTTTTTCTTTCCAAACAAAAGAACCTCTTCAAGAATTCTGCAAAAGAGCAGGTAAAATGCAATTTTTCTACAAGAAATGTTTCCTAGAATAGTTTCATGCTGTTCTGTTATTTTGTGAGGATAACTTTTAATATGTGCAATAAAATATTTCATATTAAAAGTTGATCAAACTTTGCAATTAGTGAAAGGTCTCTGGAAAGCATTTATGTGTACCTGAGTGTTCAGCGTTTTAAAACATCAGTGAGACACATGGAGACATGTTATAATATTCAATTTTTTTAGTTGTATTCCTATTTACCATTACATTGTCTCAAAAATTAATCTTTCTTAGGATATTTATATTTAAAAGATTGTTTTAACTTATTTTAGATTGTAGATTCTTCAAGGACTCACACTTCTTGCAATTGTTAGTATAGTTTATTGTTGCCCTTCTTACTCCATTTATGTGTAAGGGATGAAGTTCAGGCTTACTTTTTGGAGTAGATGTTCTGTAAAACAGGAAGCTTTGTGCATAAACAATGTATTTTTTGCATAAACTCATGTTAAAAAAGTTTATTTAGATCTGTGTTTGGAGATGACACATTGATGTGGACTGAATATATCTCTCAGGTAAAATGATTTAGTGAAAATTGAATCGCTTTTTTTAAGCATTCCTTTTCATGGATTTTACTCATGTTGGCTGTATTTGTAACAAGCTGTTGTGATTTTTCCAGTCACCTTGCTGGAGTAGTTTGCCAGCAAGGAAGCAGTCTGCAGACCAACAATGGGCTGGTCTGTTCTGCTCAGCCCTGCTTTTGCTGAAAGAGTAAAAGTGCAAAGCTTCCCCACTTCCCAAGATCTTGAGGTTTTATAAATTAGATGCTTGGTTTTCAATTGAACTTGAGGTGAGAAGTCAGGGGATCAGTCACTTAAATGTAGTTATAACCTTTTTTAAGGGCAATTTTTAGATGTATATATTTTTTTAAAATAAAATCTGTAACTCATGTGAAATAGACGTTGAAGAGCTGCAGCTTTTGAGAGTTGTTCAGCTAGCATGTAGGAAACTTTCTGAATTTCTTAATACAGTCATAGATGGAACACAGACACTTGTTTTCTCAACTCTCACAAAAATAGCTGGTCATCAGAATTCCTAGTATTTCCATGAGGGCAACTGCCATTAAGCTGCCAAAACTCGGCTTTCAATGCAGAATTTGGTCTAATGGTGGGGGGCTGGTTTGGACCTCCTCAGTTTTCTCTTGAGGCACCCTTATGTTGTCTTCTGTGTTAAGCAGGACACTATGAGTTAGTCTGAAACAAAACTGGAACAAAGAAGAGAAACCATGGATGGCAGAACTGCTGACATTTAGAGCTGAACAGATCCTAGTGAGTACAATCCAGAAAAATTGTCTGTGTTATGGGCTCTTCCTAGGCTAAAGCTAGGAGGAAAAATGGTTCCTCACTGCAAACATTTTGGTTGCTGCTTGAGTAGAAACAAGAAAAATTCAGATTTGTGGCCTGATGTCAAAGGAGAAAAAGGGAAGAAGAGAGCATTATTCTAAGGGATTTGTTTATGATTTTTCATTCAGACAGTACGTTAAATAAAGCTACATATATTTAAATATATATATATATATATACTAGGAGAATGGAAAAGTTAAACTTTTGCCCGCTTTTTCACTGGTAGAGGAAAGTACAAGAGGGATAAAATATATCACAGAAGAAGAAGAGCCTTGTTAGACTGAGACAATACAGGAATTATTTCTATAATGTTTCTCAATAACAATAGCTACAAAAATACTGAGAAAAAAATCCCACAGTTTGTACGTTGATTTTTTTTCTTTTTTTTCCTTCATTCTGTGACTGAGTGCTTTTGCCAGATCACATTTTCTCCTGTGGATTAACTTTGAACTGCCAATTAAAAGTTATTGCTAAATCCTGTTACAGCAGAAAGCCTTCAGGCTCTTACTGTTAAGATTTGGCCATTGCTCTTTCACATAATAGATTAAACTGCTGGGATTTTGGTAAATTGTTTTTGTACATTTTGTAGGATAGCCACAAAGCCAGTATATTTTTTAGGGAAAAGGTAGGAACTGTCTTAATTAATACTAATTTCATTGAATGAAAAACAAAGGGGAAAAATTGGAACTGGGACAAGAGCAAATATTGTTCTTAACACATTGTGTTAATAGTGCAATGAAGTTTGCCTATCAGTTCAGCGATGACCTGGTTTCTTCTGCAAGAGCTTTACAAGACCCTGTCAGCCTGTCCTACTTAGAAAACAAATTTGCTGAAATCTGTGTGGCAAAGTTTAGATGACCTTTCCTACAATTTTTGGGCAAAGGAGATAGAATACTGCAATAACTGCTGTTTCTGACAGGCACACTCTGTGTATCATTGCTCTGAGCAGGGACAAATTGAACGTTATCTCAGAAGCCCCAGAAACCTTGTTGGTAATGGTTGGCAGATGTTTTGTTTTTTTTAATGTGGTCATTGTAGGATCATCAGTTGCTTTAAAGTCTGTGTGTTCAGCTAGGAACAGATCAAACAGGAAAGAGAAGTGAACCCACTGATATTTTAATTTTCCTGAGAGAAAGAAAACCATTCTGTGGCCATTAAAAAAGCTACATAATTCTTGCCAAAACCATCCATTCAGTCTAATATATGATTACCATAAAAATGGTAATCAGCCATAAATCAACGTTTGGGTTTTCATGTTTTCCATGCTTTAACCCTGATTCTCTCATCTTGCTGAAAAGATTGAATGTCTTGATTTCTACAGAAACGTGACTGCACCCATCATTCTCCTATCAAAAAAGAGCAGAAAAAGGGGTGTCTTTTTTGATGAATAAAGATAGCCTGGAATAAAATAAAAGCTGTGTTCCTGTTCAGCAAATGAATGGATGCTTCTATGCAGGGTACAGTATCTTCTGGTTGATGAATGACTTTTTCTTGCATGCATCAGCTTGTTTTGAAGCCATCTTCATGGCACCAGTCAAAATAAGGTGTAGGCTGGCAAAGATCCTTCTGCAGCATTCAGTTGGTTTGGGTACCAGGTCTGTGGTATTTCAGGAGCCTATAAAAAAGACTAAAACAAGCATTGAAGAGGAGTCCTTGGTAACTGGTAGCAACAGCCACAGTGAGGCTTCCCGGGGCTTTGGACATCTCTGTCAGAGAAGATGGCTTTTAAAACAGAGCATCTGAAAGTGCAAAATGACAAGGGTGTATTGAGGTTTCTCTTTAGGTACATGGCACAGGACCAAGGAGGGCATGGAGACATCTGTCCTCCATAGGTTTTTTCAGTATGCTTGCCATTCCCCAGCCATCTCTACCATCCCTCTCTCCCTCCATCCCTTGGCAGCAGATGTCCTTATCTTCTTTCATGGTGATATGTCACTTCAGAGCCTCACAGCATAAGTTGGCTCAGCGCTGTAGAGGTCTCATTTGATGCTCATTGCCTTTGCTAATTTGCATAAACTCATGCAAATTTTTACTCTTTTGTTGGAGGGAGGTAATTGCTGCTTTTATTTGATCTATAGCGCTGCCAGCACACCCTGTGGATGCCATGCTTGAAGTCTTCTCTAACCATTTCTCTCCTCTGACATCAAGTGCTTGTAGCAGAAAACTTCACCTCTTTTGCACGTATCATTACAATTATTGGCTTATGGTAACACAGACAATGCATCTGCTACATTCCTTTTTGAATTAAATAAAGAATCTTGGCATGATGAGTCTTACAACTTGCAGCTTCTAAATTGACAACAGCATTGATTATTCTTTTTTAATAAACTGTTCTATGGTCTTTCTGGTTGCTTCACACTAAGGGACAGTAGGGTTGTTTTCTTTCTTGTTTCATTTTTTTGGGAATTGTGTTTTGTTTTGTTTTTCCCCACTAGTTTCCATATATTGAATTCTGCTCAGCCCCAATAAAACTGCTTTCTGTTAATATTGCTGTGGTGTTGCAGACTGCAGCTCAGCCACCAGAGGTTTGGATCTGGAAACCGAGGTAGAGCCTTATTCAGCGAATGCCACAGCTGGGCTGCAGTTCTCAGCAGCCTAACAGAGGTGGCCTACAGGGCACTCTTTCTCAGCAGGGTTAGAAGTGGTGCCATTGCTTTTCCCTGACGGATATAATGACTCCTGAGAAATGTTTAGTCAAGTACAAATGAGAGGAGCTCTCTTATGCTGGGATGGTCACAGGTTGGCCCAAAAACCAGAGGCTTGCTCTGCCCTCAGGCTTTGCATCTAATTGTGTAACACTTTCTTTTCTATTGTTCATGGGATAATTTGTTAAAAATCTCTTTTTTTTTTTACCTGTTATGAGACCAGGAGGGCTTGAAATGTATGTTTTCATCCCAGTCCAGTGTCAGTAGGCCAATACAGTTGTATGACTTTTTGATTTCTGTATTTGTGATTATCACAGATTTGTTAATTACTGCACAGGGAAGCAGCTATCCCATAGGGTGTGATGCACAGCTGGGATGTATTTGGTGTGATGCACAGCTGGGATGTATTTTGTGCTCTGCAAGGAGGAGCAGCACAGTGAGGACACTGAAGTGCAGCTCCAGCTGCACCATGTGAGAGCTGCTTTAGTGGGAGTGCTGGGAAGTTTACTGGTTTGTTTGAAACTAAATCAAAGCACAAATATAAGTGTGACATTTGGTGCCAGACCCTTTTTCTTGAACACCATCAAAGGGCTTTTATGGGTGATTTTTCGTCCAAAAGTGGTTCTCTTTCAGAGAGGTAAGGAAATACAGCATTTTGTATTCGTTTGTCCTAGAAATGCATTTTTGTTATGACTATAAGTTTTATAAGTTTGCTACTTGCTTTTTAATCAGAACAGCTGGATTGGTTAAACTGTTTTGTGAAAACCGTATTTAATTCATAGCACAAGCATAACAAATATTTGAGATATTTCCATTTTCTTGGAAACAGTGTAGGGACAAGGTGAAAAATAGCAAAAGATACATTATGTATAAATTGGAGAGGTGACACAACTGTTCAGGATCAAGCTGACAAGCTGCTACTGCTCTTGAACTACATCCTCTCTTAAGTCAGACATTAATCACAGTCTATAGGCATAAGCATAATTGAGGCAATATTTCTTCATCTGTAGAGACATCATCCAATAATTGTATGATTATGAAAGAGCCATTTTAATGTTTGCATGCCTGTCTCTACTGCTTTATCTTTACAAACTGTGTCTGTTAATTTGGGCCTCTAGTTTTAATTCCTACTACAATTCATGTTATAAAAGCTGCCATAAATTCCACAAAACTGTGGAGATGTCATGATAAATGAATAATTTGGAAATTTGCATTAATGAGTCTAATCAGAGTTCTGGAGGCAGAAATATTTGATAAAATAGTATCACTTATGATCAGTAAGGTTCATCATTAGTAATGTTGAGTCAAAGCACTTTTGAATGTTTGTCATTTGTATTTAGGAATGCATACAGGAGAATTTGTGGTTAAGGGGCTGTTTGGAGCAAAAAATAGTTTCTACTTGTTTGGTATCTCCAGCAATACACTTTCTTTTACCTTTTCAAGGAAAAAGTGTATCTTTGTAAATTGCTGTTAATTGTCTTCTAATTTCATTATTAGGTAATTAATCTTGCTCTGTCTCACCAGTAGCAGGAAGAATTTTACCTGGCAGTTGTGAATGACCAGGGGCTAGTTACACAGCTTTGAATAAAATATCACTACAATTGGAAAGTGATATTTCACTTATTTTGTGAAATTAAGCCTTGGGATATACATGGACAGACAGCTGAGTGCCTCAAAGCTAAAGCTTCTGAAAATTGGCAAGGCAGGGACAGGCAGAGACACTTCAGTACTGCCTCTGTAAAAAATGAGGTAGCTGAACACACTTAATAATAGGCACAAGAAAATTTATGGGGAGAGCCCTAAATATCTCAAACATCGCTCAAGTTTCAGTCAAAGACCTGACTTTTTCAAAAATAGGCTCAGTCTCTTACAATCTGTTGAAAGAAAGAAAAAAGAGCCCCTTAGATTTTGATTTTTTTTTTGTGCTGGTGTTTTAAACTTGCTTTTAAAACTGCTAATACATTTTTAAAAAATTTTTTTTCCAAAATTGGCAGTCTTGTGCATGTATGCCCTTACTTCATTTACTTTAACATTTTGTAGTATGCTGACTGGGGCTAATTTAATATAGAAACCTGTGTCTCACACAGCAGGTATCATTTCTCATCGAAATTCTTTTTCTTGGAGTATTACACTAAGAAGCTCAGAAGCACAGGAGAAAAAGTGCTCAACTATAGCCAGTAGTGGACAGTTATCTTTTATCTGAGCTGGACAAACCCACTGCCCACAAATGGCTCCTCATGCAGCAGCCTGAGGGAGGCTCTGGCAGAGCAGGGAACCAGGGGGGCTTTCAGGAAGCATGTGGGGAAATAGGAATCTGTTTGTAGATCCCCACCTCCTCCCACAGCGAGTATTGCATCCAGCTGCTCCTCAGACCATTGGAGTGTGACCAGGAATGCCTCACTGCTCTCTGAGGAATTTTACATAATGGTCTGGCTGGTCAGCTGAGAGGTGAGTGTCAGTCAGCCAAGTGCTCTGGCTGCTCTCCTGTGTGATGGGGTCTGGCCCCCCTTGCCATGCCTGTGGTATAGTTTCAGGTGGTGGCTTGCAGAGATGGCATGAAGAATAATTTTTCATGAGTCACTTGATAAAATAAGGACCTATATTAGCTTTGAAAACAGACCTTATGAATTGATAAGGAGACCTAAACCCTTTGAGAGAGGGGATTAAGTTCCTGGTCCTTAGATGCTGTGACACTTCAGAATCATTTGCCATTGGTGTCAAGATGAAATAAAGAATTCAGAAATAGGAGCCATCATGAAAATTCTCTAAGTGACACTCTCATGATTGAGCTGAACTTAACCTCAAGATCTTTGTCTCCCAGGTGACATAAACCTACTGGCTACTGGGAGCCCATTCCCTTCTCCTGGATTCACATGCTGAGGAAGTGCCTGGCCCAAACATTGAGCTGTTTTGGGTACTCCAGCTGATAGTACTGTGATCTTTCATATGCCTTGGCTAACTTTGAAACCAGCGCTGGTTTCAGCAGGGACTGGACTAGGCAATCTGCAAAGGTCCTTCTGGCCTGGACTGTTCTTGATTCTGTTTCCTCCTCCACAGTGGGGCTTCAAATGGCTTCTGATCTTCCAGGGAAGGAAGAAACTTCAAGCTTCATTTTACCCACAGGAAATTAGTGTGTGGGTAATTTAGTGACCACAGGCTGACAAGCGCCCTTTTCCCTGACAGAAGAAATACACAGAAACTGGTACGGTCAACAAGTCTGCAGAAACTGCTGTAGTTCCAACAGCTTGTTGTGGTACATATTAGCAGGAGACCATCCAACATCAAGTCAAATGCTGGTCTGGTGGGACATTCAAATGCAAATCTAGTTTTGGACCAGATATTTTAGCCCAGCTTCCCTCTATTTCCAAATAGAAATGATCTCCCAAAGAAGTCTCAAGAGGGGCTTTAGAGTCCCTCTTTTGGTTTGTTTTTAAACAGAAAGCTTGCAGTTGTCTAGGAAAAAACTTATTCTAATAAAATACCACTTGCAAAGAGGTGTCATGGGTCAGGAGCTCCTTGGAGCAGGAAGTTGTAGATAGTTGGTGTTTTCATGGATCCACCAGATGTCTGGGTGTGTTTGTGCCCTGTAAGTCCAAATGGGCTATGGAGAACAGAGCTATCTGCTGAGGAGCTGCAAGTCTCTGTAGGCTGGGGAAGTCAGGATGTGGGATTTAGGGCAGAGGGGATGTAGCTTTGAGCTATTTCGGGATGGACAGTCTCCAAGCATGGCATTGGATGCCTATGAGCAGATTTGCCGAGTAGTGCCTTAACTTTAATCTCGCTGCATTTTGGCAGCAGTGCTGTGGTTTTTCCTACACATATTGCATCCTCACATGATCATGTATCCCAACAACTCTCTTACAATCTAATGTACATGTTTTGGAGTAGAAATATTTTTGCAAATATTTCAATAGAGGAAAGGAAAGAAAGGAGAGCTTCTTGTGTCATTGTGTATTTGTTGTTTTGTTCAGCTGCCGGCTTTTAAGTTCATATGCAAGTTTGGGCAGCAGCTAGTGCATCATGCTTGTGCCTGCCTCCAAGCAATTTTCCTAGCTGAGTAAAAACAAAAAACAGGAAATGAATGGAGTTCAAAACAAGTAAATGTGAATTTAGACTCAGAGAAGCATCTTTGAAAAAAGAGATATAACAATCACACAACTACTTATAGTTTGAACTCTCATTTAAGAATCTAAGGGCTGTCACTCTATGTCTGTAACCTTGGTGACCTTTGATGTGTTAGCATTTCATGTCAGCCTGTTAGGGAGCATTCCTTTCCTCCTGAGCATTGTACAATGCTGTAACATTTTTCTTCTGAAGAAGGAGCCCGAGTAATTTCAGTGAACAATATGGGCTTTGATATCAATGAATAACCTAATGTGGGTTTTTTAAAGTACCATATGGTAAAGCATTTTCTTTTCATCCTTGACATTTTCTGTGCATTGTCCTTGTTAGCTCTCCAAACCCACTAAGCAGTGAAGTTTTTCACACCATCTATGGCAGTTTTATCTGCATCTGCCAGAGGGGACAGGTTGGCTTGCTTCAATCCATCCTTGAGGACAGTTGTTCAGGAGTTCTTAACTAGTTGTGTGTTGTGAGTTTGTAGTTTTTTCTCTTTGGGATGTGGGTGCTTATCTTTCATACATTTTCCTTTCCTCCATTTTATATGACTACTTGTGGATGTCCGTTCCAGTCTTACTGCGCACACTGGAAAGTGGGTTAGAAGTGTTTATCTGAACCAAATCTCCACAGCACCCCCCCAGTGCTGTGCTTTTGTTTGTGTGGAGGAAGAGTCTCAGAGTGCACAAACTTGACTTGCAGCTGAGATTTAACCAAGAGATGTGCTCTCACCAGTGCTGGGTCCATGGGACCACACCAGGGACAGTCTACACTAAAGCTTTTTGAGTTGTAAATAGTGTACAGTTTAGGTATTCAGCACCAGTCCTTCACCCTATAGATTCATTCCTACTGTGCCATACCAATTACTAACACAGATTTGGCCACAGATGGCTCAGGGAGTACTTTTGTCTTTTATTACTATTTGGAACAATAAACCCAGTGAAAGTGATATATGAGATACAGTAATGTGCTTCTGTTCCTGACTCCTCCTGGTGTTTTTCCAGCCCAGAAAAAATGGTGTACTTCTCTCTTTACTAGATCGATTGTCTAATATCTCTTTGTCCATGTTGAAAGCAGTTTTTTGCTTCCCTTTTACACTCTCTGTGTGTGATGCACCCAAATGCAGTTGATGTTTCAACTCCCAATCAAAACCCAAAGTCTCTGAAACCCTGAAACCAGGCAAACTTTGCTTTGCAGTGGCACTGGTTGCTTTAGTTAGAGGCTAGAGAGTCTCACAATAATCTAAATGGCAACTGGACACAAAAAAAACAGGAAAACTTTACATACAATCACACCTAACTTGGTCTGATGTTAAGCAAGGACTTGGCGTATGAGAAGACACTCCTCATACATTCCTTTTTCTATTTTCAAGGAAATTCTCAGCAGGTAGGTACTAATTTGTGCATCACTTGTTCACTTCTCTCCAGGCAGCATGGGACACATTTGGTGTTGTGTACCCACATGCTAGCACCCATATGTGCCAAATATGTGAAGGTTATAACTTCAGAGTGTATGTCTTTATAAAGGCTGTGTGGTCATTAATGCCATGAGAATACACTTTTTTTGCTAGCATTTTCTGTGCATCAGATTTCATACTTGGTCCTTTTCTTGTCTTGGACATAGAGGCTGTTCAGGTGCTAGAAGCTGTGTATGTGGTAAGGTAAGTGGTAAGGAAATTATCCTGAGTTATGTGTCTGATAAGATCCTGATTAAACTCCTGCATTTACAGAAGATTGTACGACTGATGATGTCAGCAGTCACTCTTTTTACTCCATTCCCTCTCACTGTTCCTCATAGCACCTCTTTGCACCTCTTTCTTACCTTACTGTTTATAGCTTAAGTAAGCTTAAGACTGAACTCTGTCATGACACCCATGCTTCAGCCTAACTAACTTAAATGGTGCAAATGAAACAATATTAAACTAATTCATTTGCATGCATGTAGAAAACACAATGAAGCTTAGTGGTTTTAGTGTAAAATCGTTCTCCCTTGTCCTATCTCTATCTTGTGTAAAAAGTCCCTCTCCATCTATTTTATAAACTCCCTTTAAGTAGTAGAAGGTACTATAAGGTCTCTCCCAAGCCTTCTCTTCTCCAGGCTGAACAAGTCCAACTATTCCAGACTGTCTTCAGAGGAGAGCTGCTCCAGTCCTCTGATCATTTTTCTGGCTCTCCTCTGCACTTGCTCCAACAGGTCCACATCTGTCTTTTACTAGGGACCCCAGAGCTGGATGCAGCACTGCAGGTTGGTCTCACCAGAGCAGAGTAGAGGGGCAGAGTCCCCTCCCTTGACCTGCTGGCTAGCTGATTTTAATGCAGCCCAGGGCATAATTGGCCTTCTGGGCTGTGAGTGCACACTGCTGGGTCATGTCCAGCTTTTTGTCCACCAGAACCTGCAAGCCTTCTCCACAGGCTGACTCTCAATGACTACTTCTCCCGGTCTCTCCTCATATCTGGGGCTGCTCTGATCTAGGTGCTGCAACTTACGCTTGGATTTGTTGAACTTCATGAGGTTCTTACGGCCCACTTCTCAGGCTTTGCCCAGGTTCCCCTGGATGACATCCCTTCCATTTGTTGTGTCACCTGTGCTGCTCAACTTTATGCCATCTGCAGACTTGCTGAGGGAATACTTGATTTCATTGCCATTGAAAGAAACATTAAAGAGCAAAAGATGTTAAAGTCACAGGAGAAAGTAGATTGCCGTGAGCTTTTTACCCATACTCTGAGTGTTAAAAGGAAGAAAAGCCACTCTACTTTCATTTCCCAGAATCTCTTACTATGCCATGCAGAGAATTAGAACCAGTCACGAGTCAGTGACATCCTTTGCAAGGCTGCTGGGCAGTCCCTGCTTTACTGAGCTGCAGTAAAGCATCTGTGCATGTGTGGGTGCTGGGTGGGACCCATCTGGGCATGCCTGAGCATCCCACCAAGCCCAGAAAGCTCCTCCCGAGCACAAGAGTCCCTTTTAGCCGCTTCCCAAGAGAAACAGGGCCTGAGGCCTTTCAGTTTTGAAACAAGATTTGGACTGACAAGAGGAGCACATAACCAAGTCTCTCTCTGGCATGACCTATTGGGAGGCATTTCTCCTGGTTCATCAGCTTGGGGCTAGGAGGGGAGACTGCAGGCATCATCATCATCATCATCATCAATCATCATCTTCCTCCTCTACAGAGAGGGTGAATGAGCCAATCCACTGGGGCTGGAATCATGAGGGTCAAAGACCCAGAGACATCTCGTTGGGCACAGGGGCTCAAAGGGAAAAAGCAGAGTCATTCTTCTTCTCCTTTGGAGGGTTCATTTTTAGAGTTTTTTACTTTTATTGCTGGAAAATCCAGTTAAAATACAATGTCTGGCTAAATGTGGTATCCTTATCACAAAAGAATAATAGCCTCTCTGCATTTTGTGTGTCTCTCAGCTAATGAGTTCTCCCTTTTTATAGAGAAATTCTGAAGACAGATTATTATCTTTTTTTATTATTATTAAGAAAGGAAAGAAAAGATAGTCTGAATACAGCACCTCTCAGACATTCAGCCCATGTCAAGGGCTGGCAAGGCATGTAGAGTGTGATTACAGCTTCCTATTTCATTGCTGAGTGGCTCTATAAATAATAGTATTCTATGAAAATTGCTGGCAGAAGCATTGCTTTTAAAACATGTAAATGTACAACCCCCCCTCAATAACTAGATGCTTTTTTTCACCTAAGCCTCCCAAGGCTTTATAAGTTCAAAAGGAACAGATTATCTTAAGGATTTTTGAAACAATTTTTTGCTGCTGTGATAACCATTTCTGTTTTCCCTCATCGCTATCAAAGATCTGCAAAGCTAAGGTCTAAAAAACCAAATTCTAGTTGATACTGAGGCTGATTTACTTCCTGAGCTGGAAAATTAACCTCAAATGAATTTGAGATCATGGAGCAAAAGCAAATCTGTACAGCTGGACTTTCGTAGCTTTTGGGGCTTGAGGGGGAATCTCGACTGCATCTCTCACATTCTTATCACACATTTGCACATTTCAGACAGTTTTCCAAGTGTTGGACTGAGAGTCATGCCTTGTCTGAGCAGATATCCCACTGACAGCTGCAGTCCAGAAGACATTGCCAGGCTGCTGTCTTCAGTAGTTTGTTTCAGTACCTAATCAGTGTGATGACTTAATACAAATCAGGCTGTATCTCTTGTTTGAATGTATTTGCCATCGGCTTCCAGCCTTCACTTTTTGTCATGCCTTTTCCATTAAGTGCAAAAGCCTTTTAGAACCAGATATTTTGTCTCTGTGAAGGTGGCCCAGTAACTGTGCCATTTGCTACATCCTTTTGTTTTTTTCTTTTGAGAAGTGGGAGCAGATGGAATACCTTCAATCTCTCTTGGGGTATGGCACTTCTCAAGCTCTTGAATTATTTTCATGGAGATTGTCTGGGGTTTTTTTTCCCCTATACTGCCTCCCTCCTTCCAAATTCTATTCTGAAAGGGGACCCTGGAACTTTAGGCAGAACTTGGTGAGCAACACATTCTTACATGGTGAGAAAAATCCAATCTCAGTTCCTACCCACTGACACCTTCAGGGATTGTATTTGTCCTTCTGCTACATGGTGCAGGATATTGTAGCCTTGCTCTGTCTGTTCAATGCCAGGCCATTTTGCAGGGCCACAGCTCTTTGAGATATAGCTTCATTTAATTTTTTTTTCTGTAAATAGATTTCAGTCCTTATTCCTAGACTTATTATTTGCATGAGTCTCTTTGCAGAGATGTTTTCTCTAAATGGGCCAGTAGACTGCCTTAAAAACAATTTACAGCCCTAAAAACTCTTACATTTCTGCCCATTAAACAAAGGTATCTCAATAATTTTGGGGCATGTAACTCTAAACTAAAGGAGTCTGTGTCCTTAAAGAGAAACTTCTCATACCATTCCAGCAATACTGGGGCTAAACAGCTGTTACTGTTTTTTCTTAAATTTTGAAAGGAACAAAGTTATGTTTTCTTTTATAAATGGGTTCCATATATTTATCACTCATTCACACATTGTAGACAGCTTTTCCCCTCTTTATGAGTATTGGTTTTGTTTAGCCACATATTATACTCTGTTGTAGAAATTAACCCAGAGCTCCAACTTTTTGGCTTTAATAAAACAGATGTGAAACTAATTAATTTTGTCGGTAATCAGATTATTCTGTGTTTACCTGCAGACTACTTTAAAGTACACCCCCAAAGAAAAAGGTTTATCATTTTGGATGCAACACATTTCCTGGGCCCTTTCAAAGAATTTTGGACTGTGCTAAACAATACATTAGTTGAGCTGCAATTCTGAGCATCAAGGAGAGTCAATTTATTTTCAAATAAGGAATATTTTGTTTTAAAAGACCGACTACTTGGCTGTCAGAAGAAGTTAATTATTTAGAATTCTTTGTTGCTCTGCTAACTCAGAACTATTTCTGCTATGTGGAAATTTTTGTGAACTTTGATAAATCCAAAGAAGTCTATTTTATCTAACAATTATCCATACTCTAGTAATGGTTGTGTATGAAGCAAAAAGAGACAAATATCTACAGTTTGATGTGAAATTCATTCATATCTTTGAATAATACATATCATCAGATCTCCTGAAGAGTGATACATGATTAAGTCAAAGACTTTGAGATGCACAAAATTATCTAGTCATTGTCTTCCACTTTCTTATTGCTGCTAGGGTAAGATTTCTAGATCGTATCAGATAAAGAAAAATCTGTATTCTGTAAACTTTAGAGAGGTCATTTTATCTTTCTGAAGATAAATTGCCCTTATTCCCACCAACTTCAGCATTCATTTACACCACTTGGCTGTGAAAATAGGATTTAGAGTAAGTGCAAATATATCTAGCTCTACTTCATGGTTGGGTGTAAAGCCATTAGTGTGAGTGTCAGGTCCTACAGTTTTATCTCATTTCCTCTTATTTATACCTGTATCCTGTAGTGGGAATAGGGTGTCATTTCCAGAATATAAGGATAGGGACCAAGAGCAGAGTGATACCAATTGTCACACAGCAAGGTGATAGTTTCTTACAGCCCTCTGTTGAGCTCTATGACCTGTAAGTTATATTTTTAAAGGGGCTATATTCCATTAGGTGTTTTTGAAGGAGTAGTGTGGTGATGGAGGGCTGGAGCTAGAGAGGGTGAATAAAACAAACTCATCCAAACTTTTCAAAATCCCAGAGCTGTCTGTGCCTGTAGGTCTGCCCAGACACGAGATGTTCACAGTGCTCATCCATGCTCAGGACAACTTGCTGTCAGCTGGCATGCTGCCCTGCACCGCAGCCAGAGCCACTGTGGGATGTTTTCACTTCCATCCAAACTGTTAGAGGCTAAAAAGCTTTGATAAGCATAAATAAAGAAAGGGAAAGGTGGGTGAACATCTCCTTCCTCATTCTGTTTAGCTGTCATTTACTCTGTTGGTTGATGGCAAGGTTTTGGTTGTGTAAGGCTGTCATGTCACGTTGGACTTAGCGCCTGAAAGCCAAAAATACTCGAGGGGCTGGAGGATCATGTGGCTGTTCTTCCAGCCAAGTTTCCCTCAGATCTTTAAGCAGCTGCTTCAGAAATGCATTCTTGCTGCAGACCTTCTGGAGACTTGGAATGGCTCTCAGAAGGGCTCACTAATGACGCTCCTGTGCAGTGAACTTTCTGCCCAGGAACGCACCGTCTCCCGTGAGCGCCAACAAACACAGTCACTCGCTGGGGGCGGCTTGCTTAAGATAATCTGAACAGAGAGGCCACCCTCATTCCCCATTTCAGGAAAACACACTCAGGTGTGCTCTCACATAAGCTGAGCATTTTGATGAGCAGAGGCTGTTCCTGTTCCTACAGTAATGTATTTCCTCAAAGTATCAAAATAATTTATAGCTTTCCTGAATGAAATCGGATGGAAAAATGTTATTTGGCAGACAAGGTACACCTTAGCCCTGAGACAAGCTTAAGTGTATACTAAAGCAGGGAAGGGAGAATTCCATCCTGTCTCCAGCAGCTGCTAGGCTGTGGCTTCACCCCCTCCTCTTAAATGCTTAATGCAATCCCCAGTTGCTGAACATTTAAATTGCTCAAACACTTCAGAGATTTTATTGCTCTTCCTATTTACTGAGGTATGAAAGTTCTGCTTCTGTGCTAAATTTGAAGCATCTTCTTCCCAGGGATACCTAAATAAATTAATTCACAATTCACCTAAATAAAATAATCACATTCCCATTAACATGAGAAGAGTGCTGCCCATGGGTGAGGGAGGAGGAGAACATTGTGGTAGGCAGGGAGCAGCCATAGAAAGTGGAAATATATCAGTCTGAACATAGCTACTCATACTGAGGGTAGGGGCTGCTCTGGCATCCCCTTCTCACATTTCCTCTGCTCATGCTGCCAGCTTGCCAACGTGAAGGATGCAGTTTCTCTGTGTAATTTTGACAATCTGGCTTTGATATTTCATCACTTAGGCTTCCCCTTTAAGTTTTGAACTCAGACAATTTCTTTTTATAACCAAACCTCATCCACAATCTAAGCATTTCAAGCCTGTGTTTTACATCTTTGAAAGGCTCAATCCAAAGCTGAGTGAAGTCACCCTAACCTCAGTGTGTTTTGGATAAAGCCCTAAGGCAAGGCTCACATTCCATACATTTTAGCTTGGATTTGGATTTTCATAAGCTTTAACACTCCAGAAAGCTGCCAGTTTCACAAATCTACATCCCATATTATGTGTTTTCAGCTTCTTGGTTTTGTAAGAATGCTTAAAGTTGAGAGAGGAGTTAATGAATTTTTCAGGACTATAACATGAACCAGTGACCTCAACACCACACCAGTTTTCATTGAGGATGCTGTATTTCCCTCTCTTGCATGAACATTTGTGCCTAAGAAATATGAATGCACATAAAAGCAGGTTCATTTACAGTGAGGGAGGTAAAAAGCTCTGCTCAGCAGAAGGGTGCAAACAGAATGCCCAAATCCAGAAAAGAAAGATGCAAATGCATCTGTGCTCATTTTCACCCTTGCTTCCTCAGTGTAGGTTTGGTCTGTTTTTGATGTATACCAGAACAGATTATTAGAATACCACTGAAATTTCTAATCCAAACAGACTTATTATTTCAGTTGGGTCTGACCCCTTCCTGACTAAAATCAAAGCAAAATTTGATAGGAACAGAACCATGTCCCTTTGGCTGTCTGCAAAGAAGAAGTACTACTGATGCCTGAAATCAGTACAGCTACATCCATTTACAGAGTCACTGTCTGGCTCCCAGAATGCTTTATTTTTTGCCATGACTGTCTCAGAAGAATATTATTTTTGTATTCATTGCAAAAATAAATGTAAAACAGGAAATATTTTTGTCTTGTGGTGATAATAAATTTCTGAATATAGCCATGAAACTGTTTAGTACAGGAAGGAAACAAATTTTTAAATGGATAAAGCAATTCTTTAAAAAAGTAAAAAAAACCTGCAACATTTTTTGAGCATTGAATATGGAAATGAATCTATGTAAAATACTTATCTCTCTTAATGTCCACTCTTTGGTTTAATTATCTTGGATGTATGATGGTCAGTATCAACAAATAATGTTATTTTTACCTGCAGTGGAGTAAAACTTCCAGCCATATTATCAGGCTATCAAAATTTTACAATAATTTTCAAAAGTGTAATTGTATAATCCAAAGTAGTATGCGGCTTTGTTTACCACTTGAAATAGTTGCTGCACCAATGGGCATTTCATAAACCAAAGTCCTCATAATACTAGAGCAAAGAGGACAGCTGAAAACTTCAAGTCTATGCCACTGCTACCTCCATTTGCACCTGAGCCCTCCAGGGAAAAGTCTTGTTCTGCTTTGCTGCATGTTTGCAATATTGTGAACTCTATTCTTCTGCAGCTGTTGGCAGCATCTTTTTTCCATCATACAGCTGCCAAGGCATATGGAGGCTCTAATTCCTTTGTGCAAAGAGACTCCTTTTCATCACCTTTTTTATGAAGTAAATTTAGGCTAAAAGCATACAGGAGAAATGTGACATGAACCCTTATTGTGTATCAGTATTCTAGATGCTGCAGCAATTTCAAGCACCTGCAGTTTGTCAAGTTAAACATAAGAACAATTGACATTGTGGGAATAACAATCATCTAGGCATGCCATTTGGGAGGTAATAACACATTTTTTCCTTGCACTTTGTTTTTAGGAGCTTAGTGTTCAGCTTGAAAGTCTAAAGAAAAATTTGTTATGAACATGCAATATTTATTAGAAAAATATTCAGTCGAAAAATAAGGCTAAGAATCTCCTCCACCACTCACCCTGTAAAGATATTTCTTTTCCACCTGTTATCCTAGTTTTTTAGTTCTGAAACAAAGCAGAAAGTAACCAGCTTATTTTAACAATTTCAAAATATAGTGTCAGATAATCAACCTCTTCCTACTGTCTTGCTCATAACTAAAAAAAAGGACACTGAATAATTTCATATGCACCAAATAACAGCATAGAACACTGCTATATACTTAGTCTGACATGCCTAAAATAAAATAACTTCATTGATCTGTATTAATCAATAGAGACCTGTTGGAATACATTGAAAATTTCAAAGTACTGAAAGATTTCAGAGAGTGAAGACCCTCACAGAGGCTTCAGGGTTGGGCATTTCTCGCCTGTTTCTACCTTCACCCCTTGGCAGTAACCCACAGAAGCTCTTCAAAGTGAGCTAAGAATGTGAGATCTCATTGTCTTCCCATGACCATGTAAGGAAAGTTTATGAAGGGCAAAAGAGAAGTAGTATAAAAGTCTCAAAAGGACTCTAGCAGAATTTGAGTGCTGAAGTCTAACTCATGAGTGTGACTCATTTCACATCCTTGCACAGGAGTGCCATGAAAGGCCCTGGGCACTTAGCAGACTATTTATCTTTACTGAGATACAGTATATTTATCTCATTTTTAAGAGAATACAGAAGCATTAACTTTATGGCATTAAAAGCATAGCTTAAGGAGAGAAAAAAATCTTCTCTAGGTTTACACTTGGGTTATGACAGGAAGTAGACTGAGTACTTTCCTTTCATAACTGCCTGATTTCTAAGCATCTTTTAATCAGAGTAACCTGCACATGCTCTAGAGACATGCTGAGATAGTTGGGGTTGCTCCACCTGGAGAAGAGAAGGCTCTGAGGAGACCTAATAGCAATTTCTGGTACCCAAAGGAGCTACAAGGGAGTTGGAGAGGGACTTTGTACTAGGACATGTAGAGATAGCACAAGGGGGAATGGCTTCAAACTGAGAGTAGGTTTAGATTAGATATGAGGAAGAATATTCTTTATCTGAGGGGGGTGAGTCACTGGAACAGGTTGCCAAAAGAAGCTGTGAGTGCCCCATCCCTGGCAATGTTCAAGGCCAGGTTGGATGAGGCTTTGAGCAACCTGGTCTAGTGGAAGGTGCCCCTGACCATGAGCGGGGGCTGGAGCTAGATGTTCCCAAAGTCCCTTCCAACCCAAACTGATCTGTGATTCCATCTATGAAATTCTTAAGGTCTGCCTGGCCTGACTGCAGCAGCTGGTATGTGAGCCACTGCTGTCAGTTCCCTGTAGGATACAGGAACCTGCTTCCCACTGCACCTGCACACGAAGGGATGCTGTGCCAGAGCATTCCCGTGCCTGCAGCAGCAGCTCCCGCTGGCTGATTACAGATGCTTTACCCACGTACCATCAGGCGGGTGCTGCAGCACCCCCTGGCCCGGGAGCACAGACACTCCTCTGACACTCGGCTTTGAAAATTGGACTCAACTGTAAGGAGTTGGGTATTTTTGGGTTTTTTTTTTTTGGTTTTTTTTTTTTTTCCCCCTCCGGGGAAAGCAGGTTTGTGGCCTGTGGTCACGCAGCCGGCAGGCGGCAGCCTGTGCCCACGTATGGAAGGCTTAGCCACAATGTTAAGTGGTGTTTGTGTTTGGTTTTTTTTTTTTTTTGGTGCGTTTGTATGTTTGTTTTTCTTCTTGCAAATTGTCTCCCCTCTTTAAGCTGTTTGAATCATGTCTGTACAATAAGCCCTTGAACTCCATGCATGCACTCTGTCAAAGCCCTCAGCTTCCCCCACTGCCCCTCTGGTGCAGACCCACTTACTCTAACCCCCATCCCAATTTGCAAACTCCCTTCTCTCCTCAGGGCTCTCTAGCCTGGCTACCACCTCACTGCAGTGAGGAACCTCCATCCTGCAAGGCCTGCACCCTCATGCCTCCCTGAATTCCGCGGGAGTCTAGGCAATGCCAGTCCCCAGAAGGCAATGCCAGTCCCCAGAAGGCAATGCCATGTCTCCAGGCTCAGCAGCAGCTGGATTACAGCAGCACCAGGAGACTGGGGACTTCAGCCTTTGCAGAGGCCAAGTTTTGCCCTGAGCACTGCAAGATGTCTTCTGTGTCCTGTTTCAGTCAGCATCCTGTGGTGGAGCTGTGGTGCTGGATCCCCATCAGCCCTGTGAGCAGCCCAAGCACTGATGAAGCCAAGGCCACTTGTGCGCACCAGGGGCTGCTGCCTTAACACAGCAGCAGGGTCTGAGCAGCAGGGTCTCACCAGGAAGGCCTGCTTTTGCTGAGCTGGGGTGTCCCTAGGAGCCTTGTGCCTGCGCAGGCTGCCTCCCAGCTACAGGAAGGCACTAAAATGCAGCAAAGACCACCTTGCCCTGAGATGTAGGGTCTTCTGCTGAAGTCCTCAAGTACTCCTTTTTCACATTCCTGGACACGAGAATGTCTGTCCCAGATCAACAGCATGGAATGTGAGGTCACAGGGAATGGCTCCATGCTGCCCCACATCCAGTAGGTCTCAGCATCTAGTAATGGAGTAGCAAAAGGAGCTGCTCTCAGGCAAACACCCTCCTTTTGACTAAGGAAATGCAGCAACTTGCTGAAAGCTGTTAAGCTCTGCCAGTTTGCAAGTGTGGTATTTGAAACACTTTAAAACCCAGTGAGAGAGAGAATATAAGGTAACAGGGCTTAAGCATTGGGTGTGCCTGCGAGGCACCACCTGGGAACAGCTCTCTTGGGGGAAGTTTGAAACCATTTCTTATTGGGCACACTGATGGAGACAAAGCCTCTTACAGCCTATCACCCTGCTTCCACCTGCTAAACAGCCCTTCTTGCAGCCCTGGGCCAAGAAATCATAGGGAACAAAAGTGGGGAGTCTTAGGCAGGAATCTTATACAAGAACTTAATGGAGTCTTGTTTGTATGTTTGGTGCATAATGAGAAAGGTTTACCCTGCTGCTCCTCTTGGCACTGGTGGATGGCAAAAAAAGACAACCCCAAAACCATGGACGAATCAGTGATGATGATCTGCTGTGGGCTGTCCTGCAGCCCCACTCTGTACATCATGCTCTTCCCATGTCATCTTCCCAGTCATGCAAGAGGTCTGCTCTGCACAGCTTTTTTCTCTGCAACCTCTAACATCATCCTATGAGATAATGGGAGTCATATATGTAGGATAGGCAGGGGTTTGTGGAGAACAGCAGCACTGGAACATACTGTGAAATCCTAGCTGTCAAAAGGATTTCTTACACTCTGTGCATCCAAACCAGCTTTCCTGCCTTCCTACAGCTAGAGACGCTTCCAATTTATAAGAGGAAACACACCAATTAAATACCAAGAGTTCTTGTTTGCACATGACAACGTTAGATACTGCAGTACTTTACTCAAAATAAATAAATATAATGTTTTGGCAATGGCATTGTGGGAGTGTATGTGTGTGTGTGTGTGTGTGTGTGTGTGTGTGTGTGCGTGTGATTTTAGATTGTAACTCTAGGGGTAGGTTTTCAGCTGAGTTTTCAGCTCCCTGTCCCCAGGATGGCAGGGCCAGGGTGATGTGTATCAATGGCCATGTGAGGATAAGCCTGTGGTGGGAAGAATTCTGAGCTGCAGTACTGAAGCCTTGCTCTGTTTCCGTGGGCCACAGGCTGAGAGCAGCAACTCTCCTCCCATGCTGCTGTGAACACTTGCAGGTGTCTTTGCCACAGGAGGGACAACATCAGCTCTCTGACTCGTGGGGAAGCTGTTGGGAAATGCATGTTTGGAGGGGAATGTATGTATAGAATATATGCTTCTCTCCTCAGCTAGAATTTTTTAGAGTTTCTGCCTGATAATGGGAAGGGGACAGTGCAGAGGAAATATTTTTTTTCTAGTGTTGGTGGAAAAAGGCTTTGATAAATAATAGCACGAGCAAGACAAGAAACATTATTTCTGGGCATTACCTTGAGCAGATGTGATATTTCATAGCCTCGTGGACCCTATGATTAATTTCTTAATTTTTAAATGCAAAAAGTCTCTTAAATAACATAACCTGTTGATCTTATTTGCACCTAAAAAATTACTTCTCCACTACCACTTTTAGAGTGGATGTTCAGCTGCTTGGATGAAGGCGATCAAAAGGGCTGACAGATGTGGTTTAAGTACTGTATTACCTCTTTTATTTGTTTAATTTATTTATTATCACCATATTAGCCAAACACAGGATGGGTGGTTGCTGGACCAATTTCTAGTTGTGGCTAAAAAACTCTTGCTGGTGCATAGCTTCAGAATGTACCCGAAATAGACTTTTCTTGGCTAAAATCTCTCCTTACCTTCACATGATAGCGCCTCACCTATGTCTCATTGCTGATGGAGGCATTGCAAAGTAAGAGAAAAGAAGAAGAATTAAAAGTGTAACTACAGGGAGATGTGATTGTTTGAGAATTTCTTGGATGCACTGATGTCTTAGAAGCTTAGATACCATGGAGATGGTTGCCTTAGCAATGTTTTAGCTACATAGGCATTCACAATCATGCCTGCCTTTTTTTCTTTTTTTTTTTTTTTTTTTTTTTTTGCAAAGCTTCTGTGAATGTACAATAAAGCAGTTTATGGGTTTTTAACTAGACATCAGATTTTCTCTCAAACATCTTGTCCTTGACATTCTTTTATTTTTTCATTGATGTTAATTCTGAAAATAAATGTCTTTCAAGCTAAAGCTTTTGTACATACCAGAGCCTGTCTGATTTGGTCCCTGTTCATGTCAGGATAAAAAAGTCCCACTTGGAGGGTCAGAAAAGGTCAATTTCAGAGGTTGTGTTCAGATTTTTGTCTTTTAAAAATTAATACAGCCTGAGTTGCTGTAGGTTTAGCATTTCCACAGCATGACATAATTTCAAAATCTGTGCATTTTCACAGTAGGAATTCAAGCAAACCAAAGGTTGTGGAAAATGGAATAAATAGGCATATGTGTCTATTATGATTTGCAGAGTATCTTAGTAAAACCAGTATATAAATATATAAAGTGAGATTGAAGACAAAAACAATTATCTCCTCTTGTTGGAATTGGAAATATTTGCATTAAAATTATTTTTTGGAAGGAAGACAGTTTGGAATTTTAGGACAGACAAACCTGCTGCCTGGTAGGGGAGCAGGCTGCCAGAGGTGACAATAAAATGTTGATGGGGCAGTGGTGGCCTCTCTGTGCTGTGTTTGCCCTCTCAACCCCTCCCAACTTTAGATTCCATGCAGGAGTGGCAAACCTGGCTTTCCAGCACTTTCACTCAGGATTTTGTCTTTGATCACAAAAGCTCTGTTGTTTTCAAGCCATGGAGAAGTCCTGGACCAGCTCGCTGACAGCGTGCTGGGTTTACTTCACCCAGGTTTATGTTCCTTACACCAGGCATCCCTTGATGGAAATATCTAGAGGAGAGGTATAAGCCTTTGAAAATTGAAGTGTCTTTGGTGTTTTTTGGTGTATGCTAGCCATAACTAAATAGGGGAGCCCTGTGAAAGCAGTAGATGCTACCTTCTTTCTTTCAGTTGTTTACCACACTCTCCCTACCTTCCATTTCATTTTTCTCCCTTCCAAGAAAATCAATAAAGCACATTTAAGAAAAAGCTTATTTATGTTGATCTTTTTCAGGCTGTAAACTATGGACTCATAGAGTAACTCATGTTGGAAGGGACCTCAAAAGACCATCTGGTCCAACCTTTTGTGGGAGCCTCAATGAGATCATCTAGCCTGTTTAGTTGTGCCCTCAAAATCTGCAGTGATGAGACCTCTAGCCCTGGGGATGTTGCTGTTATTCCTCCTGCAAAAAATTTCTTTCTTGTTATTGAGATGAAACCTATCTTCATGCAACTCATACCCATTGCCTCTTTTCTTCTTTTGTGTAGCTGCTTGTGAAGAGAGAGCCTTGTCTTTTTTGTATCCACCTTTTAATTGCTGAAACTACAACGAGGTCCCCCTTGAGCCTTCTCTTCCTGAGGGAGGAAAATACTTAATTCCTATAGTCTTTTCTCATAGGGCAGATTCTCAAGTTCTTTGATCATCTTTGTGGCCCTCCTTTGGACTTGTCTAGTTGTGCATCGTTTTTGAATTGTGGGGACCAGGACTGGACACAGTATTTCAGCTACTGTGCAATGATGGGAAGAGTCAAGTTTGTCAATGTGCTTGGACAATGAGGACAGGTGAAAAATATTAGGAGATGCGAACTAAGGGCATTGAAAATAGAAAGAAATAGAAATACAGAACTGAGGAAGGTTTTGCCACCTGGGGAATTTCTGATTTAGATTTACTTAGCAGGCCTACCTTTACCTGGGGTCAAGACCTGTGTTTGTAGTGGCTTGTTCGTGCAGTCTTTTTTGTTTCAGTAACTTCCATTCCCATGGAATCTGTAAGGCTATGAGAGCTCAAATCTGCATGAAATCATAATTAGCTGTTTTTCATTTCAGTTTCAAGTGATTTCTCCCACTGGGACTGAAGCAGAACCTATTATTGTGCTATTTTTGCCCCACAGCCCTGCAGGAGTACCTAAGTGTCCTGTGCTGAGATCTCTGGAGGGAGGAGCAGGTATGTGCCCTGACAAGGCTGTGTTCCCCACCTGAAGGATGTTGGAGGCTGACAGGTCTGTTTCCCAAGCTCTTGGTGTCCTCTGCAGTGGCCTTGGCACTTTATGCTGAAATATTCCCATGATTAAATTCCACAGCCTGTGTTTAAGACAGTCTGATCTTTAATTCAGTCGTCATGTCTGAGTTGTGCGCTTTGTGGAATTCTGAAGTGGTTTTTATAACTTTTCAGATTGAATTTTAATGATGAGAACATAAAAGCTTTTTGACTGTTATGCAGTATTTTTTGTTTTAATTACCATTAACAATCATATAATAAAACCTCATTTTCAACAAGGTTTCATTCACATTTCATAAAAGCCTCTGGCAACTGCTAGAATGGCACACTGTCTTCATAAAACTCATGTACCTGCTCTGCTTAATGAGGGTCCATCATCTGTGGTGGATTTGCAGCAGGAGAGGGCTTTCCAAGGGAGCCCAAGGCCTGGTGGAGAGCGATGGCTTCCATGAGGCTGCTGTCACCACAGGTGCTGGAGAGAAGCTGTGTGGTGGTGGTGAAGCAGTGCTCTTGTAAACTGGGAAGATGTTCGGCAGCAGCGACTCCTGTGCCACTAATATAGAGATGATTTTGGTTAATACAGAGAGGCTTTTGGCTTATTTTATGGGATAAGTCAGTGCAAGTCACTGGGAGATTTGTGGGAGAAAGTAATGGTAGACATGGATGAAGTAGATGACCCACCTATTTATCTAATTCAGTGCTTATAGTGACTAATTTTGAAGTCGCAAATATGTTTAAAATATTGGAATTGTTCCTGGTGTAAATAAATGAACAAGGGAAATAACCCAAAAATGCCCTCAAAGAAATCTGATTGGCATTTTTAACATGCTTGTACTGCAGTAAACATTGAGGCCATTAAATTTAATCCAAGTATATTTGTTTTAACTTTTTTTTAGGAGAATACCCCCCAGGGACAGATGTACTTGGATAACAAAGATTACAGTACAGTTTCTAAACAAGCAATGGAGCTGAATCAGACGCCGTCACATCAAACCATTTTATCTGCAAAGGTGGCAGCCAAACCAGTGACCAGAAGTTGCAGTGAGCTGCAGTTATTTAAAGAGTATCATGGCATGGTAGCAAGCCTTGGAGAGTCACAGACCCCGTGTGAAAAATCAGCAATAAGGGAGGATGGCTGCATTGCACTTGGGAAGGATTTCACTCCTGTGCCCATGCAGGGAAGGTAAGAACAAAAACAAACAGAATTTTTTTCTGCAAATCAAAATTAATTTTTATTTCCTTCCAGGACAGATACATATGTTCATTAAGTCAATATTTCTCCCACTGACACAAAGAAGCAAAACCTTAATGGAACATCAGGGCAGTTGTAATTGCCATGGAGGGGTCATGGATCACCAGATCTCTAAATTAATCTCAGTGTTAATAGCCACCACAGGCCAATTTTGCTGTGTTTCAAGATCAGACAATTGGCTTTTCTTCTCTACTTGGTGTCAGAAAACACACAGAGATAAAGTAGTTTTCACGTCCGCCTATAGCTCTGTACGGGGATAGAATATAAGAAAATATAGAAAGTAATCTTACCCCCTAAAAAGTTGCAGCTGGGTTAATTATTAAAGATTACGGGCAGGCCTGACTTTAACAGGCCACAGCTGTAGCCAATAAGAAGAGTGTTATGAAAGAGTGGATTGGTTGGTTGAGGGGAACTGGAGTCAGTTGGCTGCTGTGAGAAGAAGAAAGAATCAGTGCTTGGAGGAGCTGCCTATGAGAAACATCAAGGAGGTATGAAACTCTTGCACTAAGGAGACAACGGTATGAAACCTTTGCAATATAATGGCAACATACCTCTTTCAGAAAAATGCATCATAAAGACATAGAAAGAATCCCTACAGCTGAGGCTGCAAACACTAAAATGGCACAATATAGCACAACTCTGACCTCTGACACACCACACATCAAATGGACAGAGTGCGTGCTCCTCATGCATCCTCTCCCACACCAGGAAAGGTGCAGGTTGCTGGGCAGGGATGTTAATCTTTCCTGTTGCAACAGATACAGTATCAGCAATTCTATTTGTAAGCACTTAGCAATAATTTATAGACCCCAAAATATTTCAGGTGGATTTTGAAGGCTTTAAACCAGCAGCAACCACAGTGAGTGAAAGGCAGCCAGGGTGGATGGCCAACTTTTTCAGGTAGTTTTGAGCATCTTTAGAGGTGGCTTGACAGGACCTAAAGTGAAAGAGAAGTTCTGTACCTAATCCAAATTCCTGCAGAGCACAGGCCTCAAAGTGCTGCCTGGCAGTGTCTGCGTTGAGCAAGGCTTAAACTGCAGTTGTGAACTAGAGTGCCAGCACAATATCTGGAACCCAGTGCTGGAGACCTTTGTTGTGTGGCTGCAAATCAGGAAAATCATGTCGTGTGGGAGATGCAGTCCTGGGGCTCCCCACAATTCTGGCTGTGCTGGTGACGTCTCTGATTTGATGAGCAGGGCTAAGATCTGTCCCATGCCCCTGCATCTCAGTTAGAAGGAAATGTGCTTATCTTGGGAAGAAAGGAAGTTTGGGACATTTTGGTAAGTTCCCTCGCCTTAGCAAAGGACAGCCAGGGTAGCTGGGTGAGTTTTGTTGTGCCTTTTACTTACACACATCATAAGTATGGCATAGAAATCTACAGCCAACCCAGTCAATTTTTTAATGTGCATCTGGAAGTTTCTGTCAGAGTGAGAATTAGAAATCATTATAGCTATGCTTTCCAAATATTAAAAAAGTAATCAAATTATCAGCTTGACCAAAAAAGTCCTATAAATCCTCTAGAATTTTTTGAGTATTTGAAGATTTTTTGACTAAGAATTTTTACTAACAGAAACAAGTCTTGTAAAAGTTCTTCAGTTCAGTATGTGAAGGGATGAGTTAATGTCCTATTCTGAAAGAGTGTGATAAGTACACTATAAATGTGACGATGGGGGGAAGGCAAGGCAAGAGAAGAGAAGGACTGAGTGCATCTGAAGGCAAGGTTTTTCCTTTGTGAATTCACATCTATATCTTGTTACAGCTGTGTTTGCCAGTGCTGTTTACTCTCCTATTTACTATCCTGGTGCTTGTACAAAATCCACATTTGTATTCTTATGGACCAGCTTTCACCCTTCTGGCTTAACTTCTTCCTATTATTTTTCAGTGAGTGATATGAATTCGTGTAGCAGTGATACAGAACTTCTGTGAACCTCTGAACCAGTCTGGCAGTCATCTCTGGTCTCAGGTGCCAGAGATGAAAAGTACTAGGTCATGGGGGAGCTCACCTTCCTGTGAGCACAGGGGGTAACTCCAAGTCTTTTGCTAACACTGTTAGTGTTGAGTAAACTGGAGTCACTGTGTGTGGTTTAGAAATAGAGGTACAATTAAATAGCCATACCCATGCTCCCTTTCAGACAAATGTATATCTAATCTTCTATAGCAGTATATTAGTGTCCAGGAAAGGATCTTCCAAAATTTTTTCTTGTTGATCTTTGCCTCTTGCTTTGCTAATATTGATTTTTTTTTTTTTTTGGCATGAAGATTAAACTTATCAGTCTCTCCTTAGCATGTATTTTAACCAATATACATCAGGTGCAGTTCGAATACTGATGTGACCTGTATGACCACTCTATATGAGCAATTACCCTTAAGTCATTGGGACTACCCAACAGAATGCAGATAAAAACATGGATAAACTTTTGCACAGTCACAAGTTGTTTGATTAGTTTCATTAAAATGAGAATTAGCTTTCAATGTAAATTGTTCTTTTGCTTGCAAAGAAAACTACTGATGATTAAAAAAGAGAGGACACCAAATATTTTTTTTCCCGTAAAGTGATTCACTAAATTGGCACGTCTGTATGGTTTGTTTTAATGCATCTACTTAACTTAAATTGCTGAATTATCTTTCAGGATAAGATTCCCAGGTTCTCTAAATTTTTCAAATGTATACTGAGACAAGACTTTCCAAAGAATCTATTTAATGGAACAGGGGATTTATCTCACTCTCTAAAACTACCTTTAAGTATTCTTGTGTTAAACAGGGCCATTTACCCTGGGAAAGAGATGTCCACTCTATTTTGGACTGAGCATTTCTGCTTGATTGCAGCACAGTGCTGCAGGTATTTTGTGATCACTGTACCTATTGGGCTGCCTGCCTGTCAGCATGCCTTCTTATTTACTTTCCATTTTGAAGAGTGGTACCTTCTAATTCCAGGTTTTACTGCATTGCCTTAGGTTCTCTTTGGTCTGTGTGAGGAGATCTGGACCATGCACCATGGTCACACCAATGATCCTGTATGTCCAGAGTGTCCTTCCCCTAGAAATAAGCCTGTCTGCCTTCTTGTGAACCACACAGTTTCTTCAGTCCTGCTTGCCGTGGGCAGTGTAGGCATGCCTCTCTGAAGTGAACCATGAATGAGCTCTAGTGACATTCTGTTCAGTTGGAATGCATCTGGCCTAGGTGTATGTTTGCACTGAACTGTGGTGTACTTTGAACTATCAGAAATGCAGTTTTAAGGTACCAAAATATGGCAGTAAAGTCTGCATTTTGATTTTACATTTCTCTCAGATTCCTCAGACTTTAAACAATGGCTTGACCAGGATCCTCTTCATTGCAGTTACATGAAAGTGAGTTTCACAGTCAGTAGACCTTGGTCCAAACCACCTTCATGAGCTCCTTACCTTGCAGGAGGATTCCACACTGCTTTGTGGCAGCAAGGGCAGCACTCTTAGGTCAGCACTGACATCCCTAAAGACAGAGGCTGCTCCCTTCCATCATGTCTCTGTATATACAGAATGTGGCCCCCAAAAAGGCCCTTTGGTCTCATCATTATCAGTGCTATTTGCATGGGAAGAACTTAATAGCATGGTTTTATAAGAACCAAATCTGAAATCCTCCTTTGTGATTCACAGGAAGGGGATGAAGTCAGCTATTTTTGTCTTAGGAGTTCATGAGCATTAAAGGTAATCTGTAGAAATGAAGTGAATAGTAATTCTTAATTCCATGTAAGTAATTACTTTGCATTACTCCGCTGAAGTTATATTTGGATGAATTTGGCCCTGGAGTTTTATGATCATTTAATATGATAGTCCTTAGATGACTTTATTCTTTGTGAGTCATTAAGAAAATCCATCTATAGGATAACAAAAAAAAAAAAACCAACTCCCTCAAATTTTTTAAAATCTGCTTGAAAATGTGTTTCAGCAAGCAAAACTATTACTTTCAGCATTTTTCCTGTCCCTCAGTTTCACTTATTTAATAAAAACTAAAAACAATCCACCTCTTCCTGAATCTCTGGTCCCAGGATCAGTAGGGAGATTGGTTTGCAGTGAGAAGGTCAGTGAGTTAAAAGTGTCTATTGAATCCTTGGTTTGTAGCAAAACAGCAGGAACATTGTAATTTTATTTCCTGTTAGCGGGAGAAACTGGAAGAGGAGAAGGTATCGTATAATGAAAAGTCAATATGAGAGTGAAGTTATGCCTTTAACCATAAGGGATTATAAATCTCAATTTTGATTTTTAATTATGTTGATATATTGCTACTTTTAAAAGACGTTTATGAGATTTAGAATTACATGTCAAGAAGACATGCTTGCTGTCTAAATAAGTAAAATTTATGTGACAATTTAAAAGCTTCTTTAATTTATGTGACAATTTAAAAGACAGGGGAAAAGACTAAGGGAAAAAAAAAACCTCTTGAAAACAATAAAACTACTTTTTTTTGTGCATCCTAAGGCTAATTTTGATCTTTGGCCACTAGAACAAAATGGGACCATCTGTTTAACAGTCAAACAGAGAAAGCATCATTTTCACATCATAATTGCCTGTTTGTGTAGCAACCATTCTGATTTTAGTGTCAATCACACAAACATTAGAGAAGAGTCCAGGACAGATAGATGACTTCATAGCAAACTGCCACTTTCAACATTCTCAAGTGATGGTTATCTTGCTTGCTGTCTGAAAGATGGCACTTCTGGCTTCCTTCTTATTTCTTATCCATAGTGAATGTTTCTGTATTTTGATTCCCAATTGGATCTTTAAATGCTATGACACTGCAGTAAACAAATAATATGGAAGGAGTTGTGAAGTCCAACTTTGCTAATTGATTTAGTTTGGTTCATTTGGTTTCAAGTAGACCCTCTCAACCATTTATTGCTTACATGGAGGTGTGTAGCTGCAACACAGCTTATCATGAGCAAACTGAGTAGGAGCATGGAACTGCTGAGACTGTCTTAGCTTGGATTAAAGCTTTCTGCTGTTGCCTCTGCAATATCATAAAATGCTATTCAAAGCCTGAAAAGCTCAAAAGAAGCAATAAGCAGCTCTAGAAAAACTTTAGGCTAAATGGTAGGAAATAAAACAGAAAGACCATGTTATGCACAATAGGCAAATAAATAAGTTATTGTGGGGTTCTGCTGCCCTATTCTAATTTGCTGTTCTGCATTTCCTGGGAAAAAGGTACCTTGCCATGGTAACAGAAGCAAGACTGAAACCTACTTGTATGATGTAACTTAAAGAGGGTGTTTGACTCCATTTGAGCAAAAGAGGTGTGTTCAGCAAATGACTGATTTTGACATAGTTTCTGCTGTTAATGAAACCTACAGAAAGAGGCTTCATTCATTATAAATTTCTCTGTGTTCAAAGTTGTTTAATTTTTCTGTTGCTTTGTATTATTCATCATCTCAGTGCTAATTGCTTATAATTATTCACATTATCTCAGATTGGTCATATGCTACAATTTCTATTCTGCCATTGACAGACTAAAATCACAGTGCTCCCGTGTAACCACTCAAATGCTTTTTGCTCTGACAGGACATTTTGTAAACAAGAACTCACCATTATTAATTTTTTTTTCCTGAGTGCTCTGTTGAACGAATTAGGGAATACTAATTAAGTGCTTCACACTTTCCCAATTGTCAGGCTAAACACTGAGCTTAACACTCAGTGAAGAATTTGCAGCATACTAACCTCCAAAAACCAAGTGTTTTCTTTGAGTGCCTGTGACATTCCACATAGCTGTTGAATTTTGAAAGCAGCTGCCCTTTTCCTAATAGTTAATAATATGGTAATATGGGGTTTGTGAGACCTCTTAGGCCAGTTGTGGAAAGATGCCAGTCATATACAAGATGGGACTGGACAGCACTTCCCTCACATAAACTTCCCTGTTTAAACAGGGAAAGGCTTTTATTGTCAGAATTTTTTTTTTTGCATTGAAGGGTAAAGCCAACAAGTCAGTTAGACTTGAAAAAGAAATGTGTTGTGAAGGGCCAGTCACAGTAGAGCAGAAGGATATGCCTGGGGCTTAAATAGCTGACATGAGGAGTAGCTGGCCATCTGTGATGAAGCAAATAACTCAGACAGTCAACACCTCTCCATGAAGCTTTTCATTGAAAAATGGGTCTGTGTGCTTTGCTCCTGGCTGGTGTGCAGGTGGCAGCTCTGACATACTGGGTGATTTACAGAAATCATAACTTCTCATTAGCAGCTGGACAAATTATACTAATTAATAAGATTTCAGTTTTGTCCCAGTTTTTCTGCCATGTAGATGTGCATAAGTTTTATGGACAGTGACTAGGAAGAAGGAAAAGAAAGCATGAGAAATCCATGGTCCTTACATATATTACTGCATCAGGTAGACATGCATATAGGCGGCCACTGCAGCACTGGTTTTGGGTGGTAAATGATCTGCATGACAACATGGCAACTTTTCTGTGGACCCAGGCTCTGCAGCTGAAGAGTAGAGCAAGACCTGAAAGTGAAGCCAAAATAGTTGAGAAAGGGAATAATGGAGAGAAATCTAATGATTCACAAGTAAGTTTGGGCCATTGAAATTTAAGATGTGGATCTCAATGAGCTTGAGGAGGAGCAGGAGCTGATGAACTCTACAGAGCATAGAGGGAGAGGAAATAAAGCATTTTGATTTCATGGTCTAATCAAAAAAGGAGTAATGCTAGTGGGAGTTAAATTATGTAGTTGTTTGGTAGGAAATGGATACACAACTTCTGCTTTGCTCTGTGTAGCATTAAACACACATCTCCCAGTCCTTGGTAAGTGTATGGATCCACATACATTTGCCAGACACTGTCTGCCAAGACTGTATTTTCTTTTTTTTTTTCTTTAATTGTAACTTTGAAAATGTATAATGAAACAGCGATTAAAACAGCAACTTTTACTCAGGTATTCTATTTTATAAGAAAATTTCTTGTTAATCAGCATTGTTTTGTTTATATACTCTCGATTCTTCTTTCCAATGACTATTATTTTGTTGAAAATGTGAAGGCCTGATGGGAGAGAGGAGAGGAGAGGAAGGGTTTGCAGTATTTAGTCTAATAGCCAGGATGCTAAGGTAAGAGCTTGGTTAGCTTAGCTCATACTGAACCTTTGGCCAAAAAAATTGTCTCATCCTCTGCCCAGACTGCTGGGCAGCTGCTGAGGAGGAGAGAAGACTTAGAGACAGAAGTGGAAGAAGAAGCTTTTAAATGGACAGATATGAGTAAAATGCAGGGGCAGTAGAAGTAGTGGAAAAGACAAATGGAAACTCTTCCATGCAGCTACAAAGGGACACTGGCTGAAGGTGAAATACAGAGTGTGAGCACGATGTACTGAGCTATGGATTGAATTAGGTAAAAGCAAGTTAATGCTGTGTTTATAAGCTAGACTCTGATGCAATCAGTCCTCAGATGTGAAAAAAATCTCAACTCCACCCAAAGCTGCAGGTAACAAGAATATGAACTTGTCAGTCCCAAACCCTGAAGTCAGACAGCCAAGTTAGCAGCATTCCTTGCTAACACTGAATATCTTGCACTCATAATTGCTTGCAGCTTGGTCTTTCAAACAAAAGCAAGACATGTTAACAAGATAAAGGCATGGAAGGCTATGATTCCTCATAAAATAAAACAATCTCACCTCACAAGGGAGTACAGAAAGAAATATTTCCTTCTTTTTTTTTCCTTTCATAGCTTGCTGTCAGGAGCAGATGTTTTAGAGCACAGTTCTGCTGGTGGTGGGGATCTTTCAGTCTGTCCCAAATTGTAAATGTCTCTCTTTTTAGAATTAATTGACATTAGAGTGTTTTGTCCTTTTTTGTTAAAAGCACTGGAAATCATTCCTCAGCTGCAGCAAAAATTTCCCAGATAGCAATGGTCATGTAATAAAGAACTGAGGTTCATGTTAAATTGAATGTAGTTGATGGAAAAATAGATTAATGTAGATGGGAGAAATTAGCCACTGAAGTAAGAAAAAAAAAGGTCACAGTCTGTAGTCTGGCACATCATATGGCTTTTTAAAAAACCTGCTGTACATAAGGAGCTCAAGTGATTTACTATCTGAAATAGAGCAAAAACTGATAAATGAGTCTCCAAAATGCTTACAGACAGTGACAAAGCAAGCAATTCTCTGCTTGATGGGGGCTAATGGGGCTGCAGGGACAACCTGCAATAATTGTGCTAATGGAGCAGCAGCAGTCAGAGACCACACAGAGCTCTGCCCACAGCAGGTCGGAGCTACATCAAGGACGGCACTGTGAGCTGGAGCCAGGGCTGTCAGAACTGTGTAGGTTCAAAAGTAATGCACTTGTGTTTGTTTTTCCATTTTATTTTTGTTTCTTTGCATGTTTTTATATTATTTCTTTTGGACAGGGTGAAATATAAAACATATTGGCAGTTACAGCCGCTCAGTTTTAAAAAGTGGAGCAGAAGCAGTTGAATCAGTACTGTGTGAATTGGCATCATTCAGAAGCAGCTGTGAAAGGCTGAAGGCTTTGCTCACACTTTCAGAGCTACTGTCTTTTCTTTGCTAGCCAGTAAGGACAGTAAACACAGTCCATCTGCCATTCACTCCCTGCTATCCTTGAGCAGAGTTTCTGTAAGGACTCCCTTCCCTGAAGTGGAGCTTTCTGAGGTGAAGTATGAAAGCATCTCCCTCAGATGGCCACCCTGGCAGCTACATTGAGCTCATATGTCTGGCAGGGCTTTGCACTTGTTATTTGAGGAGGAAACACTATGCTTTTGAGGAATTTACTGTAAGAAGTCTAATCCTGAGTAGTGTAGAGTAAATATTTTACAGTGACTTTTCCTCCCACTCTTGTGGTCTGATGCAATTCATTCTCACTGCTGCCAAGAAAATAAAAAAGTAAAGGCAGCTTCAAATACTCTTTTGTTTCTAATCTTCCTAGATGTGATAGGAGCAATTCTACCTCCTCAACCATGTCAATGACGTGACCTGCAATCCTCTTTATGAGTCTATTGACAGCTGCTTCAGCATGTAAACCTCATACAGTGAAAAGGATGAACCTGAATTTAGTGAATTGTTCTGCCAAAAGGAGGAAAAACCCAGAATGAGGGTAACAAGGAATACCCTTCTGTTTTCTCTGATGTGTCTTTAGTCATATAAGCTAAAAGAGAAAAGCTATGTTGTAGCATTATATAAATATGTGAATTTTTGTTGCATCCATTGGCAGCATGTGTCTTCTTTTCCAGTTTGCTCTGTGCTCTGTATGTTGGGCCTCCCAGTGCTTTCTAGTACAGGCCAATGAAAAAAAAATGCTCTACAAAGTGGTGCAATGGAATTCATGCATTTTAGACATTATTGTTGGGTCTCATCCACTTGGCATACTGTAGTATGTGGCCAAAACTTAGCCAAATCAGAACTGTAAGAAGTAGTGATGTTTCAGAGTAAAAACTTTGAACATCAGTGTTTGAAAAACTATTGTTTTAAACCTTAAATAAAACAACAACAAGCACTCCTTACAAACCTGTTCCTAGTTGAATGGAAGTATTGGAGAGGATTACATAGCCAGAAATATTCCAACTTGCCTATTTTGAGAGAAGACAGACTGTCCTTGGCAGAAGAGAATGATAGATTGTCATAAGGACTTGTATGTATGGACATTGTACTAATCACACTTTTGGATCTATTTTTCTGTTGACAAAAGCTGATAGAGCGACACTGTTATTGTTAGACCTGTCATGCTTTCCTTCAGCTGGAAATCTGATGTTGGTAAGGCAGAACACACAAGAACTCTACATCAAAAGCAGTTAATAAATGTATTGATCTATTTACAATTTGGAGTAGGACTGATCATTTAATTTTCTTGATATTCCACACCGAAAATGTTTTAGGCTCAAGTAGAAAGGTTGGAGAACAGAGAATTCTGGGTCTTCATACTTCCTAAACTCTATATGAACCTGAGAAGATTCAGGTTATGCATGTAATATTTTGAGATAATCTAAATTAAGTCTTGACACTGGCTTCATTATATGTAATGGAATTTATTTACTTGGATGCAAAATTAATCATCTGGACCTCACTTGTTGCTGCATCTGTACCTCTTCAGGAATGAGGGTCTTCATTAACAATAAAGTTGCAAGTAGGAACATACATTCTCCTATTGTGGTTACAGCATTTGATTATTGACCAAAATAAAATAACAAATAAACTGGAATAATACTTCAGAACTGAAACTGCAGCCATACCTCGTGAAAAATAAAAAATACTGATGGAGTCCATCCTCTCTAAACAATGCCCTTTTTAAAATTTGTCCACATGCATTTTTCTTAAGTTTCTCTTAGGTTAAAATCTGTTCTTTTAGCTCTGCCATGTGTCATGTTATTTTTTTCTCTTCATGCCACAGTTTTTCCTAATGCTACTGGAGGAAATAATTCCTGTAGCTTCAGTTCTTCCACTATTGTAATTAATTTTCATATTCCGTAATCTTAAAATAGTACAAAGTGATTTTTTTTCTCTGTGACAACCCACTATGGATCTCTACTTCTCATAAACATTTTATATTTGTCTGTTTTTAAGATATTTCTTTTCAATTAACACCTACTTCTAAATGCCATGACTCAAATGAACCTACGTTATTTGCTCTCTAAACTGTTATTTTTGTATAAAAGAAAAACCATTATTCTGTGTTGTTTCTTAAGGTGCAGAAGGCCTACTTCCACATTAACTTTTAAGAACAGTGTCTGATTAATGGACACTTTAGTGTCTTTTTTTGTTTGGTTTTTTTGGCTGTTTATTGTTTTTTGTTATTTTATTTTTTGCTCTGCTGCCAAGAGTATCCACTTACTTGACTCCTTTGCATTTCAATTTTATCAGAATATCCTTCAATTTTCCTGCTATGTCCCACTCTATTTTCTTTTTGCAAACTGCCCCTGCAGATGGTATTAAAAAGAGAGTTGTTGATGCAGCAGCTGTTGACAACAATTTCTGGAGATGTTTTAGTGAAAAAATATACGCAAGAATTGTGTTTGTCAGGGCCTTTTCTTATGTTTCAAGCTTTTCTTATTTGGAGGCACTGTTGGTTCAAGAAAATGAAACCTGTTTGATCCATTTGAGTTGATAACCAAATAGCTGTGTAACTGTCTGGTTCAACACATGGCAAATGACAAGAACTGCTTCTTTAATGTTTAAAGAGTGGTTTCAGTTAATTATTTTAAGAATGCTAACAAGTGTTTTTAATTGAAAAAGTAATAGATTATTCAGGCACCGTATCTGCTTGAGGAATCAGAACACCTGTAAAATTTCTTCTGTCTATAACTCTCTGTATTAGCTGTGTTCTGCTGCTGGAACAGAAGCTGCTAACATAGGGCAGCCATGTCAGCACGGGCTTTCCCCTTTTCTGCACATAATCCCTTGATGAAGAATTTTATTTTTCTTTGGGAGCACAGAATGAAGTTTTATTTATGTAACCTCATTTCTGTGTGGCCAGAGATTTTCATGGCTATGTGAAGAGTTATTTTTCTATCTATATTTTGATGATCAGTATTCAGGACTTATTTAGCTTTGGGATGGTGCTAATTTTTAAAACATACACAACAAATATTATGACATATCTCATGAAGACTATGCTATTTGAGGAACAACATGGAAGGAAGTCACCTGTGTGAGACTATGGACTAACCAAAGTTATTCCATTCTGTATGGGGTTGAAGGGAATGTGATGTCTGAGTGGAAAGAGTCTGGCATCTCTTTGACAGGGAGGGAAAAAGTCTATTAAGAAGTATGATGTACAGTTAAACTCTACTGCTGGAACAAAGCCATCTGCTGTGTAGGAAGAGGAATTTCCTTCTGAGAAGAGATGTGATTCTGGTTTTTGGTTTTTCAGTGCACAGCAGTATGTTCTTACCCTGGAGAAGTTTAAATCAGGAGGAAGGGAAGCTGAAAAACTTTTTTTTGGTGGTCAGTTAAGCCCACTTTAAGGGGGCACTTGCCAAATATAATTTGCATTATACCCTGCATGAGAAAATCAAATTCCCAGAATTTTTTTTGGAATGTGTTATTTATAATCCTTGGTGTTTGGGTTGATTTGTTTGGCAGTCGTTTTTCTTCCCTGCCTTCTTTATACTTTGAGAATTTCAGTTGAATGTTTTTATGGACTCCAATCTTGTGTCTTAAATTTGTCTCCCCTTGGTCAGCAACAAGTCAAAAATATGTCTTTCAAAGCTGCTTGTTAATACAGATTAGAAGCGCCTTCTCTGACATTGTATCCTTGAGGGTCCAGGTCTCTAAGGCCTTTCAAGGCAAAAAAGATGTCTGGTAGCAAACCAGAACCCAAGGCTATGGAATGAATTTCCTGAGGCTTGTAAGAGGTGTATGTTAATATGTGATGGTGTTCACAGGGGTTCTTGGATTGGGGAAGAGACGAAGATCTGACTCCATGTTTCAGAAGGCTTGATTTATTATTTTATAATATATATTACATTAAAACTATATCAAAAGAATAGAAGAAAAGATTTCATCAGAAGGCTAGCTAGCTAAGAATAGAAAGGAAAGAATGATAACAAAGTTTCTGTCTTGGACAGAAAATTTGAGCCAGCTGACTGTGATTGGCCATTAATTACAAACAAACCAACATGAGCCAATCACAGATCTACCTGTTGCATTCCACAGCAGCAGATAATCAATGTTTATGTTTTGTTCCTGAGGCCTCTCAGCTTCTCAGGAGGAAAAACCCTAAGGAAAGGATTTTTCATGAGAAGATGTCTGCGACATTAATATATAACAGTGATCTAAGTGAAGGACTATTGCAGGGAAGAGCACCATCTATGTGAGATAAAACAGTATTTAGTCTTGAATAATTTCACAGAATAGCACCCAAATGTAAGAGAAAATATTTTGATATGAGCTACCTTTTTATTCTGTTTGGGTTTTTTGGCTTGTTTCTCTGGGATTTTCAATGTTTTAAAAGTTTTTGACTCTGATATAACTCAAGGTGGAATGCAAGTGATCAGTTATGTGGAATTACTCTGTTTTGGAAGTTACTTGTTAGGAAATTGTAAGGAAGTTGTGTTTGGAAGACTTGTTAGATTTTTTTGGTATACATAATCAACACTGAATAACTTTTTAAATGAAAACTCTTCTGTATGAAAAAGAGATTTTATCTAAGTGCAAATAAAATGTACATATAAAAGTACTTTTTATTACATGGTAATATAGACATTATTTGTAGAAGGCTTGTATATCATTCAGTGAAAAAGTCTTTTTGTTATGTCAGAGTTAATTCCCTAGGTTCCTTGTATAGACATGTCATCATCCTTGTATGTGGAGGATGAGAATGATTTGAAGAGATCTCTCTCTTGCCAATGACTGTAATGATCCTAAACCAAACTTTCACATGACAAAGCATATATGATTAACCTCCCTGCTTTGCTCAGCCAGAACCTGAAAAGAAATTCTTAGTACCTCCATTGTAATTAAAATAATTTAAAAAATAAATATAATGGAAGGACTTCCAAGTGAAAAAAATGTAATTATTTTATCAGCTTAATAGGGTATTTAAAAAAATGACAGCTATATCTCCAACTAGAAAGTATTTATCTGCAAATTTTACTGATGTTTTTTCTTTGTCTGCTTGGTGTCATGCTGTAGCTTTGAAGCAAATTTTAGCATTTTTGCTGGGTCCAGTCAACCAAGATCATAATCTACATAAAGGCTACATAAATTCTCCTAGCTATTTTGTATTACTGGACTACTTAACAGATATGAGTATGCTTGAGCTTACTATTTTTCATTTTATTGTGACCAAAGGACAACATACTAGTCCCAGCAAGCTTAAAATACTTTGGATCAGTCATGTGGGTTTTTTGAAATAAAACTTAATTTGATGACAACTTGGGTTTTTTTTTTAAGCTGTGTGGTGGCCTGCCTCTGTAACACCTTTCCAGGCACAAAAATCAGCCACATTTTCTCATATTTTTAGTGAATGCTTTTTTTGGTAGATGTCTGCCTTTTTAATTTTTTTTAACTCTAAGGAATGGAGACACTTTTTTTAGTGACAAAGTCTTTTTTTATCTAGAAGTTACAGTGATGAATAATCCTATATCCAAATTCTTGGAATGAAATATATGGAACAACAATTTTCAAAGAAATGCTTAAAAAAGGAAAAAAATAGATTTTTCATTTCTTGATCTCTAAGTATAGCTAGCTGATTAATCTTTTCAATCTCCAAAACTGGGGTGAGTGGCATAAGGATATATGAAAAGCCAGAAGAATCAATAAATGTCTCAGTTTGTCAGTACATTGCTTGGATTAAGGAAAATTTTATCAAAATAATTCTCCCTCACTCTTGTGTATGAAGGTGTTCCTTCATCTTGGAAGTGGCCACTAGCCTTGTTTTAATAGTGCTTCCTTGTCTTGCATAATTCTGGAATTCAGCTGCTCTCTAAATAAATCTTCATGTTTTAAGATATGTTCTCCCAAACCTTTGAGATGACAACATTCTATCACTTCAATGCTTGATGAATAACAATCTTCTCTAGGCATGGTTACATCACCTAGTTGTGTCTCAGACCTAGTCTTCTGTTCATACTTCCATCATTCAAGCACCCCATATTGCATCTATAAGAGAGTCTGATCAGATATAAAGTTAAAGAATTAAGTTGTGACCACTTTTTCAATGTTTGAGAGTTTTCAAATTCCCTTATGGACTAGAAAAAAAGTGTGATCCCCCTTTATTTGTCATAAGTTCAGTTAGCAGCAGAGCTGGTTAAGCTGGAAGCCCATTGTGAATGTCAAGGATAAATGGTGGCATTTAAAAGCCAAACCTGCAGAACATACTAAGTGTCACAAATGCAGTCATGCTTTAAGTGTTCTTGATAAATTGCTTCCCTACTACAGGCTCATTTTTCAGTGTACCCTGCACCATTTGCAGATAATACCTCTTAACAGGTTATCAGTGTAATCCATAGGGAAACTAGGGGTTTGGAATTTGGACTGCTACCCATACTGGCTCCTGATGGCTCTTTCAAATTTGCAGTTTGCTGGCAGTTGCTAACAGCTAAACTCTTTTGGCAGCCTCTGCTCCTGAAATTTCTTTTCTCCTTCAGACTGTCTGCGGTTTTCCATGTGGTCTCCTGTAGCTTTTTAATTTCCTTTGTTGAAGCAGAAAATTTAGAGGAGAAAACAGCAGATACCTTCTTCAGTGCAACTTCTCACTCCTTCGAATGGTAGTTCTTTGGACCTGCTGTATCCCTGTGGTCCTGCTGGATTCTCATGAAATCAGAGCTGACTTGTGCTTCCATCCCCACCCCATCCCTGCTCCCTTGTTGGGTGCTGTGGGACAGGCTCTGGTTGGGAAGATCATGGCCCTGCCAGACCCACGGCCAATCCCTGCTCCTGGCTCCCTCCCACGGGCAGATGGACCTCATGATGTCCTGACATGAGAGCAGAAAATGTGTGGAGAACGCATATTTTCCTCTGAGGTAGAAATGTTTCATGGCAGCTTAGAGGTTAAGTCCTTTCTTTTATCTTCACCCACTAGAGTGAGGTCAGGGTCTGTTTATTACCCCGCAATGTCTTATTGATGGAGACCTTCCCTGACAGAGGCAGGCAAAGACTCTTGAGGTAAACAAATTACCAAATTGTTGAGATACCCTTTTTTTTTTTTTTTTCAGAGAAGCACAATAACCCTACAAAGCCTGATTTGATTTTAAAACAGGAATCACACGAAGCACTCTATTTTCCGGGCTATTTTTGAACTTGAAATTGCCATTGAAGAACACGTTCACTTTCTAAATCAGCAGAAATGAATGAAGCACGCACATTGTGTGTGCTCTAGCCAAGGAACCATTTCCATCTAGGATAAGCTCAACACACATTTCGCTACACATTTCTTAAGCCTGTTCTTTAATTGCCTGGGGTCTTGGCATGGCATATGTTTCTCAATTTGGAATAATAGAACCATTTAGGGTGAAAAAGACCTCTAAGATTATCAAGTCTAACAGCTTTCCCAACACTACCAAGTATACCACTAAACCCTGGCCCTATCTACATGTCACATCTACATGTCATTTAAATACCTGAGTTACCTGCTGGTAACTCAGCACTTATCAGAGCAGTCAGTTCCAATGCTTGATAACCCTGTTTGTGAAAAAAATATTTCCAAACAGCCAATCTGAACTGTCCCTGAAACAACTTGAGGCCATTCCCTCATGCCCTGTCACTTGTCTTCTGGGAGAAGAGACCAATGCCCACCTCACTATGACCTCCCTTCAGGCAGGGAGAGATAAGGTCTTCCCTGACCTTTCCTTCTCCTTTTCTCTGGACTAAAAAAATCACAGTTCTTTCAGCTGCTCCAGACCCTTCACCACCTTATTTACTGTTTAGATGCATTCCAGCACCTCAATGTCTTTCAAAATAAGACCTGCTAGTTGGCTGTACCTCTCACAGTGTCATGCTGTCAGGCAGTGCCAGCCCTTCAGGATCCCTCTCTGGGGATCCCTCTGCAGGATCCTGTACAGTCCTGTCCAATAGAAAATTTAAAAAGTAAAAAATAAAATGAGTCTGTATTAAATAATGCTTTCATTGCTCATTTTTTCTGACATCTTAGTGGGGCATGGGGTTAAAATTTCTGGAGGTGATTTGGTGATTTGGTGAAGCTACATAAAGAAGTCATCAGGAAATATCTAGAAACTGTTTCGAGATGAGAACTCTGGAGTCTTTGATCCTTCTCTTGCCACACTTGATTTGTGATGGGTAGTCATAACAATTTCCTCATGGTGTGCTACCTCTGAGGAGAAATCGTCACAGAGGATTGTGTCTTTGTGTGGGCACATGTATATGACAAAGTTGTCAGGTGTATGTGTACAGCTGCTTAGTGCACAGTAAAGGTTTAAGAGGTGAATGCTTTGATGTTGGTCAGCACAGTTTGTACCACATAACTGTTCCCCAAAAATGGACTTTATCAGAAAATCACAAATACCAATTTGGTGGGAGAATGTCTTAAGCGCCATCAAAAGCTGGTCTGGGGATCTCTTTCTTTGTGGCTTGTGTTTTGTTTTGTTTTTTACAGTTATGGTAAGAGTAATTAGTTCAGTACATATGATTTGTATAAATGTTTTCTATTTAGGGAATATGAAGCTTCTGAAATAAGACTTTATTCTAAAAGAATGTAGTAATGATAAATTAAGCTCATGCTGTTGTGACTAGTGTCCTTCATGATTAGTTATCTCTCATATTTTTACTCTGGACTTCTTTTTTAGGAAACTTTGGTTAGTTGTTGTACTTGTTATAAACTCTTGGGTCAGTAGTATTCTTAAGCTTTTGTTTAAGAGGTAGCCTCATTCACAGAATCACAAGTTTGGAAGAGATCTTAAAGATCATCGAGTCCAACCCATGCCCTAACACCTCAACTAAACCATGGCATTGAGTGCCATATCCAGTCTTTTTTTAAACGCATCCAGGGATGGCGACTACACCACCTCCTCTGGCAGACCATTCCAGAACTTTATCACTCCTTCTGTAAAAACTTTTCCCTAATATCCAACCTATATTGGAATGTGTCAGCCTTGACGCAGCTTGAGACAGTGTCCTCTGGTTCTGTCAGCTCCTGCCTGGTGAAAGAGACCAACCCCTACCTGACTACAATCACCTTTCAGGAAGTTGTAGAGAGTGATAAGGTCATGCTTATAATGGTTTTAGTTACTAGTTTTGAGTCAGATTACTAATTCAGGGAAGCATCCTAGCTCTTTTTTTCCCTGAAGAGATTCTGCTTTTAACTTTTTTATAAAATGAAATTTTTAAAAAGTTATGGTAAAAACTGTTGATGTTCTTACATAATATATATACTTCTATATTCACCTCTTCAATTCTGACCAAATCTTTCCCATGGAAGTGAGAACTATTGCTTTCTGTTTTCACAGAAATTGCTCCCCAAATGATAGTTGTGTGCACAGCATATCATAAGGGAGATGAAGGATTATATAGCTGATATTCAAAATGTATCTTTTTTATTATAGGGAATGAAAGCAATACATTGTGTACCATGATTAATCTTTTCAATACAGGGCTAAGTAATAGGTTCCAGTCAGATCTAGTGATTATTTTAAGTGTTTGCAGCCTAACTAGGATGAGCATGATTTTTTACTTGGTCAGGCTCTTGTAGGATGTATATTTCTTTTGGTGTCCTTTGCTGTAGTGCATTTGCGTTTGAAATGTTGCTTATGGCTGAACATCAGGGCCCACCACAAAGTCTTCATTTTCCTTTTGTTTAAAATTTCAGGTGTAAACACCATTAGGAAATGCCTGAAAATGTGGTCAGTGTGCAGGTCTAGGGGTTGACAGCAGGAAAGTATCACCTGCAGGTAATGGGAAGAAGACTTCGTCAGCCACCATCTCTGACTAATGTCTGAGGACTCATCAACCCATCAGTGGGAGCAGCTGGAGCCTCTCACATCTCTTCCTTTCATCCCCTGCTCTCACTGTACCTCTCCAGAAAGCCAGTTTGACCACCTCAAACTATTCTATATTTGATGTAGAAAATGCTAATGAGTTTTGAGACTGAACTGTGAGAGAAGAACTGTGAACACAAGTGGTGTCCAGCTTACCAGAGCCTTGCCTGCAAATCTAGAGTGGTCTTTTCATCCTGAGAACAGGCCTACCCACAATTGGTTAATGAGCTGACCTGGTGATTAGCCTCTTGGTAATGTTGCTGAATTGCTCAGTAGAGGTGGATTGCACTCCATTTTAGCATATGGATATAAGCAAAGTTTCTAGCCATTTGTTCAGGAAGAAATATTCAAAATGTGACCCAACCCCAGTTTTTAAAATTTGTTACATTTTGTTTTGTTTCCTATTTACACAGCTTCCCAATTACCAGCTACTTGCAGGGTTAAGGAGCACTAAGAATTATGCTAAGATGGTTTTTGAGCTCTGCAGACTTCCTCTATCAGCAGGTGGTCTTTGGGCCTTCCTAGGTTTTGGTTGCAGATGATCTTTTATCTTTGGATTAAGTGGATGATCAAATTGCGCCTCCAGCATCTCTGCAGAAGTATGATGGGCACAGAGGGGTTTCTGCTAGGCTCTCTGTTCAAGGATTACTTTCATTTTTATAGTCCCTGCAATTTTTTAAATGATGTTTTCACAACTTTTCTTTCTAGAGCTTTCAGCCTGCAAGATTCCTTTATGCCCTAATTAACTTTGCTGTTTATATTACTCTCATTCTCTAATTAGAGTAATCACATCATGGGGGAGTTGAGGCTCTTCTGCTTTTTCTCTAATTATTTTTGTTTTGTCAAGCCTGGCTGTTTCCTGCTGCTTATTCTTGTCCATGTGTTTTTATTCTCTGCAAATTGTTGTTGTCATGTACTAATTGTTTTTACTTTATCTGAAGACCTTTTCCTTTTTTTCTGTCTTCGTCATTCTTTGCCATCTGTTCAGCTCCATAGTTCCATTTAAAAGTGACTGGACCTATACCAGCAAGTGGGGATAACAAAGTGTAAGAAGAAAGTGAAGGCGATATCTAAGTGAAGGTGATATGTTTAATTAGCATTCTGGATTCTTCACCTCAGGTTCTGTCACTTAAGCCATCTTTCACCTGACCTTTATACTCCTTTTCTCGTTGCCATTCCTGTGGTTGCTTCGCCCTTCAGCACTTTTTGCAAACTGGTTGTTCACAGTAGTGGTGAAGAGCTGCTGAGGTGTGGATTGTCAGTGGATATACATATGCCTATGTAACATAAAGCGATGTTGGTGTCAGCCCCTAACAATTAGAAGAGAATGGAAGTTTTTATAGAAAGTGTCTGGTTACTAGTCTCAGATTTTACACATTCCAGGAGGAAAAGAACAAAAGGAAGTGCAGAAAGGTTAATAGTGTGCACAAGGTGAGGGAAGATCAGAACAGCATATATTATGTATCATTTGAAGCCTTTTTTTCCTGTGGAACAAGTGACATTGTTGTGTTTAAAAGCAGAAACAGTAAGTGGTCATTTCATTAGTCAAATTTCTGAACTCACACATTCAAAGTCCACCATCAGAATTGTTATAAAAATTACCCCATTTGGATGCAGACTTTGAGAATAGTGGGATGTTGGGATTAGCCAGAAGTGTATCAGCAATGCATGTGAGCGCACATTTAAAGTCCTGATAGTGTTCCTGCTATACCTATGGGTTCCATTTTGTAAAAGCTCTAGGTAGCCTTTTACATTGAAAGCTATGATGAGATTGGAAGAGTACTTGCTTCAAAATAACAGTTTCTCCACTTAGACTTTCTTCCGTGTGAATTGTATTCTCCTGCTTAAAAAAGGAAGCACTTTGATAGCTACAGATTATGCAATCATCTCTTCACAGATGAAGTGTCAGTACAATGTAGCACCTGAGTTGTAATCTGTCCAACTTTTGACATGAGGTATTGGGTAATTGAATCTCTCTAACTCTTTCATTTTCTTCAGTTGAGACTGAAAATATGTGACTTACAGCAGAGTTTGAATGAGTGCTGTGGCCATTCAAGGCTGAAATAACCATATCCAATTGCTCTGCACCCAGCACGTCTTCTGACTGAAAACACTACTGAACAAACAAGCCAAAGCAGTACTTGGAGGTTTTAATTTTACAAACTCAAAGTTGAGACACAGCTCTACAAATTGCAAGAAACTTCGTTGTGTTATAAATTCAAATACGCAAAACCTTCTTTTTGAGCTGTCCTTATAATTAGAGGACTGAATAACCAGTCACTGTTGTGTATTTATTTAGAAGTTGATGATTTTATAATTTCTTTCCCCTCACAGTCCAGCAATAGTGGAAGAAGTTTTGGGTTTCCTCTAAGTGTATTGAGGTCTGCATTTTGACTGTATGACTAGCATATTTCTTCGAGACTTTCTGGTGGTGGAGGCTACAATTTTGAATGGAAAAAATCTGAGTGTACCTGAATAATGTTGATTTTGATAGGAAATTTCTCTGAAAGAGCCTGGTCATGGGAGCATGTTCTAGTATGGCTCAATTATTTAGTCTCTACCTGAAGTCTACCTCAAAGCCAGACCTCTGTGATTGTGATTGTCTTCAGCTGCTTCTTAAGTTTGGGGATTTATACTTTACCAAAATCCTCCTCCACAATGCTAAGCTGCAATATGGCAAGAAGTATCTTGCACTGTTTAATTATCTACAACACCAGGACCAAGACTTTACAGAAACCATTTAGAAGGGACTGTGCTGCAGAAATGCAGAAATGAAGTATGTGTATTTAGGTTTTCTTCCCTAATACCAAGACTACCAAGGTTGCTGTAGAGATTTGATTTAGAGATTTGTAGATGGCAATCCATGTCTCAAATAAGATTTATTACAATAAATGAATAAGTTCTTCTATTATCTCATATTTTATGAAGTATGCAAGTGTAAACTTATATGAATGAGTCCCCTGTGAGAATAAGGAGGTAACTACCATGACTAGTTCAAACTTAATAAATGAAAGCCCTAATTTAGGTCAACACCATTCTTAAAGAATATTTAACTAGTTAGATGGACTTGTAGCAAAATACTTTGTAGATCTTTAGTGAATCATTTTGCTGCAGACTTACTATTCTGTTTTTTTTTTCTCCCTCCAAAGATATCACTTCAATTTTTCAAAATTATTCAGCTCGAGGTCAAAAAACACTGTTTTTACAGAGAAGACACCACTACTGAAGGTTTCCTCAGAGGAAAGTGGGTGAGTTACTTTCATTTTACTCAAAATATTTTTTTCCAAATTTCTCTTCTGTTTAGTTGCATGTGGTTCTTTCTTATATCCTAACACCAAACCTGCTGGGAAATAAAGAGAAGAGCCGGGACTGTAAGCAGAGAATTACTCTGGAGGACCTTAGTAGCAGGGAAGGGGCTGAAAAAAGGGAATGGAAGGATGTAAGGTGTGAGCTCAGGGTCATTAGAGAACCCTAAGCATAGACAGCTGCAGGTTCTGTGCTCTTCTTTCCTCCATGCGCTGTTACATAGGTGCCCTGAAAGACACAGCAGAACTATAGGGAAGGTCCTCATGATGGAGCTTGCACACCAAATCCTGAAATACATCTCCCTGGTGCGTCAGAGAACTGGTACTCTCAGGTGCACCTAAATGTCATGGGGTCTTTGCTGTTGCTCCCCAGTCTACTCAGCTGTGTCACCAAGGGAACCTTGGTCTGTACTGAATAAATATTTTTCTATGACATTTTCCATAAAAATCTCTCTGAGTGAACGTAAGGTTCTGCAAGGTCAGTTGCATCTACTACCTGTTGAAATAAAACACTGTTTTGTTTTATTATGTTTACTGAAAATGTATGACAGGTTGCAGTGTATGGCTCTTCATAATCCAGATTTTACCACAGATGATGATTCATGGGACAACAGCTCTGCAGAATTTGAGCAAAGGTTTCAACTGGAAAGTGAAATGACAAGTTTTCCCAGATCTGCTTCTTCTGAGAAATATGAAATCTTGGACAACCTTCATGTCAAGTTCAATTTATCAAAGATGAGGTCTGAATTCAAACATTATTATTATTTTTTTAATTTCTGCATGTATTTGTTTTTGTGCATAGATATCTAGAATATTATTTTATGTAAATAATAGAATAGGATTCCATATTTAGACTGTATCTAGTTTGAAACTGATTATGGACTTTCCATAATGATCAATAGCCCCTTCTTCTAAGAAGAATCAATCATTTACCTATTTTAAATTTGTAATTAAATACCTTCTATATTGCTTTTAATATTTCTTTGAAACCATTTTTTAAAAGACCTGTGGTTGATTCCATAGCATTTTTTTCTTCAGTGTTTTGTTGCTTCACTTTAATTAAAATATGTGTGGGAAAGTTCTTCTGTAGTCATTACAGTAACTTTTCACATATGTACAAAGCAAAATATAACTGAGTATTTTTCCATCTTGGACAACATTAATATATTTCATTCTTTATCCCAAAGTAGTCATTTAGGGCTATGGCTGGAGGAAATTGAATCTGTTAATATATTAAAATATAGCAATATGATAAGAGCATAATTTCAGATTTTCTTGGGATATTTTTGCTGGGGGTTTAACTAGCAAACCCTTTAATCTTGGATACTAATTCCCTCTGGCCCTTCCAGAGGTTCAGTGCTTTTTCTAGTTTGTTTTGGTGTCTGTATATAGCTCTGCAGGGCTTTCATGGAGCCCAGCACTGCAGGTCCACATCTCCTTGCTTGCAGTGCCTTTCCAGCAGAATGTCAGTGCGTCTTTTCCCAATCTGTATGTTGTTGTAGCTCATCACTTCACAATTGTTTTCTTCTCATTGTGCATATGGTTTTGTGCTCTCCCACTCTGCTGCTGAACAAATGGAGCAGGACAATTCCAGTGACTGCAATTAGTGCAATGTGAGCACATGCAATTAAGTTTGGCAGGCGTTTTTCTTCACAAAGGTATCAATTGGGAGTGTGAAATCCATTGTTCCCAGTACAGCATAGGTTTATAATCTGGGGAGGAGCAAGTTTTTCTGGCAACAGTTCCCTTGAATATTTTCACTGCTATAGTGCAAGCTGTACATGTGGGATCAGCTCCTTGGCTGCTGTAAATTAGCACAGTGCTGCTGAGATAACAAATGATGCTAAACTGCCCAACACCATATGCAGATCAGATCAAAAATCATTTGGCTTAGAAGAAGGGCTGAAATTCTTCATAGATTTATACTCCATGCATTTCCAACTGAAGTCAGATAGGATTGTACTGGAGGCATATATCAGCATAGGATTTGGCACAGGGCTTGTACTTGCATCACTGTGCCAGATTAGCACTGTAGGAAGAGACAGATTGCAAACCACGGGTGAGTCCAAAGCTGATCATGTCTCAAATGTAAGCTGTTAAAAATGCTGCTTCCCTAATACCAAGTGTCATGAAAACAAACAGACGGGAGGAAAAGACCCTTCTAAATTCTGCATTTATTAAAAGCATTTCCAAAACCTTGTTTTTATTACATCTTGCCAGCTCCTTTGGATGAGTTTCTGTTATTTACAAACAACTGGTTATTAATTTATAAATGCTTAATTAATATTTTATTTCACTTGTGTCTTAAAATCAGAAGGTTTTTAATAATAACTTTATTATCATAACTTGTAAGCCCGAAGTGCAAACAAAAAATATAAAGTACATAAAAATTAAAACAGTCTGGATTAAAATTTGTTAATTCATAACCTAATAAATTGTCAAAATTCCAGAAGGTAACTGTAATGTGATGTAAAGATGGATGGAACTGACCAGTGGGATAGAGGATCTATGAGTAAACTGTCACTAAGTATTTTCCATAAATTACACAATACCAAAAGATGTTATCAGTGATGAAGTGCTAATAAATGGCTTGTGTCATCATTCCTTTCTTTTCATGCCTGTATCACTTTCTTCCTCTCTCTGCCATCAGTAGATCAGGGCTACTTGGAATTTCTAGAAGAAACCACCTAACTGGCTTCCTTCTCCTCTTCCTCCTTCTCTAGATTTTCATCCTGTGCAAAGTTTGGGTAAAGTTGTTACCACTTGTATTAAATAGGGACTTTAGCCCCTTTGTACCAGTTTGTGACAACACATTTTTATTAGCTGCTAGTTTTTATTAGCTGCTGTTTGGAAAATTCTCGAGAAGGGGAAACTTTGGAAAACAATGTTTTTGAAAAATGGGTCTCCAGTAATTTCTGTTGCTTTTTGTCAATTAATTGATTTAGAGACTTATTTCCACTGCGATTAAAAATTATTTCTAAGATTCTTCAGACTATTCTGCTTTAATATTTTGTCCTGTAGCATCTGTCAATGCAGCTTTTTACTGCACTCTTTCTTTTTCAACTAATTATCCTGGTAACTTGAAATGTTTTCCTTCTTGCTTGTCATCAGATTTAAATCAAGCCCTGCATTTGTCATTCTGTCAGAAAACCAAGGTTTGAATGTTTACTTTAAAAAACCCCAACAGAATAGGAATATTGATGTTTCAAAATGAAAATATGTAACGAGGTCAAACCTACATAAAGGCTTCTGTAAATTAAGGCATCAGTATAACATATTGATGGGCAGTCAGAAAATTTTTAGATGAGTTGTCTTTTGAGTAAAATTTAAAAATGGTTATTTAAAATGTTAAATCTTAAGATTTCTTTCTCAAGACCATGCATCTTCAATATCCACATTTTAATTTAGAGTTATTCTTGCCTAACCCACTCAGTAGTAGGCTTGGACAATTCAGAATATTTTGTAGCATCTCATTTCCAGAACAGGACATTCCTCCAGTGAGCACAGGCATGCCATGGGAAAAAAATAAATCAGTTTTGTTAGTAGATTTATGCTCATGAAGTATATTTGGTTTTAAAAGATACTGCTAAACCCAGAAGATTCTTAAATCTTGTTCTTGTCTTCAAACTGCATTTTTAAATAATACACACCCTGAAAAGTATAAGTCCAGTTTTGAGGAAGTCGCTCATGATGCCATCTGTCTAAGGAACAACCTGTGTTTTCAGCAAAGCCCTGCCACCTCCCTGTGACAGCAATGCTCCTTTGTCTCTCTGGGAGAGACAAGAATCACCTGAGGGGGATTAGGCTCTCCCAGGGGCCTGCAGCAGTAGTGGACAAGTGGTTCCAGGATCCAGCACCAGCTCATTCTGCAGCCTTCCCTTAGATTTTCCAAGGGGCAAATCCTCCTTTGTGTGCACTGAGATCCATCTGTGAGCAGAGCTGCTGCAGGAGCCCTGATGGTCACCAAGGCTTCCCAAACCCTTGCTGACCTTTCTTTGTGGTGTCTGAACTCTGATGTGATGTACTATCACCCATAAGTGCTTACCATGATGTTTCTGAAATGTCAGAGCCGTTAAGAGAATAGAAAAGGTTGTTCTTAAACTAGCCAGATAGTAAATACGTGTTTCCTTCTGTTTCAGATGCTGTCTAAAATTCCTGAAAGTTTCAGGCCTCTTTATCTTCGTAGTTGTCTGCTCTGTAAGTATTGAATTTGTAGTCTTCCCCTGGCCTCCACTTCTACAGAATTAGTTCAAAATGAGCTATGATATTTTCTCTTAGTGCACAGAAAATGTCTTGAGGCAAAAACTGACAATACTGCACAGGGCTTCATGCCTAGTCATAGTCCTATTTGGTGCACTTGTCACCTCTCAGGACAATGTGGTTGGGCAAGCAGTTGATTTGGACGAAGAAGCAGCTGAAGCCCAAATTTGTAGGTCCCTTAAGGATGCTTGTTAAATTCAGGATGGATCTTTTGATCCTGACACCTGAGGAACGCTCATAGGGAAAGCTGTGCTTGGGAGGATGCTGCAGCAATGACAGCACTTCACAGTGTCAAAGGCAGAAGGTGGTGGGGAGGTTGGCATCTCCTTCAGGTGGCCAAAGTGCTGCCCTCCCTTAGCAAAATCTTCAAATTCAGCAAAATCTTCAACTGAAAGTCTAGAGAAAAATTTTAAAAAGTTGGAGTTTATTTTTCTAGTGGCTGTGAGGAATTCCTTTTGGGGTAGCAGGGCTTCTTTGCCAGGAAGAAAATAGATGACACTCTGCATTTCCTCAGGCATGGGTGCTGCTTTCCAGACAGATCCTGAAGGTTGACCTAAGAGACATTTTGAAAAAGTGCATAAAATATGTGACTTTGGCTGTAAATTAACCGAAGGAATATTACTTACCCTTGTTAAGTATCCCAGAGATGCTTTTCAACTGTGGTGGAATTATACTTAAAAATCCTGAAACAATCTCACAACTGAATGTGCAAAGAGTCTTTTTAAATATTTGAGAGAAGTTTAGCAGGTCTTTGGCAGTTTTTGTGTTACTAATGAGTGTTTATTTTTTATCCTTGCCCTAGATTTTATTTGGCATTTATCCAGATCAAGGTATGCCCTGGCAGATGTTGGCTGTATCGCCTCTGGAAAGCTTCTGTATCCTTCTTTCATTGGAAAAAAAGGGATCTGATGTTTCATTGATAAAGTAGTTGAAAGGGTGTGTATTTTCTGTCTTGTGCCCTGAGAGGACAGGGTGTTCTCAGAGCCTTGGCTGCATTTGGACTTGTCCTTGACACTGGCCCAAGTACTCCCTCTCCAAGTTGTACTGAATGGCACCTGTGTGGGGCCAAGCAACTGTTTAGGAGAACAAGCAATAGAACAACCCCAAATAAGAATTACTCATCATAGGTCAATACAGATCTGAATGTGACAAGTCTTTGAGGGTTGAACATTCAGTTAGTAAACAAACAAAAACTTTTACAAATCAGTTACATTTATTCTTTTCTGTATTTCTAGTTAAATCAGTCTGGTCTGAAATCTACTTGACTCCTATTTCACTAGTGTTAAAAGAAGATGCACCTATAGATACATTTCACAAGCTCCTGCAAGGTCCCTTGTTTAGAAAAGGTGCAGTAGTTTTTCATTTTTGAGATGCTCTGTTCTTCTATATAACTGGTCAGCTCCATAGCTTTGGGCAGGGAGAGTCCATTTTAAATAGATTTAATTATTAGCATTCTCACTGTCACCAATAATGACACTATATAATGCACTAATTAGTAGGGTAAATGAGGAAGAAAATGTTACTGCTTTAGGGCACTTTATAATTAAAAGTTGAGATTGCTGTTTGGATGGAAGCAAATGGACTTTTAGTAGGACAAATGACAACTTCAGCTGTAAACTCCCATCAATATCCTGTTCACATCAGTGTTTTTGGTCCTTCTTGAAACTGTTGTTGAAAGCTCCTATGGTGGTATAGTGTGGTGTTGAACAGCACCACAGCTGTCACAGCCTTATCTGCCAAAAGAGGAAGAATTCAAAGTGGGTCTTTAAGCTCAAGTTTTAGTCAACTGTTGTAGCATAAATTGAGGATTTCCTCTCTTTTCAGATTTGGGTTGGACTCATAGCTGCTGCATTGTACAAATTAGCTCTGCAACCAAATAATCCCTTTGTTTCTGGGAACTGAATTTGGTACTGGGATTTTAGATAAAGAGGTGTTCCTATATTTCACATTTTACCTATCATGTCAGGACACTTTGGGACAAATAGCTGTCAGACAGTCAGAATATAGCATTTCCATTTCTTACTTGACAAGCCCAAAGCTAAAGCTTTTTAGTTTGTGTAATATGTCTTGAAAACTAGATATTCTGTCTGCTATCTGATGTCACTGAGCTGGGCAAAGTGAAAGGCAAGCCACCCAGCAAAGCCAAGCTTCTTTTTCAAGGTGATGTAGTAATTCGAGCAGAAGAGTCAAGGAGAAAGATTGCCTTTCCAAAAGAGTTTTGTAAAAGGCACCAGCCACCCTAAATGTCCTCTTACTGTTGCTGTCAGTCTCCATTTGCCCAGCAGTAAGTTCATGTGGTTGTCTTCCACTTAATTGCATAGTGAAGAAAGGATTCCCCTTCTTGGCTAGGCCTAGGTAACCATTCAGACAGCAGTGCTGAAGATGCAATTTCTGCTGGCTGACAGATTGCAGAACTCCCAATGGACACTATGGGTTACTCTCTGAATGACTTCACGACTTGAATGGTAGGTTTGCAGGTGTGCTGCAGCAGTCCTTGTCACAAAGCCCTTGGAGGATTTCATATGAGACTTTGGGTGGAAAATCAGTATCTTAGCTCGTATGATCCCAAAATATGTAAATGAGCACACTTTACCTCCTGCTTCAAAAGCTGTTTAGAAGTATTGAATAGGTACTAACCACTTTTTTTTTTTTAACTCCTTCCTCTCAGTTCTGTTTGTTTCCAGAAATGCCCAAGCACACTGTTGGGTTATGAGTGTGTGCTCACATATACAATGTATCTCCATACACTAGAAAAGTCAAAACAAAGTGTGAAATATTTTTAAAATCAAATTGAGTGATTACTTTTGGACTTCATCTCCTTTGTCATCCTGATGTCACCTGTATTTTTTGTTTTTTCTGCCATAGCCATGAAATCTCAGATTTGTTTAGGGGCAGGACTTTCCTTCTCTGGTGCTGGGAGAGGCCTTCATTAGCTGGTGTGGAGGTGACCTGCTTTTCAGATGAGATCTCTATGTTGCTATACCTGTATCTCTGATTTGGTTTTACTCTAGCAGTTTTTCTTCCCATTACCTTCTTTATTATTAGCCCATGTGTATCTCCCATGGCTTTGTTCATCCCCATGGATACAAATCTGGCATGTAACACTGAGGTATGCTGGCTGCAGATTCTGGAAACAACATCTTGCCTCCTATGAATTAATAGAAGCTTCTGAGTCTGTAATTTTGTGTCTGGCTGTTTTGTTTGTTTTTTTTTTTTTTTCTCCAATTTTTTTTTAATACTGATTTCCGTATAGGCACCAGGCACAAATTCAGTTATTTTAGTATAGCTTTTCAAAATATTGGTAATGTCTCTCTTTGAACATAAATTCTTGGGATTTATTAGTTTTTAAATCCTAACAGTCAACTCTATAATACCGGAAAGAAGGAAGTTTATACTGAAGCCTGACTTGAGGACACTTTCTGCAGGAAGCAAGATTCAATGTCACTATTGATGTAAAATGTGTGAAGCATTTTCAGATCTTTTGTTCAAAGGCTGTATGTTAAGGGGAGAACATCTTTAGTTATTAAGATGATAGAAGAAGAAATATAGAGTCTGTATAAATTTAAGCATTTCTTTGTTTAATTACATGTACCTATTCTAAGACATGAACATTCTTATTTTTTCTTAACTCTTTGGCCATTCAGACCTTCAGGAAATGTCTCTCCATTAACTGGGTGATCAAAGAGTGAATGAGAAATATTCTTATTCTTCACAACTTACATACATTTTCAGACTTGAAAATTTTTCTGAAGTACTAAATATACTTTGTGTTCATTCTTTTGTTTCTAATAACTACTGCCCTGATCTAAGCAAATGTCAAGCTTTTGTCCAGCAATAGGGAATGGACAACTGGAGCAGAACTAGACACTCACTTTTTGACTTGAACTAGGTTTTATGAAATTAAAAAGTAATTGAGATTCATCATGCTTTTAAGGAATTATGCAAACTGTATGCTATTTCACTGTAATTTAGAGAAATGTCTGTCTCCCTGATACAGTGCCTTCTTTCTTTCACTGTATCTCTTACAGTTACAGCTATTTCTACACTTCTCAATAGTAGAAATATTTTATTTTTCCAAAAATGGTAAGTCTTTAGCTCATTTCTGTGCAATGGATCTCACACCTATCTCACTGAAGTGTTTCTATCTTTACTCTGTCCCTCAGAAACAACCTTTTCTTCCCTCTCAACATTTGTACTTGCATCCAGTCATGTTATAGGTGAGGAAAGGTTAGATCAGTGCGAGCAAAGCAATTTCATTTTGCTTTTTTGGACTGATTGTCAGAAATTACCTGGAGAGTGGGCTGTAAATTCTTCCTGAGTCTGGCCAAGGATGTTGCATTTTTGTAAATATGTTTTAAAGTCTTTCAGTCCTGATCTGATTATCTGACTGTTTAGGTGTTTGATGTCTCCGCAGTTAAATTTTTTGAACAAAGGATGACATTTTGAAATTTATATATTTTCACAGCACCCAGCATAGAGAGTTTCTTACTCACTTGCTCTTTATGTTCAAAATAAAACTCAATAAAAGTACATAACCTGAAGTCACATCTGAATGTGTATCTGCTTATTCCAAATCAGACAAAACCAGAGATATCAAACTGACTAGACAGGGGCCATTTTCATGGATGTATTTCCATTCTCTCCATGAGAGATTTTATCACTTCCAGTCCAGGATTAAGGTCTCAAATTTAGAAAGTAGAAGATGTATCTCAATAGTAAAAATATGTTGAATTTTAAATAATAGGCTAGATTTCTCTTTTCTTTGGATTCAGTGGAACTATTTAGAACAATTCCACATATGGATGAGGAATCTCTAGTACAAACGGACTTAAGACTCCTTGTTATCAAATTCCTTGCTGAAGTTGTATGAGTTTGAATGATTTCTTAATGAATTTGTGTTATTGGTGCGACTGTTGGAGCAAGGAAAGGTCACTAGAAAACTTGTAATCATGCCATGACCATTAGTGACATGGTAAACAATATTTCCCATTCCCTATGCAAGAGGTGTATATATAGAAAGAAGGATTGTGAGGCAAAGAATATAGTTATATTTTAGCAGAATTTTCAGCTTCCTTGAAGGTTCTTCTCCAGGGAGCATAAATTAATGTAATTAATTACAAAACCTCTCTAATCCCTTTCATTCTTTTCCCCCTTTGAATATTTTCTTATTTTGTAACTCTAGTTCACCGCTGGCAGACTCTCCTCCATAATTTTTACTTGAAGAAAGCATTTAAAAATTGTTTCTGTTTTCGATGTTGTTGGAAATGTACTAAGCCTTTAGGCCTGCAGGCAATGTTCAACCTGTTAAATAGATGGATGAAGACCAGGACCACGTGCAGAGGCAGCCAAGAAGCAGAATCTCAAGACACAATTGATAAAATGCTGTAGAAATTAGTTTGTTACAGAACTTAAACTGATGGAGCAGAGAGAAAGGATGTATCCAGTGTAGACAATAATGAATCTGGATTACTCACACTCAAAAAAGGAGGAAAATAAGAAGTTCTTAGAGCATTCATCAGATGGGGAAGCCAATAGGGACAGAGAAGTGTGTGGTTTAACTTATGTTATGAAGGGATGATGTAGAAAAATCCTCACCAGAGATGAGAACAGGGATAGGAAATGAAAAAAAGAAAAGCACAAATACCAATGCAGAAATAATACCAGTTAAGGACAATGCAAAAATGTATGCTAAGATCCAGGGAAAAGGCCTTTTCTAAAATGGTGATATCCTAGAGAAACTAGCATAAGTGACTTGGTCATAAATCAGGATAAATGGAGTATAACTACCTCAGAAACTTGAAAAGTAACCCATAGACATAGCATACTCAAGGTCCATTCTACAGTATACAGAAGAGGATATACAAATAGATATTAAAGAAAGCATAAAGTCAGCCATCTGTGTGCAAATACAACAGAGAATCTCTGTCAAACAGGGCTTTTTGGCTGCCTCTGTACATTCTGAAATAATTACATGATGGAGAGTAGAGCAGGGACTCGGTATTTTGGGGACTGACTCAGCTACTCCTGAGTTAGTCATCCTAGGCTCTCGTTACAGTTAATAGAGAGAATGGATGTTCCTCAGGAGCAGTTATTCTCACCTTCTTGTGGTAGTCCAAAATGAAGCCATAAATTCCATCTTACAAGCACCTTTTCATCACTGATTTTAGGGAAGCAACCATCAGATGCAGATGTCCAAAGTACAGGAGCAGGAACTGTGGTGAATGAGCACCAGTTTAAATGTTCAGCCACTGCATCCCATTCCATCATGTTGTCTACATAAGCCACATGAAAATAAAGTAACAGGAGGTGACAGTCACATACTCCCCAAAACCTCTTCAGAAAACCAGGATCAGGAAACACAGCTCTGGGTTCAGCTGGGAGCAGCAGACCTGCTCTGGTGCCAGCCACAGTGTAATGCTTCGCAGAGCAAACACAGACCCAAATCCCTTGACAGGTTAATTCACAGCAATAATGAGATTTCAAGAATAGAACTGTATCAAAATGAAGCAGTTTAGCTGAAGTGAAATAAAAAATATCAGCTCTGTCCGTAAATCTCCCCAGGGGGATTTTTGCTTTAAAGGGGGACACTGGAGGACGCATTACAAAAGAAAAGTTCAGGAAAGGAAAAGCACGCTTAAATTGCAGAATCGAAAGGAGTATTAGAAGTAAAAAGAGAGTTTTCCCAAAAGTTGTCCATATCTGAATGATTAAAATTTAGAGGAAATCACATTCTGGCAATTTAAGGGAAACATAAAAACAAGGTAAGGCAGAACAAAAATATTCTGAAGTGCAGCTTGATAAAAAATCATATTTTTTTCATGGAAGCATGTCTGAAATTTTCTTCTGGTGTGTTATGATTCCACCTTTCATAAAGGCTGTGATCTGCTGCAGTGTAACAATGGAAGTATGACAGAGTCCCTAAATATTGTTTGGAAAAAGATAACTCTGATGGGATTTAAGAGCCTCTATGCAGACTGGTGAATGATGTTCTGTTGCACTTGCAATCAAAGGAGAACCTTTCTCCCTTTTTTTTCCTATGGCTCTTTATAATGGTTTTATAAGTGCACAGAATGGAATGGAAAAAGTATCCTTATCTGTAGAGGAAAAGAAGAAAGGAGCCACTCTTCTTGAAAATAAGGTTTAATTTTAGACATCCTTCCTAATAGCTCCTGAATGTGTCATCTAGGTAATTACAGGATTTATTTTAAAAGTATTGCTTAAAAGGAAGCTGCCATAATTATATGCACCTGAAGCTTTTCAAGACATAACGGGCTACATGCCTAGTGAAAAACTGGCTATTAAAAGTTGTCCCAAATTGTAGGGTTAATGACTTCAGGTGAGCAGACCTTTTAGAAGGTTTAATTAATGTGTCTAGTTAAAGGTAGGGATATAGGTCCTATTGAGACTCCTATTATATATCAACTAGTGACACAGAAAAACTGTGATGCCAAATTGTATTTAAAACTTTCAGAAACAGAAGAGAACTGTTGTCATTTCTGTTTGTGTTTGCTAAGGATTGTGAGTGTAAATTCTTCAGACTGGATTTGTCTCCATGTGAGATAATTTTTTTTATCCTTTCCTGTGTGATTCCATTAAGCAAAGAGATGCTTGGGAGCTTAATTCTTTAATTAATGGCATGTGAGTGTTACTGGTGGTGTTTGCTCAGCTTGCCTTGCTAAGCAGGGTGGCATTTATATTACTTTGAATGCACTGGCTGCCCACCTGGTACCAGATCTAGGGTGGGTTTTTTTTGGTTACTGTGAGAGATTACTCTTTTGTAGATCCCAAAGGACCTCATAATCTCCCAAATCTTTCCCCATTAGATCCTGACTTAACATGGATGATCGTCCCTGGGGGTCACTGGAAGCAGGACAGAGTACATCACTGCCCTGAGTCCTCTAACTATCCTGAGGTTTTTTCTTTTCCTGTCAAAGTCTCATAGTTTTGAGGGCTACAAAGCATCTTTTTGGGAAAACTGTGTTGGTGGGTATATGATGTGGTACATTTTACTCTCTCTCTGTAATATTCTCAATAAAATATTTGATGTTAAAACTGAAGATGTTCAAGCATGTGATTAATGGAACATGTATGTGTAAAACTAAGGAGTTATTTTTGTTTGTTAGCTTTTTTTTTGTTTTATTGGTTATGCCTTAGCTTTCTACCTGTCACAGACAGGAGCAAAGCAATTACAATATTGCTCTATTACAGTAACAAACAAACTGTGGAGAGTTTAAAAGCTCAGGTTTCCTCCTTCCCTCCCTTCCCCACCAATCAAGCCACAGGAATGCTTTTTTCAACGGTGCCAGAAGTGGACTATTACAAATCTATGTTTTAAAAGCCCTAGATGTATTGGAACTAATAGAACCAGACTTCCAATGGATTTGTGGAATGGATCATGGTTGGCTGATCTTTCAATTATACTAGACTAGGCGTGTAGTTTGACCGTACCTTATGTGAGATATCTCAAGAAAAAAGAAGCAGATGAGGGAGCTGAGTGCAATAGAGTCTGTGAGTACTTCAGCTGAAAGGAGGTTGAAAATGTCTTTCAGATATTTGTAACAGTGTGAGCAAAACTTTGACCAAAAAGCAAATAATCAAACAAAATCCTCTGCACTTTCTACACTGTTTTCACCAGTACAAGTTCTGTGATGTTTAAATTGCTGAGCTAATGGTGCTGCCTTTCATGAGTACGAGTACTTACAGAGCCTTACTTCTCTGTCTCTCTGTGTATCTCTCTATGCTATTTTGAAGCTTTGATACATCCGGTAAAAGCGCTGGTAATCCCAAAAGTCACTAGGGAAGATATTGGTTCTGAACTTGCAACTCTTGTTTTATTAGGAAACTTGGTCAAAACAGTACTACTTGGTGAGGAAGTAGACATTGGTTTTGTTTTTTTCAAAATTCCTGAAATTTAGCTGAAGAATGTATTTTTCAATATAATTTGACTATTTTTTTTTCCTGGAATTTGTACATCCTACACAGCCTATACTATTTTTACTGGATATTTGCACCTTAACAACTTTATTAATAGCTATGAATCTGACTGACTTTCATGATTCTGCTCTGTTAAAGTTAGATATAGGAGGCCCATTTGGGGCACAAGCTGTGGATGAGCAAACAGAGGAATACATTGTTGTACAAATCAGCCAGAGTGAAGACGCAGGATCAAGGAGGAGGCATCAGCAGCAGGTGATAGTCTTTAAATTCTCTTTCACTTTTTCTGAGAGGTGTTTTATAATTTATTTCCATCACCACTGTGTGGATTAAGTGGCCATGCTTCTTCTTGCTGCACAGTGTTTCACTTTCAGCATTAGAAAACTTACTGCAATTAAAGTTGCATTTTCATTTGCCTTTATAAGGCTTCTCTGGGCTTCCTGCATCAAAATTTTGTTCTCTATATTCAGTGCAAAATGTGTTTTGGCATCTTCCCTCTGGAGGACATCCTGGAGGTGTCTCTCACTTCATTGATTGAGTATGAGGACGATTTAGTTTGATTAAGCCTGAGCACCCATAACAAACCTAATCAGGGAGAACTGATTTAGGCTGATTTTATTCCTGACCCACAAAAAACCACAAAAATTGTCAGAAGAGAGAAAAATAGGAATAAAACCCTGTATCAGAGACATATCACTATCACTGACTTCTGCTAATATTGCTGAATATGACTCTCTTGCAGGTGGTATACAACTGGTCTCTACCCTTAAGTTCAAGAAGAAATCAGCAAATCTTCACAACTAGAACCTTTCAGATAGCAAACAGGTTGGCTAATAGACTGAAAAATGATGCATTTAAAGAGCAGTTTCCATAGACTTGACTAAAATAACATTTTAAAAATAATTATCACTGCATGTTCCAGAAAGGCAGGAAAGGATGACTCCTTATTGGTCTTTGAAAGTATTTACAAGACTGGTTTGTACTTGAGTTAATTTCTAAACAATGCTTTCTAGAAGGTTAGAGCTTGTTTGAAGATGTTTGAGGAGTTGCTTGCTTTTGTAAAGTTATAACAAGTATATTAATAGGTACTCAATATAAAATAATGCACAAATAAAACAAAAGGTATTTCATTCCAGGAATAAACAAAACTTCTTTTTCTTTCACCAGAGGCACCATCTTCATAAACATTCAAGCTTTCCTGCAGGAGTCTGGAAGTGTTCCTCTCTCCATGAAGCATCAGTACCTTCATGCAAATATAGAGGCACAAGTAACAGTAGCATCCATCATCTTAGTAGGTGTCTACGTGCTGATCATATTGGAAGTAAGTCAGTGTTGTACTTGGATTTTATTTTTTTCCTTAAGCTGTAAGTGGAGCATGAGAAGAATTTTCAATCTTGGGCTTTGATATAATTTTAAAATGTGTATATAACTTCTTCATGCACCATCAATGTTGCTAATGATATGAATAAGATACACGTGGGGAAATTGTTCTGCATTGTAAGTGATTCTGCCAAGTTCTTTTAATGTTACAGTGATCTTGTATATTTTTCTATTAGGTGCTATAAGTTTTTTAATATTTCAACAGAATTACAGTATTGTGAGAGTAAAAATAGGTCAGAATTGCAAAAGGTGTGGAAAATTTGGTTTAAAGTATTTTATAAGGTAAAAGAAAAAAAATAATTTTGTTATTTACCTTCTTTAAGGTACCTCAAATGATGAACTTAGTGTACTTTCAACAGGTTAAAATGAACACATATTTTAATAAGTTCCTTTTAGGCATTCTTTAACTGTATTATTTGAAGAGGAAATTGAGCTTGAATTAATATGAAGTCAAGGGACCGGGAACTTTTAACATGCATTGCAGCAACATTACAAAACCTTGAGGTACTAAATCAAATAAAAATGCATTGCATTACACTAAGAATGGAAAACATATCATAAATAACACAGAACTCCAACTGAATTCTTTGAACTGAAAACACTTACTGTTATCTTAAAATGAATTGCAAATGGGGAGGAACACTTTTTAAAAAAATTATTTTTAATTCGTATGAGCATCCACACTGTCAATTCTCTGAGTTGAATCAGGCCTAATTTACATTAGTATGAAACTAAGAAATTAATGAAATCAAGTTTACAAGGTACTTTACAGTATATATGTCCAGCATGCTCATTTTTCTTCCACACCCATTGCATATTTTGAGCTTTTCACCCTGTTCCCCATTGAAATGGTAAGGCTGTAAAACTTCACCTAGTCAAATACCAATAATGGATGCACACAACACAGCAGATGCTTTAGACATTTAGATTATGTTGTTCAGCAATGATTATTTCTTTTGAAACCTAAAAATGCCTCTGAGTACATTATAAATGAACAAAGAGACATTATAATAAATGCAGAGGGGGATTGGACTAGATTTTTCTATAAATATGTGTAGGCATGCAGCACAGCCCCAAAATAGCTTAATACTTTAAAATGGAACTTATTTTTTTCAAAAAAGCTGATCCAAACAAAATTCCCTACCCCTAAACCCCCAACCCAAACTATGCAACCTTTTAGCAGTTGCAAAAACATCAGATTTTTAATGTATGTAAAGGGGGGTTTTTGTGCTTACATCCTGAAAATCTGCTTTGGAAAAATTATTGTGGAAAAGGAAATAAAGACTTGAAACTGAAAAGCAGAGCCAGGGAAAGTGTTAGTTTTCCTGTTACCTTTAAGAAAAATACTTAAAACAACTCATTAAATTATTGTTTCTGTGAAGAAATCAAGGAAAGATTTCTATTATTGGCTGAAAAATTATTTCTGCAAATTCAAAAGTAGGAATAGAGTCTCATAAGTAAACTTTTTTGAAATTTAGAGTATGGAAAGCCACATATTGCAGCATAATATTAGCTATTTTCTCCATAGCATCTATAGAAATGACAGATGCTACAACAAAAGTAAATTCTAAACTCTTTGTTTTTAAGTTCTATGGTTCCCTCGTGGATTTTTTGCAAGCAATGGATGCTAATATTGTTGGAATATGTAATACTGGCTTTCATCATATTCAGTATTTATAACTTCAGTGCCTGAAGTCCTGCTTTCTCAACACATTGCACTCTCTATCCCTTTAGCTGTTATCACTGTTGGAGAAATTAATGTTACTGCAGAAACTAGCTCTTTAATTTTTTAAAGAGATAGATGTTACCTTTTGGTGTTGCTGTTCCCCATCTTTTATCAGTCTTTATTATTTTCCTGTATTTTATTAATTATTATTTGCAATACAGCTTCAAATTCAGTGGACATCCAAACCAGTTTTAGAGCTATGTTTTCTTTTAAAATGAAGAAAAAGGAAGCATTTTATCTGTTACAAATCACAAGAGCCCTTTTCCTCTT